>NW_022639454.1:432747-433764 GCF_010583005.1 Odontomachus brunneus
AGAGAGAGAGAGAGAGAGAGAGAGAGAGAGAGAGAGAGAGAGAGAGCTTAAAACGAGTCAGACTTCGGGGACAATTATGGCGAAAGCAATAATTTTTCGTGAAATCTAGAGTAATTTCCTTTCCGATAATTCTCGGCAAATCTTTTCGGTGATTTTTATCTCTCGGGAAAATTTACGGCAATGGGGTAATTACGTTAAGCGCTAAAAATCATCGGCTTAGCCTAATAACTTTATCGAGCAGTCGCAATTAAATGATACGTACCGGGAACGTGTGTTCAGGCATTGATATTCTTATCTTACTTGTATGGCTCATTCTTTAATTTGTTCACTTTGTATAAAATGCTAATTTTCTGTGAACATTTGCGTGGATTAGTAGCAGGCATTGTAAGTCATTAGCTAACGATCGCTCTTGATCGTTTCGAGACATCGATGTGTATGTGCGGTCAGAGATGGTAGCGGAAGCACTCGTTAATGGACCGGCTGAAGGAAACGGAGATACGCGATGTCCACCGGTTTGCAGGTATGTTACCGGGATTTCGTTTTTCCGGTGACGATATTGAGAGTGGAAACGCACCACTGTCCCGCCGGGTCCGTATAAATCTGAACTTGTTCGCGAATTGTTACATACGCGTGAATCCTTCCGCATACAGCCGAAGATACTAAATTGCACACGGAGAGAGTATGGTGCCCTCCATACGTCGACGTGAAATATGAACACGGCGTTAAACGAAAAAGGAACATCTCCGATTCGCTGGGAAATCCGTGCTCTTTTCGAGACGACAATTATCGGACGTCGCGCCTGATGTATAACTGTTCTCCGTTATTAGCCGATCGATTCGCTCGAGATGAATTAAGCAAGATTCAATGTTCCTCGTAATATAAGACGAAGGATACGTCCGATTACAAGTTAGGAGCAAATCGCCGCTGCGAACAGAGTTAGAGTTAGAGAGAAAGAGAGAGAGAGAGAGAGAGAGAGAGAGAGAGAGAGAGAGAGAGAGAGAGAGAGAGAGAGAGAGA
>NW_022639454.1:434165-437488 GCF_010583005.1 Odontomachus brunneus
AGAGAGAGAGAGAGAGAGAGAGAGAGAGAGAGAGAGAGAGGTAGAAAGCTACCCGCATTCGTGGACGTCCTATTCGGCCGTAGATTTCATTAATGAGACGGGACGGGCGCGGCGCGGTGGGGAACGATTAAGGTTTGTAACCTGTGGTTAAGCCTCGGTATCGGTTCACATGGGAACATCGGTGCTCCGCGCGAACACACACGTAAGCCATTGGCGCGGGAGTCGCTGAAAATGGGAGCGAATTATCGAATTTTCAGGATATTGGCAAGCCGGAGTTCCGCGCACGGTTTCGACGTGCCCATTACGCGTTACGAGGGTGCTCCAGAGAATGCCCTTGCTCGCGCACCCTCGCGCACCCGACTCAAAATTTTAGCCCTACTCTTTCGACCTGAACTTTCCAATTTCCATCTGAACGTTCTGATAAGATCAGCGTGTGTGTGATCGATACTCTCTTAAGATGAATCAGTCAATCATCACCGAAAACAGTGAATATACACTGATTTGCAATTATAGCACTGAAAGTGCTCAGTGCTATACTAATAACTGATATCAGTGACTATTCACTGATTCACTTTAACAGAGTATGCACATAGAAATTGAAATTCTACCTAATGGCCTCTGAATAACAGAAAACCCACAAAATGTCACCTATGGCGGTTCTAAAGAGAACCTCTCGGCAAAGTTAGTAGGTTAAGTGGAATCAAAAGATGTACAGACTCTAGAGTATCAAAATAGGCGTCAAGTGGGACGCTGAGGTCGAAAGTAGAATAAAAATTTCGAGTCGCGTAGGCGCACGCGAATAGTGCCAATTTGTCTCCGAACGAATTGAAAACTTTTTTAAAAGCAGGAAAAAAGGAAATATTACTCGTCGAAATATTAACATAAAGTGCAAAAAAGAGAAGCCGCGCCGTTAGTAACTGAAAGTTACACGTAGAAACTTGGTAACTGAGAACTCGTGGGTTCTCTCTCCCCGAAGTCTCTCTTTCGACTTTGAGTACCTATTTCGTGATCTGAAACTCTTTGGCAAGTTTCAGCCGCTGTGAAATCCGCAAGAAGATTATTTAATATTTGTTTTTCGTTTTTTTCATTCAAAACACACACAGAGCCGTGTATACATGTGAGCTCTCGCGAATGCTTGATACTTACGAATGTTACTCCGATCGAGTCTCGGGTTAATATCTCAGGATTAACGCTTGACTCGTATTGGGTCGCGCTGTGCGTTGTAATTTGTGCCGTGGCACTTCCGTTCGTTCGTTCATTTACGAAATCCGTAAATGGAACATGCGCTAGGAGCGCGCAGATTTCGTGAAATCTCTTCGCGAAGCGCACGATATAACTGCATCGTCCAAACAATGAACGCATGTTCGCGTTCGCGAATAACAGGTCGCTAAATTATGGCAGTGCAAACATTTTTTCTGCTGTATCTACAAATTTGCGCGCGCGCGCTGCCGTGTCGGCTGCAAACTTAAATTGTCCCGTACTTTGATAAATATTCCGGCGTATTTGTTCCGCAAATCGTAGAGCAGATTTTTGCAGGAAAGCACCACGGGAAACGTCGTGCCGCGTAACAAAGCAAACATCCGTTGCAGGTGCACGCAATCTCGTGCGTTATTGGATAAATCTGTTGTTTCAAGCTTGGCGGAAACGAGCACAATTATTCCCTAAAATTAACGGCCGATCGTTCTCGTTGCATCGGTTTGCTCGTCTCTGCTCTGAGATTCTTTTCGTTTTATTTAGGAACGCTTTATCGTTTCGCTCTCTTCCAGCAAGCACATCTTTGATGTTCGTGTGCGTAAAACGGCTTGCTAGGCAAGAGTACAGTTTCCGATTTGAGTAGTTGATGTTCGCTCATGTGAGGTATACGAGAACGAGTGTATACGTAGCAAGATTAAAATAATTTTTTCTCCTACAGTGAAACAAAAAATGTTTGATTTAATGAAAATTACAGTTACTTTTGGCTCATATTTTTTGTAGTGAAATGGTAGCGGTAAATACATATAAAGCTATTATTACTAACATTATAGAAGAACTTTATAAAAAATGGTTTCCTTAATCATGATTTATACTAATTATTTCTCTATGTGATTACAATTACCAATTATATTATTTACCAAATATTTCTTTCTCAGTGTAGATTTTCATATTTCAAGTCTTTCGAGTCCCTAGCGGCGAATGCCACGGTAAATGAATAATTATAAAGGGTTGTTTTGCGTTTAAAGTCAGAGTGGTGGTCCTAGGTCCTGTAGGTATGTCATTATTTTGCATTTTACGCGTACTGAAGATAGGGAAGGGGAAAAAGGGGGAGAGAGAGAGAAAACCGTTTTATATTCCGTAGAAAAGTAACTTCCTTCCAATTTTCCAAAAGGATATCACGCTGTATAACCGCGTATTCCGAAAGTGATGTCCGTTTTCCGAAAAAAACACATGAGTATACCCTAGAGCGGAGTTCCCCGCAAAGGTAAAAGCGCCGGAAATACAATCTAAAAAAACCATACTACTTGATATGAATTTATGTTCTTTGAACGTGACACGCGCACAAATTTCCCAGCAAAACATATCTCTTCCTCTGTCTCTCTGCCTCTCTGTCTCTTTTTCTCTAAAGCGCATTTATTTCGTACCGTCCATCGTCGCAGTGTACGCCGCGTAATATTAAAACTGGCTGCCGATAACAGACCGATATCGACCTAAACGGACCGCGCGAATGATGTCACCTCATGCGGAAGCGCGGCGAGTTTGGGTCAAACTGGAGTCGCAACAAGCAATTTCCCGGGGTGTCGTCGCACGCGAGTGCAATGTAATGGCGTGCAACGCCCACGGTCGAGTTCTTGTTACGGGCGCGATCGAATCTCATCGAGCGGCACCGGGAGCGGAACAATGTAAAAAGGGGGATTGAGAACGGCGCGCACCGCGACGAGAGAAAGGCGAGGCGTCTCGCCGGGAAAACGGCTTTTATATCCGGCGCGCGAAACGACCACCCGCCGCCGTCACGAGAAGATACGGGAAAAACCTTCTCGCCCGCACCCCCGCGACCCTCGAAGATTAATTTTCCCGATGCACGGTCATTCCCATCCGCGCAGAACGCACCACTACCGACTCCCCTGGTGTCATTCGCTACCACTCGACTTTGCGCGACCCCAGGTCGCGCTCGATCGCTGCTTCGGAAACTTCCGCGTGTCACGCGACTGCGATTGCGGCCCGACTGTGCAGATAGTGGAAATCTGTCTGCAGCACGGAACTCCCTACATTGACTAAACTGTAATATCAGTCAGTCGGGGAGACACGCGGCGCAGCCGTGGTGTCTCTTCCCCCCCCCCTCTCTCTCT
>NW_022639454.1:438032-439012 GCF_010583005.1 Odontomachus brunneus
CTCTCTCTCTCTCTCTCTCTCTCTCTCTCTCTCTCTCTCTCTCTCTCTCTCTCTCTCCTCGGTCTATCAATGTGACGTTCGTTGCAATGTCGCTGAAACAATCCCTACCGTTTTTCCCCACTCGATATCGCAACATTGTAGTCCCTCTTTTCGTTGCATCTCTGCGAAATGGCCGCGACACATTATTCATTCGCGGACACACATACCATTTGTGCGCAAACGTAGTGCACAGCGTACTTGCGAAGAAATACATATTGGCATATATACCTCGAGAGAAAAATATCTACAAAATAAAAACATATTTGACGGGTGCTAATAACATATTTTTATTTGAATCTTAAAATTCTTTCATTTTTTAAATAGAATAAACGATTGAAAAGCTAAAGTGTTTTACTAAAGCTGTTATTTTAAGCTTTTATTAAAGCTATATTTTCTTACTAAAAAAATATTTTTCTCAGTGTAAAAATATGTTGTGTCAGTACCAATTGAACAAATATTTTTCACTTCTCAGATATTTCTTCTTTCGCACAGTATATAGTCCCTCCTCGCGGTCCACCCAAACCGGATCGCACGGATAATCCCTCGCGATATTCCTTCCGCGTTCCTCGTCCCGGAAGTCGCGGGGATGATCTTGAAGCTGAACTTAATGGATGCTAGATAAATTCAGCTAACTTCCCGGGACGAATAAAATCAGCAGGCTCTCTTGATTCCTCGGTACTGTCTGCCGTTTCCCCCGGCACGCTTTTTTTTTTACGTAGCTCCTGAGCGAGTGCAAGCTTTTAAAGATCTTCAACACCGGCGGTTTCAGCTCCGCTTCACCTAAATCTTTGCTCCATCGAGTGGAAAGGTATTCTCTCTCTTCTTTCTTTCTATTTGGCGCGCGAAACCGCAACGAACGAAAGAGACGGCCGCAAGCGTGAAAGAGAGAGAGAGAGAGAGAGAGAGAGAGAGAGAGAGAGAGAGAGAGAGAGAGAGAGAGA
>NW_022639454.1:439688-441230 GCF_010583005.1 Odontomachus brunneus
GAGAGAGAGAGAGAGAGAGAGAGAGAGAGAGAGAGAGAGCCCGTCAACAATGGCTCGAGTGGACGTTTATACAATTATTCGACGTGTAATAACAATTCGACGTGTGCTTGTGAAATTGAAATTAATTGAGAGCATACAACGATAACGGTCGATTATTAAAGCAATCTAGGTTGTACACGCAGAGCTGTTTAACATTTCGCGGATGAATGGGAATTTCGCGTGTTTCAATGTGTCTTGCGCTTAACTTTGCTTTTATATTCTCGTCCTCCTACGTGCTCGAATCGCTCTGGACTTTTTGCCACGTGCAGCTGGATGATCGAGCTTCGAACGAAACTTTCGCTCGCGTAAGTCGAGCACAGATTGCGCCACAAACGTGCAAAACGTGAGAGCCGCAATAACACATCGCCCGAGAAAGTTGCAATAAGAAGTGCACGTGTGTGCGCTCGCCGCGACGACGCCTCGCGTGTCGGACGAGTTTTCAATCGATACAATCAACAGTTTACTACTTTTTCGCGATGCCGACGGGCGCTCCGGCTGCAATTTTTATTTCGCGAGTCGCCTGTCGATCGACCGGTCCCACCACCGATTATGGAGACGAGCGTTTAATAACGCGAGAGCGTCGGTTAAGTAGCGTGGCGACACAAGGTGAAAAATTCGCGCACACATGCTCGTAACGTTAGGTATCAATGCGCGACAATGTCTCTCGTAATCTCTCAAGATGCTTCAATTCGTGCCGGAACCTCCTTTCCGGCTTCCTCTGCCGGCAAAATTTCAATGGCCGCGCGTCTGCGAATCGCAGCAGTTACGAAAGAAACGTCGGTGTCAAATGGACGTTGCACAGCGTGTCTAACGATGTACTTGGGGCGCGCTAACTAGATCCTTCATCGCTCGAATTAGTGCGATGAACGACCGTCGCTCCATATTGTGGAAACGAAGGACGCCTCAAAAACCGCAACTCGCGCTCATTAGTTGCTCGTCGGATCGAAAATTTGCGAACCGCGTGGAGTCCGTCGTAATAAAGTCACAAAAGCGCCTAAAAGTCCTCGTGGTCTTTCAGGGATTTCGTAAACGTTGGTCGAGCTCGTCGGTATGTTTGACTTTTCCTTCTTAAACAAAGGGGACATCTCCGCGACACACGTTCCTACGAGAGGATTGCGCCAGAGAGGATTTTAAAAGGCAGAAATATTTTTACGTACGAAAATGTGTGCGCGCGGAATAATACGAGGGTGGTCTGAAAAGTTTCCGACCTAACAAAGATACAAGTCATTTTTTCTGAAAATTGTTTTTTATTTTTCAACATAGTCTCCTTGTAAATCTACACACTTCTCCCAGCGATGCTCCCATCTCTGTAACCCGTCGAAATAGTACTCGGCGTTTTTCTCTGCAAAATAATTGTTCACGAAGGTGATTGCCTCTTCATTTGACGAAAATCTCTGTCCTCCGAGCGCAATTTTTAGATGAGGGAACAAAAAGAAGTCGCTTGGGGCTAGATCTGGTGAGTAAGGTGGATGGTCAAGCAGTTCAAACCGTAATTCGTGGATT
>NW_022639454.1:441518-452866 GCF_010583005.1 Odontomachus brunneus
AATTCAGCGGCCCAAAATTTCACTGTCGTAAATGATGGTGCAGAGTCCCCATACACAGAATCCAACTCATCTTTGATTTGCGTAGGCGTATTGCCTTTCAAAAACAAATATTTAATGACAGCTCGATACTCGATTTTGTCCATTTTCACAAAAACACTCACATCAACTTACTCAAACGACTGTTACATAACAACTGCGAGTCCAAAATGGCTGAAACTTCGGTGAGTAACTGTCAACAGATGAACAACGAAATTCACTAGCTTTTATTTACAAGTGCTGCTATCTTCACGTTGAGGTCGGAAACTTTTCAGACCACCCTCGTACTTCAGCTCGCTCTTGCATTGCGTTATGTTACGTTAGCGAGCGGTTGTGTCGTGTCACGGCAGCGAAAATTTACTCTGCAAATACGCCATTTGCAAACTGCTCGCTTATAAATAAACCTTCCTCTATCGAAATATATTCGCGTTCGCTCTCTCGCGCGTTACGGCAGCGCGCCATTTTATAAATAATCACGCGTACGCTCACGGCAGTCCGATTAGGAGTACACAAGATTTAACGAGAGGCTAATTAACGATAACGGCGATGAAAATCGCGCGAGATCGTGCAATTGTTCGTCCCACGCAACAAGTTATTAGCAATAACTGCGAGCTATGAGTGGTGCTCGAAACAAAAATCGAAATTAACACGCACACGGCTCGAGACGCGGCGCGCGCAATCGAAACTGATCGAAACGCGGCGATATTGCGAACGTAATTTGGCGTGAATTAATACCCGCACGGCACTCGAGTTAGACGGCGGGCAGAAACAATGACGAGGCAAATGAGAGGGAGTGAGAAAGAGAGAGACAGAGAGAGAGAGAGGTAGATGGACAAAGCGAGAAGAAGAGAGACGACGACGACGACGAAGAAATTTACGCGCGGTTGGTCTGACGTACCTGTGTAATTTACCTGGCTGCGACGTGAATGTCCCCGACGAACCCCCGCCATTCACCCCTCTTCGCCTTCATCGGGTATTCTGATGCCCCCCGTAACTGGGTTCGCGACAATTAGGCGAGAATCGTCGAGCTGGAGCACAGCCTGCCTCGAAATGAATCCTCCGGGAGAATAACGTCCCATCGCCATTTCGCCTCGTCGACATCCACGGCGATGGCTCTTCGACATCGAATCGCGCTGGCGCGACCCGGGAGAAAATGCCAGCCATGATATATTCGTTCTTTTCACACGCATACGTCGGTTGATGCGAAAGTGTCGGTAGAATAATTTCTTTATTGGTACTGAGAAAGAGAGAGATAGAGAGAGAGGAAGAAGGGAGAAAGAGAAATGTGAGCATTGCTCGAGGCGCTTTCCAAGGTTCGTGGACAAAGAAGAGTACTTCTTCTATATATTTTAGCGAAACCTCAATTCCAGCTTAATTCGAATATACTTATAGCGAGAATGTAAACGCGCGCGCGTCAATATAGGGTACAACAAGGCTCCATTAATGCTGGTCCATTCCATAGCATAGTAATGTCGGAAATTTTCGATCAGGTGCATTATATTATAAATACTCGTGCATGCGCGTGCGCGCGTGTCATGATCGTTGATTATTCGCGAAATTGTCGACTTCTCGACAGTCATGAAGCCCGATATTAAATGTCCCGTACTTTACATGCACGTGTAGATTATGTCAAACTGAACAAAAAAGTCCTTTACCATTTTGCAAACCGCGCGAATCATCGTTTATCAATCTTCTTTGATCAATAATTCAACATTTTACATGGTTGCTTGCAAAGTGGTAGAGGAATTTAGTATTCAGTTTGACCTGATCTACATGTACACGAAAGGACATCGTATGGGGAACACTTAGCGTCAAACTGTATAATATATTAATATTATGATACAATGCGCCTAACTGTGAGAATTTCTGATGTCACTGTGTTAAGGAATTGACATAGCATTAATGACGTTTTGTGTCCAATTGTATTCTCTCGTCGAAGAAGATCGATTCGAGTCTCGCGAAACAAAGATTATTTTTTTTTCGCGAGCGAAAAAAATACCGGGACAAATACATCCCCCTCTTCATACACGAACATACGTAGAGAAGGAGAATGGACATAAATACTTGATTTATAACCGTCGATGCATAAAAGCAGGATAAATCATGAAAATCTACGAGGTTGTCTCAAGACGCTTTGGGGAGGGAGGGGGAGTTGTTGAGGGTGGGCAATGCGCCCGGACATGCGCTCGTTCGACCCCCGGCAAGAATTATGCAGGTCGTCCCGCCAGAGTGTATATCCGCGAGCCGCGTACCGCCATACCGCGATACGGAAGTAATAATTAACCGTCTTAGCACAAAAGATTTAGGCCCCGACATCGTGTCCGACCTCTTGCCAACCTCGAGCTCGCCGGACAAAAGCTCGTCCCGCCACCATAATTTCATCCCCGTATTGTCCCCGGGACGCGCTGCTGCCTCGACGGGGTGTCGTCTTTCGCCATTAGGCAGAGTAGCCGGACAATGGACTCGCGATTCGCTATTAACCCTTTTCGGCGTCGGGAATCCTGCTCTACAATGAGAGAGCGAGCGAGCGAGAGAGAGAGAGAGAGAGAGAGAGAGAGAGAGACGCGCAGTAGCGATAGCTCTCGCTGGGTACGAGCTCTCTTGCACGACTCGGTCAATGCATTTAGCACCGGCCGCACATAATGCACCCTAAGTAACACCATTTACTTCGTTTTCTCTGGAGGCTGAATCGCAACGCGCCTATCTCTGCGCTAAATATTTTGGCGTCGCGGCTTAACGAGCACGCCGGACTACTGATCGAGTCTCGATATCCGACAGAGAGATGGAGAATAATCTCCCGTTACGCGCAATGTAGCGACTTCGAATAGAGACGACGGAAAATTATCTCCGTTCGCATACTATGCTTTTCAGAGGAACGGAACGCAGTATATTTTGCTAGGAGAACGAGATTCACGTTGTGACCGAGATTCGCATTATGTGCCGGTGAAACCGCACAGGAATCGTGAGAAGCCGGCTCTTTCCCGGTAACGTCCCGCGGAACAGCGATTATATTTTTCTCACGTTCGTTAAATATCGAGATTCGATACGGAACCGTTTTAATTACCACACCGCTCGCGCCGCTAAGAACTCGACCGTGTTGCTTTCCCGTTTACCGAGTCGAGATAAACGGCGAGGAAGGGGAAGAGGGAGAGGGAGAGAAAGAGAGAGAGAAACAGAGACAAGGCTTTATTAAAGAAGTTTTAATTAATTATGGAATTGTGTGTAAGGTTTGCATGCGGAGCAGAGAAGTTCGTTTTTATGATCTCTGTTAATGAAATGTTTATCTTCCGCTATTGCGCTTCTCGAAAAGGATGCTCGCGCGTATTGTTGTCAGCGAAACACGAGACAACAAAAAATAATACTGGCGAGTGATCCTTTAATAAACATGAAACATACATCTAGATTTTCGTAAACAATCGCAAGGATCTCAAATATCATATCCGTGTTTTTATCAGTCCATAAGAAGAAGATAGTGTAAGGATATCCGTGCGAATAGAGTCGGGCATAAATGAAAATTCTTTTTGACTGAAATAATCGGCAAATCAATGGTCAAAATTAATCAATTGTCGTATATGTAATAATTTGATCGGTGTATAATCAATCACCAATCGGAAAAAATATCTAAAAAGTAAAAAATATTTATTCGATAAGTATCAATAACCAATATTGAATCTAAATTCTTTTATTTACATAGAATAAACAGTTCCTTTCATGAAAAGTTAAGGTTTTTTTCAAGAAAATATATATTTTCTTATTTGAAAGATATTTTATATATTAGTAAATATGTTATTTTACCCACTACGAAGAAATATTTACTATTTTGGAAATATTTTTTTCTTTCAATACACGGAATAAGTATTTTTATCTTTTAGACATTCTTCTCCTCAGTTGATTAATTTCGACGATCGATTTGCCGATTATTTTAGCCAAAGATTTATCGATTAGTGCCTAACATTGCATGCAAGTAACAATAATTCTGATCATCATTCATCATACAAGCGATATTCGTTCGCGTATTAATCTTAATTTTGGCATGTCAGATGTTCGGATTAATGTTTGCTCTCTGATCGAATTGAACCGGCGACCCTTTAGTCGGTCTGTTCTCAAAGTACCGAATTAATCGACATATCGAACGGATTGCTGCCGAACGAGTCGATTGAAGTTTAGGGCGCTCGCGCGCCAGCTTATAGACGTGCCTTCGAAACTATGTAATTCCGGTAATATCGCTCTCGCGCGCAATATAGTTATGAGAACAGTGGTGCGCAATATGATATTCTCTGTTGCGGACGGGCCACAATTAAAAACTGTTCTAAACTCGCAATACTCTGTTACTAGTTTGCGCATTTTCTCTCGTATATCACATGCGTACGCGTATAATTGCGGTGTTATCGGCGTTTGCTGAATTAAGTATCTAAATATTATTCAGACTATTAAATGAATATTTGCAATCAGTGGTTACCAGTCCGTAATTATTATATGTAATCTGTTACACGTGATTGACTCGATAATAGAATTTTATCGGAACTAAAGCCGCGACAAAGAGAGAGAGAGAGAGAGAGAGAGAGAGAGAGAGAGAGAGAGAGAATCGCGATTGGCGGACTCGCTCGTTTTATCGACGCGGTCGCACAGCCGAACGACGCTGCTGTGCATCGCGAATACTGGACTTCCTCCGGTCGGAGAAGTTAGGACAAAACATGATGATTCCATGATGATTGGTGTGCATCCTGTCCACCATTTTAAGGGCGAGTGACATGATTGGGAGAGTAACTATAGTTGGAGTGAGAGAGAAGTTCTACTGAGGGAGCATTCACACTTAATTAGCCGAAAACAGAAAGGCAGAAGCCAATCGGAACTCGAGCTGGTGGTCATCAGATGTTAGGTGACAGTTTCTGTTTTTCTATCAGCACGATTGGTTTCTGCTTTTTTGTTTTCTGCCAAGATGCGAGTGCTCCCTGAGACTGAAACAGCTACTCACTCACTTCCTCCTTACAGATGACGAACGATGTCCTAACTCTGACTTGGGGGACTCTAGCGAGTACGAATGCGCGACTCGAATCGCGGTCTCTACATCTGTACACGTACATAACGAGCCGGCGCTGCCGCGTTCCTCTCTTCTTTTATTTATGACGACCATTAACTTTTGAAATTTACGCTAAAATAGAATCAGGCAGCCGAGATCGACGTATGAAACGCGAGTGAGCGGGCAAGTCTCCTTGTTGCAGCGCTATTTACGATTCATTCAACATTTACGGCCGAGGTACCTGCAATAGATGTGTAGAGATAGTAATGACGGCCGGAAAATGGGCCTCTACCCCTGCTATGGCGAATGAGCAAGCGAGCGACGGAAAGTACGCGCGTCACGTTAGGAACTATCCGCTGAGTTTGCAAATATCGCGATACCATCTCCCCTTTAACGGGCCATCAACAAGTATCGACAGCTATTTTTTACGCCAGGTCGCCGCCGTGGAGATTGGCGTAACTGCGTTTCGGTGTACTACGTCCGAAGCCGCAGAATCGGCATCGGACCCGTCCGATGTAACCTCGCGGAAATATCGAGAAATGTGCGTCGCGATGCGGAAAGCTTTTTGTTTTATTCCTTTTGTCTTGTTCTTTTTCCCGCGAAAATTTGACGTTTTGATTTCTTCTAATCGGTGAATTATTGATTGTTGGATTGTGTCCGGTGTCTCGAACGTCGCTGACAATATTTGACAAAAACGACAAGAGATTTCCGAATTGACATTCTCGAGCCGTCAGTTTGCGTAAATATTTGCCTGACACAAAAGTTCCGCAGCTTGTACACGTTAAATGTGTACTTGCTCCGCCTAGGGAAATTTCAAAGGATATTGCTGTATGTGAAGTTGGAAGTTTAAAAATACACAAAAAGTTTGCAGAAAGATTTCCATATATACTGCATGGTCAGGTTTTCCGCTAAATGTGATCGAACGATGCATTTCTATAAGATGTACAAGAAATACGAAAAGAATGACATGATCATGTTAGTGACGATCGCCGCTGCGCTATCAATGTTTTTGGCGCTCGCCATCCACTTTAGCATCCCTTTGACGCGAGACGGCGAAGTAATTAAAAATGTCCATTCGCGCAACTATGTAATTAATATTCACGATCTAATTCCGCGATAGAGAACGAGATCGTTACGCATACTCTGTAAAACAAGCGTCGAGCTCGCAATTCACTCCAAGTTGCCGAGCTGTCGCGTATTCCTAACACACTGTCGACGGTTGAGCTTATAAATTCTCAACCAACCGCAGTAGAAACACCGCGTTACAAAGCAGACATCTATTCGACGCTCCACTTCTTCGCGGCTCTCTCTCTCTCTTTCTCTTTCTCTCTGTTATGTCACCGCTTATGGTCGCCACTTCACTAATGGCCTCCTATATTTGTCTTAATTCCTCAAGGCACGACGATGCTGGCAGATTAACGACATCGTTCGCATAGCTTCGGAAGAAGAACTTACACGGTCGTTACGGATTGCGAGAGAGATCGCAAAGACTATCAGAACGACGACGATGGTGCCATCATAACACGCCGATATGGCAAAGTTCCATTTAGATAATCGAAGTTCGCCGGCTCAAAAGCCGAAGGCTCGATTTTAACGTCGCTAACTTTTTACATTATCCAAAATTGATCATCCAAAATTGGATTGAATTGAAATTTTAAGTCAAAAGCCGGCCATAGCTCAATCTGGATGGATACGAGAGAGAGAGAGAGAGAGAGAGAGAGAGAGAGAGAAGGAGAGAGAAAATAAGCGTAATTTATTAGATGTTTCTAGGGTATATATCTAAAATATAATATACATGTATACAGGGTGGCCCATGTAAAGTGTTACAAGCTAATAACTCTAAACATATTTATCAAAAAGTTGTTTATGAAAAAGTTTCATATATTCGAGGGGCCTTTCTAACTAAAAAAAACCGTCTCCCCTTGAAGACGGGTGAGGGGTAACTTCAAAGTTTCAAATGGGACTCCCTATACAATGTTTCATATTTGGATTCTACGGGAAAAAATAAGTAAACTTTGTCTGAAACATTTCTTTGGAAAATGCTTCTATCAAAAGTTATAAACATTTAAACTTTAATGTAGAGTGTATTAAAATTAATGATAAATTAAATAAGACTCATAGTTTTTCTGTTTTGTTTTATTTTATTAAATGTTCGAACTGTTGACCATTAACGTCTAAACACTTATTAATTCTTTTTACAAAACTTTGCCTAAGGTGCCTTGTCACTAAGGTGACTCCAGAAATATTGTTTAGAGTTAGACCGTTTTTTCCTGGCTGTTTTTTCCCGTAGAATTCAAATATGTAACATTGTATAGAAAGTCCCATTTGAAACTTTGAAGTTATCCCCCGCCCCTCTTCAAGGGGAGACGAAAGTGGATTTTTGTTTACGTAGTTAAAAAGGCCCCTCGAATATTTGAAACTTTCTCATCAACAACTTTTTGATAGGACAAATATGTTTAGAGTTATTAGCTTGTAACAGTTTACATGGGCCATTTTGTATGTAAAATATACATGTTTTATAGAAGTTTCTGTATATTCGTACAATCAATTTGCATGATTTAATCTGAATCAACTGTCAGGGATATTTTGGTGTGCCAAAGAAAGAATTATAATGTTCAATTCAAATAGATCCGATCTAAATAAAGAGAGAGAAAGAGAGAGTGTGTGGGAAGGAGCGGAAGATTATATCGCGATTAAAATTGAATCTCGAAGGTATTACGATTCTGAATCCGACCGTAAACATGCTGCTGCAACTTTATCAGTTAATTCGGAACAGGGACGTTCCTTCCGTTTGAACTGTCATATTCGCACGCGTTTCTGCTCTACGTGGGCGACACTACGTAGCGCGATTTAACAAGAAGCACCACTCCGGGCGTTGACACAGCCACGATCTACGTCTTGTTTGCGGATGGCTGATCGAATGTTCGGTACACAAACAGAAATTCGCGCGAATCGCGATCCAGGCGCGTGCGCGAACATCAACGTACGTATAATCTGCGGAAAGTATCGCATCGCTCATGGATATCTGCCGCTGTCCACGTGCAACCGCGATTTATGACGCCAGGTGATTATCTCGCGCCATAAAGAAACAGTTTTACCGCGTGAAAAAGCTCTTCATTATGCCCAGCCCGAAAAGATTGAAATCTCTTATCTGCGGATTTATAACGCGCGGAAGACCCCTGCTATTTCATTTCGGCCTCGAATTTGTGCGACCAGGGGTTATCGTTGATCGTGATTTCTGTGTGCAATTTACAATATCGCGCACTCTTGCATCAATTTTCACCAAGACGTGCTCTCTGCTCTCGATACTGAAAGTTCAAGTGTGTGATCTTCGCGAAGGGGCGCGTCCAAATCAATTGCAAGGTGACGAGGGAGAGTGACGGCGTCATACTTTTCGTTTCGAATTTTTTCGTCTCGTCTTCGTTCGGACGTTTATTCGTGTCGCAGCGAGACAGATTGGATTAACTATCGCGGAGGCGAGCCCTCAAATTGCTCAATTACCACGCGCACTCCGTAACACGCGCGATAATAATTCAATGAAACGGCACTAGCGTGCAAATGGAGCTACGGAATCGACCGACCTTATTTTTTGCCTGTGCACGCGAAAGAGCAATCGCGAGATTCGCGGGCGGAAGACGAAGCTCTTTCTTACGGGACGAAAGAGGCGTCAGGAGGAGAAGAAAAATTCCCGCGCCGATATCGACCGAGCCTAATTAATCGGCTCGGCGCAGCGTATTGTGCACGCGGACATGACGAGTCGCGCACATCCAGCCCCTTGGTGCATTCGCAGCGCTGCAATTAGCTCGTTTCTCGCAGCCCTTCGATGCTCGGCGGTGCTTGCGGTGGGTCTGCTATTTGATCACCTGTCGATAAATTGAAGGGTTAGCATTTCGCCTGGTTGCGAAGCCCGGCCGGTTCGGCGAGAGAAATACCTTCGCGCACAAATATCGGACATCGTCCGGTGCGCAATTACTATTTACTAATTAATTTCACGGTATAAGACAGAGCGAACGACGAGCACTGGGAGAAACAAGTGATTGGTCTAACTAAAATTATAATTTTTCTTGGCCCTAACTAGATCTGTTCCAACACAAAAATAAAATAGACAATAATAAATATGTGACCCCTACATCCGATTCGGGTAGAATGAAAAGAGGTTGATGTAAGTTTCAGAATATCAAAATAAGTGTTGAATGAAACAGTAAGGCTAAAAGTAATTTTGTGTTTTTTCTACCATTTAGAGACGCTAAGTAGAAGTCGATGTCAGTCTCCATGTGCATTAAATATATACTGGTTCTTCAGTATAGATAAGCGTTAGAAAGTTTAGTTCGAAAGTAGGGCTAAAATTTCGAATAATATAAGGTTATTGTGTCATTAACACTACAAGTAGAAAGAATTTACGAAAGGAATAATTCCCTTGACCATAATTCGTAATAATTATTTCTCTGTGATTATAGTTGCAAATAACTCTTTTCTTCTCAATTTTCTCGCACAGTGCAGCACGACGAACGCGAAATTTTGGGACGAACAAATGCGTTCGCCTGTAATGCCGCGAACTCATGGGAAAGATTCGAGGTGCGCGAGGTATCGTGGCAGAAACGAGTTAACCGAGGAGCGGTTTTTGAATAAATGAGGTTTAAGAGACGGAGTTCCGCGCCGCCGACTCATTTATGTATACAACTCGTTTCTTTTAATTTTGCAGATGAACTCGTTTGCGCGCGTCCAGGTTGCGAACGAAAGTTGCGCAGTCTCCGCGCGCGCTGTCTTTTCTCCCCGAAATAAAACAAGAAAAAGGAAAAAGAATAACAAGACAAGACGCTGTGCGCCGGTCGTGATAGTTGCGTGTGCGAAGTTTTCGGATTAAATGATCACGCAAAGAGGACGATTCCGCGAGCGGCGGAAAGAGACGAGATTTAATAGTTTCACTCCATTTCGCGGGATTGTGTTTACCTCCTCAAACACTCGTCGTCTCTCGCGAAAAGCGCCTCGCTTGACGATTGAAGCGTCTCGTTAGCGTACAAGAGAACGTACGCGGGAGGTTCGGCGATGAAACTTACTTTTCCGCATCGGCGCTTATTAAGTCCTAAGGAACTTTGACGCGCCGTTCAAGATCGCAGAATATCGAGCCGTAATGCGCGACGATCGTAGAGTTATCCGATTTAGCCCGGGCCTCTTCTGCTAGTCGAGTTTGTCTCTTTGGTACCTCCCGCCGGAGTTTTCCTACTTTGCCAGATCTATCGCCGGATAAGACGGAAGTTGGCGACGTGGGACGAGGGAAATCGAATTAAAAAGGGGGGGGCCGGCTAGGAAATTTGTGAGGGCGGCTGGATGCTACCAGCGTATTCGATTCGAACGCGCTCGCGCTCGGCTGCGTCCGCCTTTGAAAACTCGCTTCTCCCCTCCGGTTTACGCTCGCTTTAAGGATTTGTTAACGGTACTCAGCCGAGATAACGGGGAGTTTGGGTGTGGAAGCGCGCCGCTTCCGTCCTCTCGCCGCCGTTGAGAATTAGCAGGGTCCACTGGATCTCCGTCCGAGTCGATTCGAGATCGAACCTTGATCCGCTTCGGCGTGACGTGACGCGACCTTCTCCCCCTTCTGCGATCACGCAGAAATACCTGACGATCTGATCAGTTGAGCTTCATTTATTAGCCGAAAGAAGCTGATTCGTTCTCCACTCGCGGGCTACTGAAAGAAGGATTTTGATGCCGAAACGAATATTTGGTACGACGGATAATTTGGTTAAAAGGAGATTGTCAAATATTCGACAATAGCAACTAAACAATTTAATTGCAGCTATATGTGTTTTTTTGCAATAATAAAAAATTTGTAATGTCAATCATATCGTACGCAGCGAATATTTTAGTTCCAAGCACAAAAATAATCTTTTCAGCGAGAATTGTGTCGCTATAAGTACGTGAAATCGATGTCATCCCTATGCGAGTGAACTTTTTTTTTTTCTCTTTTTAAAACGGGTAATGTGAACATTTCACATTACAGTTTGCATAGTTCCAAATTTAAATAAGATGAAATTGCAAGCACATGAACTACCACGTACAATATCGTTTGCTATGCACAAGCGAATTTTAAAAAGATACTATTTTTAAACTTCATTAGCGGTCGCATACTTCGTTAAAATTGTACGAACAGTAAAATATGCTTCTCCCTTTTCTCTTTCCCTCTCTCAGCTAACAAACTTTTGTATGCATACAAATGAAGGAACTGTGAGCGCTTTTTTGCTCTCTCTCTCTCTCTCTCTCTCTCTCTCTCTCTCTCTCTCTCTCCCCCTCTCTC
>NW_022639454.1:453086-455128 GCF_010583005.1 Odontomachus brunneus
CTCTCTCTCTCTCTCTCTCTCCCCCTTTCTCTCTCGCGCGCGCGCCAAGTCTCCTGATAATTCGGTCGCATTCAGTTGTGCGCGAAGATCGAAGGGCAATCGGATTAATTCCGACTGGTCGACCGCCCATGCTTCTACTCTTTCCTTCGTTTGCTGTGGCCACGAATAGACAGGATAACGAACGGCGCGAACGACGACGAAAGACAAATAGCGGCTTGTTTGTTCGCCATGCTGGAATCTTCAGTCAGTGGTCTAACCGCAGTTGTACGGTTCGCACGAATAATCGCGTCGAATGATCCCTCCACCGTTTCTAAATTGCACGAAAGGTCAATCAGGGGAAGTTCCCGCTTACGAGACTAAAAATTCATCGAGCAACGCCAAACAAATAAATCTCAAAACTCGTCTTTTTCTTCCTCTGTCTGTCTCTTTCTCTCTCTCTCTCTCTCTCTCTCTCTCTCTCTCTCTCTGCACACATACGAACGCATTGCTGGGAGATAAAAATTTGCAAGAATAACTGGTTCGTTCGAGCAGTAAACAAGACGTATTCGCAGAGTTAATCAGCGCGGAGCATATTCTTTGAGATAAATTTTCCGTCTGCCGTGGAAGCTTGGCTTGGTTCTCACAGATGACTCACTATTGAAATAAATCGTTCGACCAAACTTTAGAGCACTACGAAATTTCGGAATCGGACATTTACCTCGAATATCGTTTGATTCGGAGCAAAGGACCGTCGCACCGTTACCGAAGATCCGCGCGTGGGATAAAAAGGTTATTCCAGTTAGTTAGTCCAATTAGCACAGTAATTAATTACACGTTGTCGCTGCGTGCACTTGTAGTTACGTGACTCGTTAATTTCGAAATTGCAGAAAATAAGTTAGCGATGTTTCCCGCGCTGCGTGCTTAAATTAAAATCTTTCGTTCTGCCGTAACAACTTTCTGCCACACATTCGTTCCCAGTGCCGAGAGTCACGTGACATTGTCGGGAAATTCGCTCAACTATCTCGTGACGTGTATCTAGTTTTACAGCAATTATTTCACGTACCACGTCGGAGCCGTAAAAATGAAAAAAAAGAGGAAAAAAGAGACACAAGCTTCACGTTTCCGTCAATTCCGTCAATTCCGTAGGAGAATTTGTCCGGCGCAAGCCATGCGGAAAGAAACACGCATCAACGACGAAGTGTAAAGATGCAGAAAGTTGATAAGTCTTAAAAGGGGTTACAGGACACGAGTAAAAATTAAGTAAAATTTAGGGAGTTGTAATAAGTTGTAAATTAATAGAAATTAATTAGAATTAGAAATTTATGAGCTTTTTGTTAGGTATGTCTATCAAAAATACATTTAACAATGTTTTGGTATAAAAAAAATTAAGTTTTACGCTGAATATTAACATCATTTCATTTCTGTTCTGCAAAAAGATCATGCTGCAATGGTAGAAATATTTAATTCTATAATGAATTCTTTTCAACTTTTTTTATATCAAGGTATTGTTAAATGTACTTAATAGACATGTATAACAAAAAATGCATACTTCTATTAATTTACAATTCCTTAAAATATTTTACCTAATTTTCACTCGCATCAGGATTCTGTAATGACAGAACTGTCACGAACGTCCTAGCAGAAGCCGGACTTCAAAAGCCTCGTCTAGCCGAGTCTAAGGTTCGAACCGAGGGCTTTATCAATTTTTTTCGAGACGTCTATCCCGTCCCGATAAGTGACGTTGGATGTGCGCTCGCGCTGAAATATCGCCAAGTATTTTGACGTAATACAAAACGGACATTCGAGAAATAGGAAAAGAAGGGCCAATGGCGAACAGAGGGGCGCGCGTACGCCCGTAAAAAGCAGCCTCCGCTGCGATCTTTACGCGGCGATTTCGACTTAATTACGTTTTCCGAAACCCTGGATGTTCCGAGGCGCGTAAGTCTCGCGGAAATTTCGGAGCGAGATGTAATTTCGCTGCAATCATATCGTGCTTCTGTTTCGCGATCACTTCCGCACGTGTTGAAAAGTCTTGCGAATGAAAATAAAAGAATTTTTTATGA
>NW_022639454.1:455138-455216 GCF_010583005.1 Odontomachus brunneus
GAAATGTGCGGAGGTGATCGCGAAACAGATATATATATATATATATATATATATATATATATACATATATACATATAT
>NW_022639454.1:455260-474516 GCF_010583005.1 Odontomachus brunneus
ATATATATATATATATATATATATATATATATATATGTGTGTGTGTGTGTATGAAAAATAATTTAACAACAATAAAGGCCCCCTACATGTATTAAAAATAGAAACTATTGCTAAGATAAAACCATTATTATTCTTATTTAAAATTAAGGAGACGCAAAGTTACCAGAGCTGTGAATTTTCTTGAGAAAATCCTTCCTCTTGTCGGAAGTATTTTAAAAATCCTCTGTACAGGGATAAACCGGGACAGTTTGACTGAATCCGTGACAAATCGGTGTCCCGGATAACATTAGAGAAAATCCGGGACAAAGGGTGGGAAACCAGGACTGTCCCGGGGAAAACGGGACATCTAGTCACCGTATTGCATGCTTCTTTCACGGTTACGCCCCATGAATGCGCGTTGGCATTCTACTCGCGCTGACATTACCCCGTCAGACGTCTTTCGCGACTTTTGGGACATCCTGTACGGAAAGGAGCGTGGGAGAAGAGGCTTCCGCGGGATGAAATCAATAATACGCCTCCATTCAAAGCCACCACCGATGTCCTTACGGTCTTTACGCGGTAGCATCGCCAGCTACTACGAGTCCTGGCTCTCGCGGCTTGCTCAACGCTCTAATTACTCGGCCGTGTAACACACCAATCTCGAAGATGCGCGTGTAATTAGCACGACAGCGCCGATATTCCTACAGGATGCCGGGGGCATCGAGCACCCGAGACATCAATCTTCCGCCGAGAGCCGGCTGCCGTCCGATGCAACGCGCTCCATCGCGAAGTATCAGTTTTCTTCAGGGAGGTATCAATTCGTCGGCGGCCGTCGTAAAACCAACCGAAAATACCTAACCTCTCGGATGAAATATCGAGCGCAGATCCCGCAACGCAGTTGTTTATTATTCCATTATCGATTACGGCGCCCAGCCCCGCTGGGAGTCATTAGGGCATTGGATGTATAAATTTGACATGGCAATATTATCCGCTAATATAATTAATACATTCGTTACCGAATTTGTGAAAAACGAACGGACATTTATCTCGATACGCGCCTATCGTAAAATAATTGAAAAATAATAATCTAATTGGCGGACAGGATGTCGGGGGATCTCATTAAGGGGTTATACGATTCTGACAGAAGTAAAATAAAATTTAGGAAGCTGTTAGAGTTATAAATCAATAAGAGTATGAATTTTTTATATATTATATACAAGGTATTCCAGGGTTGTATATCGCGCGTGATCAATCTTCTTTAATTAGTATTTCGAGATTTATTGTGAATATTCTCGCGAACGATGTGGGATTTTTACGTTCACCTCAATCCATTCTATGTTCCTACGAACGTTGCGAAGACGAATCTGAGACACCCTATATATTGATACTGATCACTTGCTGAATGGATTTCTTTTTATACCAAGTTAATAGACATACATAACAAAAAATTCATACTCCTATTAATTTACAATTTTTCACGACTCCCCAAACTCTATCCAATTTTTATTCCTGTCAGAGTCTTGTAATCCATTGGACACATTCATCCGCTGATGCATTCGTTCGCGATTCAATCGAAATCGTATCCGTAGAAGCGACGCGATTCGCCGTCACCGCGTGTAATTTCACATTTTTACGCATGCTTTGGTGTGTACTATATATAGTATTGTAACAGGTGAGGAGACCGAGTCGAGAAGAACGAGTCGAGCGCTCCAGGTCGCTGCGCGAGATCTCGTTTAATTTCCGCGGAGCTCCCGGCGATTTTAATAGTTTCGAAATGCATTCTTGGCGTTTTTTTCTCGCACGAGTAAAGAAACAGCTGTACTGGAATTATGCGCCTCGCAAAATTTGCAAGTCGACACATTAGTCGCCAACTTGGTCGCCGCAGCGACTTTGCGTCAGTGTCGGGCATTGATTGATGAAAATTTTGTTTTATTAAAATAATCGGTAAATTGATCATCAAAATTAATCAATTATTATGTATAAAATTGCACAAATAATTTCACCGATTAATGAAATTAATTATTGATTAATGTGTAATCAGTTACATCAAAATTTGATTAATAATTAATTTCACGAATTGGCGAAATTATTTGTGATTTAATATTGATTAACCTCTTCAATAGTGATTTCAAATAACTGCCCAATTCCTTTCAGGAATTTTTTTCTTTAATACGTATATTTAGATTTCTTTTCTTTTTATTTCCTTTGAAGAAAATGTTTAAAAATTCAATACATATATCTAATACACCTAACACCTAATATATCCAACATATATCTAATTTGTATTTGCTATAAATTATAAAAAAGAAAAAAATATAATATTTTAAGTAAATCAAAAGGAATTTAATACTTCAGAAAACTTTTCCGGGCGTATCAAGAGGTCAATTTTGATTATTAATTTGCCGGGATTACTTTCGCAAAGGAACACTTTGCTAAATTAATGTGGACACAGTGCTACTTCGCGTTTCCCTAAGCGCGCGATCCGGCCAAGATGTATAGAACGCGCGCGTATATCAGCAATTAGAATCTACATCTTAACCGTATCGAGCATACTGGACTTGTGGATATGGGTCATGAGTTTCATCGAGCGGCCTGCTGAAAAAGATGAGTATCGAGAATGGGACGCGTTCCTGTTCGGGATAACGGGAATATCGATTTGCCGGGCGACGCGTTTAAATGCTCTTTTGTAGGTAATAAACATGCGCGCGCGCGCGCGCGCGACGCATCATGCGCTACTTCGCGCCGACACGAGGACTGGCTTACGTGAATTTGTGATTAGCCGAGGAAATAATTTATTTATCGTTATACGCGCGAACGTAAGCACGGTCGTTAGAGCCGTACGTGTCGGCTGTAATGCGCAGGCGAAGCGGACGATTACGAATTAATAAGCCCGTGGACATACAGGTTCGTCCTCGCGAAGCGTCATTGATATAATTACAATTAGGAGTAGAAAAACCAAACGCGCGATTGAAATGGTTTATCGGGGTTGGGATTAATTTCGTACTAAAAATAATTTGGAATATAAAGGGTCGGTCGAAAGCCAAATCTTAGCACGTGCGTTCTACGCTGTCAGACATTATTATCGTCCCATAAAAGTTTAATTCGCACCAACGACTGTGTTTGGCTCTCATTTATTCGTTTCTTTCACTTAACTAGAGAGCCTCTTTACATACAATTACACAGAAAAAAGAATATTCTTATTTGGGGGATATCTTTATTGTTCACATTTTAAAAATAAAATTAATGTTAAAATGAAATTACATTTGTGTGTGTGAACAAAGATAAAATAGTTTTTAATCAAGACGAATATAGTCAAACATTTTCTCATAGAATATTACAATAATAATATTCTTGGTTATATAATAAGTTGGTTATATAATCAATAATATTGGTATTATTGCTTATATATGAAAGAATGATTGTGTTATTTTGATTATATTCGTCTTGATTGAAGACTAATTTACTTTCGTTCAACGCTATATAATATTTTTTTATCTTATTAATCTTATTTTTAAAATGTCAACAATAACGATATTTTCCAAACAAAAATATTCTTTTTTTCTGTATATATATATATTCTTTTTTTCTGTATATATATATTCTTTTTTTCTGTATATATTTTTTTTCTGTAAATATTCTTTTTTTCTGTATATATTTTCCTGTGGTGTGTCTCTTCCATCCTGTATTTTACGCAACATCCCCCAGGTTTGGTGCGCGGGGAAAGAAATATTTCCAACGTTTACGACACTGTTCTACTTATTGCCGGGATCATACTTGTCCCTTCAGTCGATCTTTAGTCAAGAGAGACGGACGAATGAGTGAAAGAGCGGCGAAAGATAAAATGATCGCTCGATAATTAGTTAATCCGCGTGAAACCAAAAGCGATCGTCCGTGAAACGGAAAATCCGCGACCGCGAATCTGCCTGCAAACAGACGTATATTTAATCGCAACCGCGAGCGACGAGGCATATTCATAATGCAGATCAGCGACGGACGTCGAATCGTGCGGTGATCTGTGATAAATAGATTGCTCGTGATTTCATAGCTACTTTATTCCTCGCCGGTCAATAATACATTTCGGCATGAATTGCGGCGAACACGGGGACTGTGTCGATGATACGTCGTCTCGATGAAACAGCGCGGCGATACCCAAACAGTCCGCTCAAATATTTTATGTACGACAGAAAAGCACGTCCCGTGTCGCGTTTATGTCGTGATGATATCGCCAATCAGAATCGCAATATTATGCGGATGTTGAATCTTGCATCTGCTTTTTGGGATTCCCATCGTTATTTCGACAAGGTTTGAAAGTATAGAAGAGACTTTTATAATTTAGTTGTTTTATGTAAATCCTTTTCAACCTGACTATATTTCAGTGCAGAAATAGAATATCTTGCCAAAAAACGTAGTAAATTTCACTAGAAACAGCAAATTTTTCCATCACATTTCAGTTTCTAAAATATACATGTGGATGTCGAACATCATGTTTGACACGTGGATGCCACCAAAGTCGATGCAACGTTATTTCTTATTAAAAGAAAGAAATCAAGAAACTGTCGCGTCCAGCATATTATTAAACTGTTTATTATAATTTATAATCTCGCAAAATGAATCTTTCGTGATTAGCAAATTTTACAATAGCTTAGTTTAGTTTCTAAAATATAAATAACACATATGAAATGAAAGAATTGCTGCAGAGAATGCCGATTCTATTCCTCTTGGTTAGAATCTCGTAATAACTTTTACTACGAAATTTTCTCCTTTCAATCATTTTCATCCACGTAAATTTTGTCCACATGAATGTCGCCAAAGTTGTCGCTATTTTTTGTTACGCCATTATAAAAAAGGAAGAAACTTTTTATCGATGCAATATATCTTTAGACCGTCTGTTTATAATCGCGCGCGAAATGTCTTCTGTGATCGTCGCGCCGAGGTTCCGACTGCGAACGGTATCTTCTGGCTAATGGCGTGCGGACTGAATTAAAGAGCCAGCTCGCACGTTTTGCGGCTAACAGCATTTACGTTTTAACCGTTTCAGCTGACAAGGTGTCAGTTTCACGTTGCGGCCACGTCGGACCGGCCTGATGTATCTCGTACGTTTTGTCCCAATTACGGAAGCGTTCCATTTAATACCGTGGCGAGTCTCGTCTCGAACGGAATTTTTCATAACGCCGCTTTCGAGCCGCGCCAATTCTCTCGGATTAATTCTGTTCATCGGGAGTACGCGGCACTCGCGAGAGAGAAAAAAGAATATTGGTTTCTTCATCATTCGATCGTTTGTTGCGTCAGACGGAAAGTGACATTGTTGGCAAAATGAGATGCGACAGGCGGGGAGAAATATCTGTGATCTCTCTCTCTCTCTCTCTCTCTCGTGCAAAAGTACTCACCTACGCGACGCATTATCGTCGCCAGAATAATTAACACGAGGATAAAGCCGAAATGTGATAATTAGTTAATAACACAGCGGGAATAATTAACCACAAAGTTAATTTCTACAACATAACGTTGAATGTGAAAATAAAATATTTATGTGTCGAAACGCGCAATATAATTAGCTTTCCTTGACGAGCAAACGGATTTTAATTGCGCCGCGACCCGGCTGCGTGTCCGCTCGCCGCGAACTTTCGTGATTGTTGCGCGTTTCGCGGTTTCGCGAAACAGCGGACATCGATTGCGTCGTCAGTAGCGCTGGATGCGTGTGTCGCTCGAATCGAAATTCGCGGCGGTTTCGCCCAATAGCGATATACGCGCGTATGTGCGCGCGGCAGAAAGTATCGAATATCATAGGTGACTCTTCCGCGGCTGCAAGCTCGCGAAACATTATTCGATGTATCGGGCAGCAGAGTGTAAACTGCGTGAATCGTTCTCCCGCGCGACTGTCGTTCGGCTCTCGGTTAATCTTACCTAATGTTCAACGAGAACAGACTGCATTGTACGAGGAAGCGAGTGCACGAGCTCGATTTAAATCCAACCACAGTATCCAGACAGACGTCGCAACACATCTCCGAGTGATTCGCGGAGTGCAGTTCGAGGTGGCAGCGCGCACTCTTGGCACCGTGTCAACTGTCGACCGGGTAAACCCCGACGGTATCTCGCGTTCCGGATTGCGAGAGACACGGGCTCGGGAGAGGGTTGACGGCAACGGCGATATCCTTTGTTCGCGCAAGCCCCTCGCAGGAATGTTTTCATAGAAAATTAGGTAGGTTGGGTGGATGATGAAGGGGTTGAGGCGGAGAGGAGAGGAGAGACGCGAGATGATGGCTCGGTCACAGGCCCGTGGCGATGGTTACACGATCATCCGCCGTAGTCGCGCAGGCTGTTCGAGCTCGGGGGTGGATTCAATCTAGTGGGATTACCCGCGGCTCGGCTTCTATCGTTCGCTGTCGCCCCCTATGTACCGCCACGGACCCACCTCTCTTGCTCCGGCTTGGTCCTGGCCAGGGAGGAACTCGATATCCTGTGTGTCAACATGCATCCTTTCGTCGCGCCTAGCCGGACTGTCTTAATCCTTCAACGAACGGCTGAAATAATCTCGCGGAAACGGCTGGCGTGATATTGAATATTTCGCTCGTGAAATGTCCTCTCTCTCTCTCTCTCTCTCTCTCTCTCTCTCTCTCTCTCCCCTTAAACTTTGTAAAATTACTTTAGTTGCGATCTTTTTCTTCACGACGTAAATAGAATTACTTATTCCAGTTACGATCTATAACTGCACAGGAAAAAGTAAAATGTCAATTTTATGTTACGGAAGTTTATTCTAAATCTCGAGTAAAAATAAACCATTCGTTGTGCGTTACTTGTTGATAAATGAAATTACAAATGTTAATTAATTGCCACTCATGCATTCTCTTCTTGGTGTTTTGGTTTTTCGAATTCGATGTAAAAATAACATAAAAGTAACAAAAATACACAAAAGAATAGTTCAAAGTAACCTGCAAGAGCTGTTGATGAAACATTTTTGTTTGTACGCTATTAACGTAAACATTAGTGTATTTTAACGCGATTCTTCCGTTAATTAACGCATTAACATATATTATTTTAATTCTGCTTAAAATAAAAAAATGACAAACTTAAATGTAAAAAAAGAATGTGCCACTGTGAATAAGTTAACGCTTTTAACATATCACCATAAATTATTTTGACTTAAAATTCAGAATGCATACTTTATTTTTCAGGACATTTTACTTTTTATTATACATATGTTTCAATTATATAGTTCGACTTTTTTCATCATAAATACTTGATTAATTATTCATATTGTAAGAATCTTTGATTTATATGTTTTTGGTCATGTCGTCTTTAGAGAACTCTCGCTGTACCAAACGCTTTCTCCTCTCTCCCTCTCTCGATCTCGTCTCCGACGTGGACGAAAGATTAACACGTCGATTCCGGATATTAGGTAATAATTTCCAGCGACAGTACGCGGTAATACGCTGTTAAATTATCGACAATAATCGGCGGATGAATCATTGACCGAGATAGCGTTGGTGATCCGAGTATCCTCAGCGACGTGGATGTTTCCACGGGCATGCAAACGGTGTTTGTCGTTTCTCGACGATATACGCCGACGGGCAGGGGTGGAAGGGGGGTCCTACAGCGTTTACGTGTGCACTTAACGTACGCGCGATTGTAATCGTTGCACGCATGGAAGAACCTGACAAAAGCAAGGCAGCTACGAGCACAGACTCGTAGCGATAAAGCGATGGCACATACCCGGTTAATTTCGTGATTGCGTACACAAACAGTAATTATATACAGCGGACGCAATATTTGTTTGGAAATCTGTTTCTCGACACGCTTTTGCACGTGCTCATTTGCCACTAATTACAATGTTATTCAATATTAGCCCGCCTGTACGCACAATATATCTATTAATATATTAATGTATTAATAGATGTATTAATGGAAAAGATTCGATTCGCGCAGCGGACAAATCTTTAAATATATCGTTGTAATGAGGGCTCGGTCACTGTTGCTTCGCGCGCATGTGTGTGTGCGTTAATAATTATTGCGGCCTGCTGTAACGATTTCTCACGTGTCCCAAGCGTTTTATTCACTACGCCATTGCGGCAGAATGGACGTTCATTCGTCTTTTCGCACTCGTTGATTGGGTTTCTGCACGAAACTATGCGCGATATTAACCTTCTCGGGAATTCGCGGCGTCAAACAAAGAACGCGATTTCCATTCGGTACAATAATGCAGAATCGAGCGAATAATGAGCGGCGGCAGGAGAATTAATTATCGGTTTGGAGTCACGTGTGCAGAGAAGAGAAATTCTTTTTTTCGCACGTTGCATATTGCAGATTTAACGCGGCATTGAGAGATAATAAAATAGGTCGGCTCGCAACGCACGCACGCGCGTTCCATATTTGTAGCGCGTATAACAACAACAAATATACAATAACTATCGATCGCGACGGAAATGTAGCGGAAGTCTGAAATACAGTTTATACGGCGATAGGGCTCCGCTCTGAAAGCTATTTGGAGTTCACTCGTTTAGTAGAAATCAATATATCAATATATCAATATATCAATTCGATTTATGTTTGACTCGAGCAGAATTATATTCCTTCCGGGAGGGATCGCGCGCTTGTCGTGTAATGAAGTCGTTTTAACGTTAAAAATAACGCTGCACGTAATAACGCTTCTGACTCTTCGCGTTTGTTCGCTGGAGAGTGACTCGCGGCGATTCGCGGGAGAAATGCAAAATTAGTTTGTGAAAAATGTTGCGCGCGTATGGACGTACATACGTATGTACCGTAGCGCTTAAAAATCACTCCGGATCACGAGGGACGAGAAAACACTTGAAAGATTACGTCGAAAAGTGCAGTTTCATGAGTTATCAGGGACACTTGATGGCCGCGCGCGCGCGCGCGCGCGCGACTTTTTCGCAGGCACTGCGAACGAGCAAACGTCGGTTGTTGCCGCGCGTTTCCCGAGCTCCATCCGTTTAGTCGAGCAGATTAAAAAGCACCCCGCGGCAGGATTTACGAGGATCACGCGTCGTTCTTAGGGCCGCGTCGCGAAAATGCTCCCGTTTACCGCGACGACGTTCGCGGAGATACGCTGGCGAATACAAATCTGTCCTTTGTTTTTGCCGCTGTTATTCTTGCCACTCGAGACTTCACTGTACCGCCGTGTGCGGTTACGATACTCATGGTTCGCCGCAACAGGAACTTGCGAGCCGAAGGATCAGCGCCTGAACACGTAAATCCCGGGGATAAAAATTGCAACACCAACCAGAACCGTGCGAGGCACGGGTAGCGTAAGGGTACACGGAAAAAAGAACACCTTTATCTAAATATAGTTGCTATAACAAAATATTAATGCTATTTTTCGCTCAAGACATTACTTACAGTATTCTCGAGGTGATACATTAACCTTCTTTAGTGCCCATCCATATGTATTTGAGCAGCATTCTCAGTGTCGTATGGTGCAACCAAACTCTACGAATCTCTCAACCATAGTATTTGTTCTACAGACCATTCTGGTCTCTGGCAGTGGTACATTAGCCTCCTTTGCTACCTGTCCATGTGTGTTTGAGCGGTACTCTTAGTGGCGTAACCTAGAATTCCTGAAGTCAGAATTAGAACATCGTCCGTCATTTGTAGGGAGGAAGTGAACGAATGAGTGAGTGAGTGAGAGAGTATTTCGTCTTAAAACTTCTCTCTCACTCACGTCACCCTTGAAAACGGCGGTGAGAGTGCAGCTCAATCAGGATACGTCATGCTTTGTCCTAACTCTGACTGGAAGAACTCTAGCGTGACCAAACCCTACGGATCTCTCAGTCATAGAATTTGTTCTGCATATTACAACAGAAAGATAACAATATTCCTTCGGTTGAGACAACCATATATATGAGAATGTATTAACTGAACATTAAGTATTACAAGAATTGTGGCTGAGAAAACTATATAGATGGACGTATGACAACAGCAATTTTTAGTACCACATCTATTCAACTTGAAATCACATAAACTTTCTGTCTAATCAAAGAATGTAGCAACCATAACAGTTCTCTCCGTGTAGTTTAACACACCGAGACTAGAGGCCATATCATTTATTATCAATGCACGAGGTAGTCGCGGGACAGAAATTACTCCATTTACGGACAGCGAGATGTACGTAAGGCAGCGCAAAAAGTAACAACTCGTACGTCGTAATGACACTCGTTAAATACGAGAACGGCGGTGCGCCAGATTGCGGACGATATTATAATTAACGAGGGCACCGCGTGACACTGTTATTGCACTGTGCATGCATAAAATCGTCGCCGACATTTCAAAAACAGGCGACGCGAGCTTGCGGAACGACGCGTGAATATCAATGCAGCGCCGTATTACCGGGCCGAAATTGGAAGCGCGTATATGGAGAAGATTTTAATCCTCTCGACCGATCGACAATGTTCTTCCTCGCAGGTTGAACTTTCGAGCGGGCGCACGCTCGCATGACGGAATTTCGCGGAATTTCGGCGAACACACACAGCTTTGATATTTCTCTCTCTCAATCGCATTTCCTGAATTTTAATTGCGACATCATTTCCACGTTCAAAATGTCCAGTCGCATCGATCTCCGCTCCCTAAAGTACAATTTATATTCTTCTCTTCACTGAAATACTATACTTACGACTAATGGTTTAGTTTCTGCAGTCAGTTCCTGACTGAAAGAATCAGTCAACAGTAGCGACTGTTCCCAATATTGATGCAGCTTGTAAATACAGACACAGTGTGTTTGCACGTAAATTGCGTGGGAGCAGTTCATTCCATCGTGAACGGTAGAAATAATGTCAACTGAGATTTGAGATTTTTTAGCAATTGAAAAGGGCACGTAAAAAATGTTGAGTGGCAGTAACCAAATTTCTGGTGAAATACGAACGAGAATCAGAAAATTTTGATTGATATTACCAGAATTTAAGCTAACATGTTGCAGCTAAGATATCTGATTAACTTTTGGATTTTTGGAACTCTGGTGTCAATCAACCAGAATTTTCGTTCATATTCCAACAGAAATTTTGTTAATCCAAAACGAAAAGAACGCGGAAGAATTTTGCAAAAATTGCGAAATTGCAGTGAAATGTTAGCTCCACTGGTGAAGATCAGTGAGATATAAGACGAAGCGGTGAAATGGAAATGTTTTCGCTGAAAATCAATACGTATTCACTGGTTTTCGGCGAAACAGTCCTTTTACTGATGCAATTTTTCACTTTATCAAAAGCATCCTCTTGACAAAGCTTGGTGATTTCGATGAAAGACACCTCTGTCTCGAGGCATTGCGATCGCGCGTCTCACCAATCAGACGCGTCACTTCTGACATTAGAGAAAAAAGGGACTTTCGCGGGCGCGTTGTCGTTAGCCAAAATTGCAAAACGGTCGGGGAATTAATTGGATTCGAGCGGCGAGATGAAATATGTTTTCGGCGTATATGCCAATAACTCTAAGCAAAATAACTTGCGCGTACACGGCTGATACGCGTCCGATATCAATTTTATCCTCGTCGACTCTTCTCTCACAGAGATGAGTACATACATAAAACATTCGCGCTACACATACCCCGACATATAAATCGGACTGATTCGAATAAATCCTGACCCGAGCAATACGCACGCGCCTTGATATTTAATGCATCGCATTCGTTAGTGTGGCAGCTTGTTTTTCGTATGTTTTGTCGTGTGATATCGTGACTATTAAATTTAATGACGCTTTAATGGTCTCCATTAGCTATGCAATACAAAAGTTATTACGACCCGTTTTAACGGCGGTCACGTCCAGGTGCTTATTTCACAATTTCACTCGCGGGATCTATAATTAATTTCGAGCACATAATTAATTAAGTGTTGTTGGTGCAGCATAGCTAATGCGACGCGGGCGTGCATCATTTATGCGTTGCACGCGATTGCTAATCAAACGATAAAATTCTCACCTTTTGCTCGTAAAAACGTCGCACACTTCACTCAAGTACGATACCACGTGCTTGTCGCGAAGCGTATTGCTCGAACAACCATTTACGCGCTTTCAGTTGCAACGGCGGGAAAAAAGCCGAGAAGAAACGACAAGATCAGACAGCTTGAATTATACAAGTCGGTGTGTTTGCTTGCAGATCGCGATGGGGAGCATCCTCGAAATTCCGAGCGCATCTTCGACGGAGCGTGTCGAGGGCTGGACGGCGAGACTCGTCTAACGTCGTCCGGTCGAATCGAGTCAGTGGGCCGAGGCGAATTTAGCCGCGACAACCCCCTCCCCCCCCCAAACAAGAAAGATGTAATTTCATTCTCGCGCGTCGTACTTGGGGACGTGCGCGCAGCGTGACGTGAATAAGTCGGAGAGTAGTCGGCGCGTCGGATCGAGGCGATCGTTGACATCGACGAGGCCCGAAGCGTAAAATGCGGCGCGTCCCGCTCTGAGGAAGATGCTGGTGGATGACTGCGGCAGCGGAATGGGGTGGACTACGACTAGCGTGCGCGGGGGTTGGTCCACCCCGGGAGGATGCAGAAACTCAGCCATGAGCTTCGGGGGCAGCGTACCGTCGTTGCACCCGACCGGCTCGATAAGATCGTTGCGCTCGCAACATTCCATGCAGGTGAGCGAATGATACCGGTTCAGTCCTATCGTCGCCTCGCGATACAATCGGGCTAATGCGCGTGAATTCATATATCAATATTTTATATATTGTTCATCGAGGTGGCAGACAGCACGATTGCCCTCGCAAGTACGGTAGAATTAATGTTAACCGAGACCTTTTCATATTTTTCTTAATTAATTTGAATTTGGAACCCTATAATTTTGGAACGGAAAATTGCAAAATGAAACTTACACATTTGTTTCCAGCTCAACGAGATCTTTCATTCGGTACCTATTTCAACCCCTTATTTTCCTAAGTGGATTGGGAGAACATCCTGGCCGCACTCTTTCTGGTGAAATATATTGAACGAAGCAGAAATTTCGCTTGAGGTTGCCGGAATTCTGTCCGAGATAACAAGATTTCTGGTTAGCTCGAACGGAATTCTGGCAACTCTAACCGGAATTTTCTGGTTCGTTTATATTTCACACACACACACACACACACACACACACACAAAGATTTGGTTAATGCAACTAAACGTTTCTCTTTTTTTCCGTGTAAAGTGTAACAACTTTTTAGACTTGATGAATCTTTTAGAAAAATATTCCCCAAGTCTTGAAACGTCTGCTTTATACACATGGTACCCGAGCAAATTATATTAACGCCTGATGACAACCAAGCTTCGCGCAATATTACGTGGCAACGTCAGCGCGGAGCAATATTTCGCGGCAATAATAATGAGCACGGGTGATTGTCTGCACGAATTCGCTACATCGTGTTTCCTGCCCTTGTCTCTCTCCCTCTCTCTTCCTTTCTCTCTCCTTCACCAGAGCAATGAAAATTTATCTTGCTTGCAGGCTCCGCCCGAGACACCGCGAAGATGCATACATTGTCATCCGGTACATGTCCCCAGCACCCCCAATAATTACATGCAACACCCTATGCAATACTACACGCCGACTCATTGTATAGAGGGTCAGAATGGCACGTATACGCCGCATCGTGGGAGTTCGTATCACGGCGGTGAGTTTACTTTTCAGTTAGTACAAACGCGCGCCGAATAGCGTCAACTACATCCTTGATATGGGACTGCAACGCGCGAGGAAGCGTTATGCACCGTCTGCGTTTCCTGGCTTTCGTAACTTTACTATTAAACGTTGGATGCACCGTTCGAGTATCATGCATATTTAAATCAATCGAGTAATTAACGGATTACCGCCCTCTCTATGTAATTCCTTTTTTTCCTCCTTCCGAGGAAGTCTCGCTCAATGGAATATATCTTGCGCCATCGCATCACTGACATGCCGCGTCTGCATCATTTATTCGCACGTGCTCGAAAGTTTGGTAGCCGAATGGGTAACTCTGACCTACTCTCTTTCCTTCTCTCTCTCTCTCCCTCTCTCTCTCTCTCTCTCTCTCTCTCTCTCTCTCTCTTCCTGCGCACGTATTAATGTAATACAAAGTCGCGAGATACAGAAGCGATTTCATTTGTAAAGGGTTATGCTAAACTTGTACTGATATGTGGACGTTTAATTAAACGGGTTATAATTGAACGAGCTGAATTAATCCAAATTAATTGAAATTAAAACGCGGCGTGTCCGGCACGGGTTTAAGGTAATACCGTCGCGCTGGGTGCGCCTAATTTGCCGTGGAAATTTGCTACGAGATAATAACAGAAATTGCAGCACGAGCCTTGCCTTCGTAAGGTGTCTTTAAAAGACGCGCCTCGTCGCAAATTAACCCGCACGGAAAGCGTCTGAGATGGCTTTAGTAAACCGTTTGGTTTTGATTTTCTTTGCGCTTACTCACTAAAATGTCTTGGAGTGGAATCTCATTGAAAACGAGCGAAAAGTAACAGTATTTTCACTCTGTGACAGTGAAAATATTGCCGCTCCAAGTCGTAAGAGCGAATGTTTCACTGAGGCTTGAGTGGATTCCGAGTCCGTTTGAGCAAATGCTTCAATTAATTAGAATGAACATGTTTATATGAAGTCAGCTTTACTTCTCAATTCCGAGTGAAAATATTCACTCGACGATTCAGAGTGGAGGATTCATTCTGTGCGAGTGAAAAATCACTCAAGTTCGAGTGACTCACCTCTACTTTTTAAGTTAAAGATTTCACTTTAAGAAATTTAGAGAGCGACTACATTCATGCATAAAGTGTACATCGACCTCGCGGAACGCCCCATACGCGAAATAGTATACAAGATTCGCAATGAAAGCTGCTGCTCGGGTATATAGTCTTTTCTACGATGTATACAACAGATGAAGGCCGCGAAAAAGTAGGACGAGATGAAAAGGTTACGAGGGATAGAATAAGAATCAATCCCACTTAACGGGAAAGCTCCTAAAAGAGAGAGGGTACCTTGAAATTTCGAGCTTGGTGTATCATTGTGTCTATCAAAAATGTAGGTCGACCGTCGGTTTTTCAATCCTCGCAGACGACAGAGGCGAATCCGAGCGACGCGGCGGCGGCGGCGGCGGCGGAATTGGAATCGTACCTGTACCTTGCTCCTTTTGTTCGAAGAAACCCGCCGCTGCGCGACTATCGTAATGAGCAACGAGAAAGAGTTCGATATTCCTTTACCTATTCTATCGATGAACACAAACGATAAGAATACACGAGATAACCGATACGCGCTTTATTTTCTCAGATATGTAACGTTAAGCAAATGACCTAAGAGAGAAGAAAAAGGAAGAGAGAGAAGTCGAGAGGAATAACGAGAGAAAATTTGATCAATTAATCTTTTGCTATGAGGCAAAGAAAGAGAGAGAAATATGCCGCATATACGATGATGCTGACAAAGTGAAGATTCTCAAAGCGCGATGGAGAAACGTCGAAGATCTCCGGAAATGAAAGTACTCGAAATCGAGAGTATTCGCGAATCTCGTTACTCACATCAAAGATCCTTGCGCGTCCGTGCGCCTCTCGCACGTTTCATGTGCATTTCCGACGTGTTCGACGTGAGATTTTATATGGTCGTTTGGATCACTCCCCGTGGAAACGCGACCGTGATTCCGTTAAGGACGCGACACGTTCACCGTGGAGACACGAACGTGCCGTAGTTCTTCCGGCGTCCTGAGGGCACGCTCGTAACTCGTCCCGCGGCAATTTCGTCTCTCCTCTTCCCCCCTCCCCCTCGTTGCCGCCGAGTACCATTCCAGGACAATTTCTACGTCTCACGTCATTTTCGGCAAAATACCTCGCGTCCGTCTTTTTTCGTTCCCACCGCGTTGGAGCCCGTTCCCGACAGGATGAACGCGCGGTCTTCTCTCGCTATGCGCGCTTCTTTCATTCCTCGTTCTCGTTATTTCGGTTAATTAAGTATATTTTGTCCCCGCTGCTAATTCGCCTACCCGAAAGCAGACGCGCGGCGCCTCTCGTTATCGACGGCGACAGCGATGACGACGACGACGACGACGACAAGGACGAGAATGAAGAGGAAGAGGATGATGACGACGACGACGACGACGACGACGACGACGACGACGACGACGACGACGACGGGGACATACAAATAATCTTCCCTAAACGGTTTTACGCGCCGAACGTTAATGAGCAACAGAGCTCGCGTAGGAACTTATCCACTTACGGGCATGTCGTGGAGGTCGTGGGGATTAAATTACATCGGCAAATGCAATTTTGCTTGCACCAACGCAACAGCACACGGTAACGTACGACTGTGTGTACGCGCGCACAGTGCCCTGGACTGTCGCGTAATACGAAAGGGTCACTCGCGAATAAATTAGAAAACGCGATGCCTCGATACGATTCGCGAATGCTGCAACCCTGATCGCGCCTCGTGCGCGCGTTTCGCTCGCAAATAATTCATGGTACGTTGCCGACGAAAAATTAGTCGCCAGAGAAAACAACGAACGACGCGGAAATATCGCAGAAGAGCTCGATTCCCGTGGACTGTCGTTCTCGAGGAGAACCGAAAATTCGAGATGAGAGCGCGGACCAAAATTCCCCGACGACAATACATTGGGAGAAAAAGTTTTGCTAATTTAACGAAATACCAGTACTCGTAACAAATGGTTCGTTACATTCACGTCGTTGCTCCAAACAACTGTGATGGAAACGTAACTAACTCCACCTAAATAGACGAGAACAAATGTGATTTGTATCTCGGTATATTTCGTTTGTGTCTCAATGCTTTGCCAAGGGTAACTGTTCCATTTGGTTCTCTAACGATCGTGGAACAGCAAACGTGCTCTCGTTCTGACAACCGAAAGGTTTTTCTCAGTGTGAAGACTTGCGCATCAATTTTGAATGACGATAACCGTTGCACTCGAAACTCGATTTTTGCCAGGGCGGGACACGCATATGACGAAACCCATGGGTTGTTAACATTTAACGCTGTTAATGGAAAAGTTTATACTTTGCGCGATGCCGCTGGCGATGACAGTCGCACGCGTAGCCCATAATTTAGTTGGCCACCATTTTACCGCGAGCGTAAAAGCGAACGAGAATGAGTCCGAATCGGTGATTCTTGCGCGAGTCGAAATTCTGATTCTATTTTCGACTTTAATATTCCTTTTAACGCCCACTTTGAAACCCATATCAACCCATACCAAATTTTGATTACTTTCGACCCACTAATTTTGCCGAGAGGTTCCCTTTAGAATCTGCAAGTGGCATTTTGCGCGTTTTCTGCCACTTTGAAGACTAAGTGGGACTTTGTGTGTGTTAAACATATGCTGATCTTCTTCAGAATATACAAATATTAGAAAACTCTGGTCGAAAGCAGGGCTAAAATTTCGACTCGGGGGACTCGCTTCTGTTCGCCGACAATCATCAACCCTTTCCTTCGCGCTTGTCCTTTGACTCGACGTCCCGGCCGTTACTTTCCAACGCGAGCCACCTTCGCCCTTTCAAAAGTGCATTTACCTAAACCCCCGCCCCCGCTTCCTTCTTCCCTTCCTTCCTCCACGCAGTTTCTTTCAAGCCGTTTCTTGCCCATCTCGCACCCTGTCTCATGCAAACGCCGTTGCCAACCGCAACGGGTCGTCGTCGTCGCCGTCGTCGACGTCGACGTCGACGACGACGACGACGACGATGCGAATACCCGGCCATCGTGGAGCAAAATTTGATACGTCCACAAGAGGGAGTATTTCGAGAATTAAGCGTTTCAAAGCTAGATGTTGGAATATCCTTCGCAATCGCGGCGAGGACGTTTAATAAGAACCATTTCCGCGCTTCTTCGATGTATCCTCTCTCAAGTTGCTGAATCCCGCGCGCAAAAATTGCAGAATAATTTAAGCAACCGTGAAAAGCATCTTACGGTTAATTACGGTTTCTTCGTGGTTTGTTCTTTGTTTTTCCAGATACTCGTCTGCGCTACATGGACGCCGACGAGAGCATGGGCGGCAACACAAACTGGGTTCTGGGCGACCTACGCAGTTTGCATCGTTGCGTGCCTGCACTTCGTCGCACAGGTATAATATTTTTCTTCACTCTTAGCGTGAAATTTCGCATTTGAATATACATACCATGCATATAACCATAGTAGCTTGAATATTCGGTGTATAGAGCAACCATAATAATAATAACAATAATAATAATAATTTACAAGAAGGTTCGAATCGTCTCGTCAAATTGTTATTCTTTACTACGTGCTTCCTCTCTGCAATATTACTTTAACCTCTTGAATAGTGGTATGCTCGGAGAAGTTGCGCGATGAAATATTAAATTCCTTCCGATCCACTGAAACTATTGTATATTCTTTTTTAACTCTTAACAAATACTAGTTAAGTATATCGTGTATTCTACTTTTCACAATTCCTCAAAGAAGATAACAACAAAGAGGAAAAAATCTAGGAATATGTTTATTAAAAAAAAAATTTCCTAGTGAAAATCGCGCGCAGTCGCTTCAAATCACTGCTAAAAAGGTTCATAAATTTATCATAAATTTATCGAATAACGCATTTGTCAGAGAAAAATAATCGCGTAAATTACTTTAACGCGGTAGTTGCCGAGTGGCTCCCGCACAAAGGATACAGTTGAAACTCTTAAAAAGGGATTTGAATCGAGACACATCGATCAGAGTGACCTATTTTACTCTTACAAGTCTCCGCTCGTGCGTGAAGACTCTCGTGCGCGAGCAGACAGCGAGATACTAAAAATCCGCACGAGATATTCGATTATCGGCGGCATCGAGATACGATAGTGCGACTTAGCTCTGTATTGTGAGAAAGGATAATCTTCTCTCTGTCAGGCATAGACGTCGCCGGTATGCGAGCGCACTTCTATCCTGAGGGCGGATGGGGCTGGCTTGTGTGCGCCGCCGGTTTCCTCGCCCTGTTGCTCACCACCGGGATGCAGCTTGCCTTCGGACTGCTGCGCCTCTACGCTGCACGACATCTCGGTGAACTGCATCTGATGGACATAGGTACGTTGAACATCTTTCTCTCCATCTATCGATCGCAACTCTGTTCTTTCCACGTGCGTGATAAAAGGTGCATCCTCTCGTATATCTGGGTGTCTCAAAGCTAACGGAATGTTTCCTTTTCTCGGTCACGAATAGAATGGCGAATTTTTAATCAACCCCTAATTTTGGAATATTGATCTTAAAAAATCGGGAACTCAATGAAAAACATTTTTTTTTTCATTAGTACATCAGATTACAAAGTATCTTGCGATATTAACGTATACGCAAGCTGATTGTTACATATATATATATATATATATATATATATATATATATATATATATATATAT
>NW_022639454.1:474619-482497 GCF_010583005.1 Odontomachus brunneus
TATGTAACGCTATTTCGCGTTCCATGCGGGATAAGCTGCGAGTCGGTGCGGTCCGGATTCGAGCAGATGTCAATAATCGTGAAGACAGTGGGATGGATAGTAGAATAATATATATTGTCGATTAGATGGCTATTTACAATGAGTATGTACAGGTTGAGTCGGCGCCGTTGGTTTTGCGCGCGGGTTTTTGTGTTCGCGCGTGTTGATGTCTGCTGCTGCAGAGCTCGGCTGTGGGGCCGCTGGCGGTCGCGGGACGCGGGCGGTCGTGTGACGCGTCGATCGTGTTGTGCTTGCGGCACGATGTTGACGTTTGGATCTTTAACTTTTGGTCGCGCGAAGAGAGCCGTTACTTGACGACTCACCCGGCCCTGCGGGCGTGATGCTTCGGATTTGGCGTTGCGGTTGTGCGCTAAGATGCGGTTTCGCGGGGTCGATCTTCCGAATCGAGTAAGATGACGGATCGGTACGCGAGGATGTAGACTTTACGAATCCGACACGTCTCCGCGAGTGTCGACTCTACGAATCCAACGAGTCGACGGAGCGGTAGCCGGTACGGATTTAATAAGTCTACGTGGCTGTCGGTTTTGCGAATACAACAAGCCGACGGAGCGGTAATCAAGGATGTAGACTTTACGAATCCGACACGTCTCCGCGAGTGTCGACTCTACGAATCCAACGAGTCGACGGAGCGGTAGCCGGTACGGATTTAATAAGTCTACGTGGCTGTCGGTTTTGCGAATACAACAAGCCGACGGAGCGGTAATCAAGGATGTAGACTTTACGAATCCGACACGTCTCCGCGAGTGTCGACTCTACGAATCCAACGAGTCGACGGAGCGGTAGCCGGTACGGATTTAATAAGTCTACGTGGCTGTCGGTTTTGCGAATACAACAAGCCGACGGAGCGGTAATCAAGGATGTCGACTTTACGAATCCAATAAGTCTACGCGGATGTCGACTTTACGAATCCAATAAGTCGACGGAGCGGTATCGAGGAAGATCTTGGAAGCGGTGTTCTAGTTAGCGGTGTTCACGAGGTGCTATTGCTGTTGGAGTCTGAGCTCTGTTTAGCGGAGTGCCTCGGAAGACTGCTCTCGCTGAGCTTTTCGTGCGGTCTTTTATACTTCTTTTAACATGCTATTATGTTGTGATCTTTGCGGTCGGTCGGTGATGTTTACATCGGTTTGTCGCGTTTGGTTTCGTGACGAGTCGTTTGATTATCGTTACCCGGTTCTTGTTCTATTTCTATTTCTATTTGTTTCGTGAACGGCTCGTTACATATATATATATATATATATATATATATATATATATAGAACATAGCTATCTATTATTTTTTTAGTACACATCATTAATCTAAAAAACTAGACTGATAAAATTTTTAAAATAATATCAACAAAACAACGATAACAAAATTCTTAAAAAAACAATCATCGATGGAACATAAAATGTACCTTTTCTTCATGACATACACAAATAACATGTAACACGTCAAATTTTATTATTATTTTATTATTTATTTCATACGTTATGTGGAAAATATGAAAAAAAAATGGGAGGCATTCTTATTGGGTGCGCGGAAACGAATTTTTCCGCTCGCGTTTCTCCCCGCGAGTTTGCAAAAACTCGGAATGAGGGAGGGCAGGGAAAAATAGTACCTTTATTTGTGGAAATAACACGATTCGAATCTGCTCGCCGAGCGGACCGGACTCTATTTTCACGTACACGCTCTTCCGCTTCCGGGAGCGAAACGTTTTCCGGCGCATCCAGCGATTCCGCTCTCGCGCTCATTAATATTCCACCTTCTCGCGAGCGTTGCTTTACACGGGGCGTGTACACCACCAGCCCGGAGACCGGGGGATCTATCGTGGCGTGCAGCGCGCCGGATGTTTTCCGCTGGATGCACATCGCCCCGGACAGTTTTCGAACTTTAACGCGTATATTAAAGTCCTATTCCTTAGGATGGCGACGGCGCGTTTTACGACGGACCGCCGCAACAAATTACAACGTGACTGGCGTAACCCACATTCCGCCGTTTCCTCGAGATGGCAGGTGGTGTCCGAATCGAAAAAAAAAAAAAAGAAAACGAAAAGTAAGAAAAAAACAAGAATGAAGGGAAATAGAGGAGGAAAAAACGCGAGCCCGCAAACGCCCGCAACGGAATTTCATGTTCCGCGAATAGTTGGAAGTATTCCCAGGGCGAGAGCCGATTCGAAGCACTCGTCTTCAACGTCGGAAATTGAGTTCCGAATGGAACTTTCGCCGACGCGAACGGCTACCCGCGATTAATTGAAAAGCAAATAATACCGTTGCTTATTCGCTACCTTTGACATTCTAATTCGCGAAGATCGTTCGGCAGTAAGTGGCTCGCAAATTGTGCCGCACGCGCGTCTTTTGAACTTCTCTGTTTATGCAGATGCCTATTACGGGCACCATTATGCGACGAAATTGCTGAAAATTGCGTTTGGAAAGAACAAGTAATTGCGAAAAACGCACGTATTCATCTATATAATCGCGCGCACGTGCGAGCCTGTGAGTGACTTTGTGCGCCGCGAGCGCGAATGCATTTTAATTTATATTTATATCCTCTCGTCGCGTTCATATTGCGTATGACGTGCCGCGCCATCGACGAGAATTCAACTTCATTTGCTCATAATGCACTTTTGCGTTATTTCACATTGTTTTCGCTTCACGTCGAATTGAGAAGTAGTATTGTCATTTTTCGTCGCGTCGATATTTGCGCGTTGCTAACGCGCGCTGGAGCTTTTGCGAATTCGTGTTTATCTCGCGAATGAATCTGAGCTACGAAACTTCCGCAAGTTTATCAATTGGCGCGTTATAAAACCATTGGGCGCAAAAATACCGCCGATAACGGAAGCTCTCTTTTCGGCGCAGATATCGTGCGGTTTTCCAAACAAATTTTACCCGCCAGAAAACATACTCCCCATCTGCCATCTGATCGATTCGGCGGAATAACTGCCTCGAGTTTGTTACCCTATTCATTGGCTGTTTGCCATTTGTTACCATTAATTAGCTGTTTGCCGAGAAATTCCAACTTCTCATAACCTGACATAACGTAACGAACCCATCGGGCGGCAGTAATGTCAGGTACACTAGACTTCGCCTTTTGTCTACGACTCAAGTTTAACTTCACAAAGGATTCCTGTGAGAATGATATTACCTATGCTTGCCTAAATACTACCTTAATGTTTACGTACTTAGATACAGTTTCGCGTAAATTCGCTTATATATCACACATGAGAGCGAACGCACAATACACGCATTGTAAGATAACGCCACAGTTCCAATTGACTACACAGAGAGAATTTTGTGGCAAAAATTACTATGGAATTTTGCAACTCAGGGATAGGTCAGCAATTGACGATTCTTTCAGTTTATGTGTACTTCTATATTTTAAGAACTGTAAAAGCACGTTTCTAAAAAGATTCACCATGTCTTTAGCGAAATTTACAAGACAAGTAAGTCTTGTTTCTTATTTGCTACTGAAAGCATGATAAAATAAAAAAGAATTAATACGGAAAAAATCTATAACATTCTCTCCGCGTATTTTTTATCTTACGGAACTAGAGAATGTCATCCCGAATGAGATGTTTCGCGACATTTTTGCGCGACTTTGTCAAACGACGTGTTTTAAAACACCTACAGGTACAAATAACGAAAGATCATTTTTCCGCTGTCGTTGGCAGAACGATTAATATTAGAAATGATTTCCTATCAAGGTAATATCGCGAGCAATATTGTTGTAGCGCGATGTGTACATGTGTGTGTCTATATGTGTGTGATATAAACGTGCCTACATGCAATAACTACGTTATACCGCTGGTACGTTATTAATAACGTAGTTATCAATAACTGCGTTATTACACATACTATCTTCGCGAACGAGGTAACTCCTTGAGTGTACCACGCTAATACGTTTTGTAGAATCGCCATCACAAAGTTTCCGCGCTCTATCTTCACCAATTTCGCGTCTAATTGGTTAATTTCACTCTTTACTGCATTTTCCAGACGTCATGTTCTATCCTGTGACGTAATATCGATTTTACTGACGCCGAAAATTCCGTGAAATTGAAAGAACCCGTGAAGAATCTTGAGATACAACATTATGCAGATCATTGTTATTTCGTTAATGTTATATATCTCACCATTTTTTATTGACGTTGGAACTTTCGATTTAAGAAATTCAAATTTGGACTCGGGACAATAACACCAAGCCTTTAAATGGAAGTAAACAGACGTCGTTGGAAAGTTCCAAACATGAGTCATGTTTTGATTGATTGTTGTGATATCTGGGCTACCGAGATGCGTTGTTATTAACGGCGCACGACGACGGTTGGCGACTGATGGGGAACGTTTTTGCCTATTGTTTTGGTATTGCTGAGCGTCATGTACCTCTCTGAGTCATTACGTCTCGAGCTGACGAACACAACGGACGTGCCGCGACGTGGAGCACGTGGAGTATCGTTATATACAATTCTCATGACTCTTCAAATATTTAATCGGACTATCGTCGGCGTCGCGTTTCTTTGATCGAATCGTATCCACGCGAGTGTCAGTGTCAGTGCCAGTGCCTGTGCTACAATAGAGTACGGAGCAGCCGAGAGCAGGATGCTGGAGTAAGAATTCAGACGAGGGATTAGGGACGCCGAGACGTTGACAGCGATACATCATATATTTCCAGGTATGTCAAGTCATATGTCCGATTTCATCGGACACTTAATAAACGCGCCGAGAATAAAGAAACACCCGAGTCGAAATTCAGACCGGAATTTATAGCTTATTATTATTCAAGTTGAAGCTTTCCTCCCCCCTATTTAGTTATATATAATAATTATTATACAAGTTATACTAACTTCACGTGGGTGATTCTCTGATAATCCGTCGACCAATGCCTATGATTGTTCCATACAACCGGAAATATTCATCGAAGCAGCTGATTACGGCTCATGAATACGGATCTCTATTTATTAATTATGCATTGAATCAAAGATGGTAATTAATTTACAGCTATCAATACTGGCCTGAAAATTTAGTGTATGTCTCGTAATTCAAGAATTTTGCCTAATAATGCTATGCCTTATTTACATCTGTTGCTTACTTTTCACTTTTGATTATCATTGTTATTACGTCAAATCTCTCTTTTTTCTCATGTCAGCTTATCTTTATTACACCGAAACTGATATTCTCTTTTTTTTCATTTCTGCTTTGTTATTATACCGAATCTCTATTCATGCAAAGCATTATTGGACATTATTATGTAAATGCTATTATTATGCAAGAGAATATTTTATATGCAACTGCCCTTATTAGGGCAATAAATCCTTTCCTCTCTATTTTGAATTTCCAGATTTTTGAATTTTCCCTTTAAATTTCCAAATCTTGTGGAAATTCCTTCCCCTTTCTTTCATCAAGACTGATTCCTATAAAAATTTCTATAAAGAAAACCCTTCTAAATTCCTATAAAAAAATGTATGAAGTAAAATGTTGGTTGTTTTTTTATGTATAACCCTCTACTAATAAATCTTTATTACATTATTTGCTTACCGCACATTGCTTACCGCACTTTATCTGCAATCGAGTAAGTTTCTTGATTAATACATTGCTCATTGATATTAGGAGAAGGCTCAATGCAGATAAAATGTCGGCGGTAAGTAATCATTCGCAGCATCAAGATGAGTCAATAGTCTGCATAATGTCTGTTATATCTCTAGATTCTCCATTGTTCCTTCAAATTGAACGGAATTTGCAGGATCAATGTGGATCAAAAATTTCGACTCGGGTTTGCGCGCGATAATTGAAGCGTCGTTTAACGATCATAAGAGTCGAGATAACTAAACGGAAGAAATGGATCTCGTTTATCGAGTTTCTGCAGTGTCAGCGGTATCCCGGCATCGCTCCGCAGGCGAAACAAGTGTCGCAAAGGGTTAACCTTGTTATTGCGACTTATTTTCCTAACCAGTGGAGTGTTAAGGAGCGTTTAATTTTCACATTATTCGATTAAAGGTTAAACGGCAAACTGTGTCGCGGCCTAAGCTCGATCGTTGGGGACGAGCTGGCGCGCCATACGTACTTTTATACATAAATAAATTATATACACACACACACACACACACATATATATATATATATATATATATATATATATATATATATATATGTGTGTGAATAAATATGTGAATGCATATGTGTGTGTATATATATACCGTAAGTATAGGATAAAAGTGAAAGGTCTTTCCCCTTGACATGACATTTTCCCGACCTTAAAGTGATTAAAGTAAAGTGTTTTATGCATCGATCGCGTGTCTAGGGAGCTGAGCTTCCTCTTCCTGGTTTCTGAAAGGACGACGGTCGCGTGTATCTCGTGAATAAAAGCCGTACAAAGTATGCAAATAGACCAAAGCGGCATTGTACGTACACACACACACATATAGATACATGTGCACGCGCATACTGCAAGTGCATCGTAACAATTAATCATTTAGTTGCCGCGTTAATGCTTGATAAGACTACTAGAGAGAGAGAGAGAGAGAGAGAGAGAGGAAATCTTGATGGATAAACTGTTGTGACGACGATTAAGTATTAAAAGAAAAGCGCGCGTGTATTTATTGACGCGGAGTTATAATTAACTCCATTGGTTTTACACTCGTGTGCGGAATATCGCAAAGATGAGGTGCGATATAGACGCGTGTTTATATCTCTGCGAGGCTATGGGGATAATAAATAAAGGTCATTGCGTAAATTAGCAAATAATCAATCAGGGAAAATTGACGTAATAGTAATGTCAGACCCTATTTAAATGAACCCTTTTTTCCGTCAGGCTGTCCGCTCTCGTGTCGGTGATATAAAGATTGACGCGTCGTTTAATTCGCGCCCTCTTCTCCTCTCCCCTCTTCTCCTAACGATAATGAAGCAGTCTCAAAGAGAAGTTTCTTCGCGACGAGGAGAGATCAAGCGGTCGTTTCGAACAATGGATTATTTTTATCGTTTTTCCGAAAAGTTCATCTTTTTATTGCTGCTGAGCACGTCGAAAGGTCTGCTGAAAAAAAGAAAATGAGCGAGAAAGAGAGCGGGACTGGGAGGAGGGGGATGGGAGAGGGGGACAGAACACCTCTGATAAGAAGATTCAAACTTGCCACTGTCCGTGGTGGTGAATCGCGTTTCCACCTGGGGCAAACCGAGTTCGAGCGTGTCCCGCGTCCGCGGATGAAATCGCGCAATGTGGAACTTGTCAAACTTAGCACTCAATTCCGGCGACATCGAGAAGTAAAAGTTTGCAGGGTCGAGATCGGCCGAGGGCGATCTCAAGGGTCATCCAGTTTCTCGCGGTATTCCCTTCGCGATGCGGAGCGTTGAGCGGCGTGTAAATTCGCGACGGAAAACAGAGTGCGGAATCGCTCGAGATCCGATCGTAGAGCTTCACGTACGGCGAAGGATTTCCACCGCGAAGCGGCACGTCGTCCCGAGGATAATCCGTCGCGACGTCGTAGTCGATGAAAGCGATACTGCCGTGGCGCGTTATCGGCCATTTATTACTGACACGAAAAGTACTTGGATCGTGGCGCAAATCGTGCCATCTCAAATGTCGTCTCGCTAATGCCTCCCACTGTACATTGACGATTCCCCGATATTTGTCGCGTTCAATAACGTCGCTGGTATCGGCTGCATATTGACAATAGGTATTGATCGAGTCCCTTCAGGCTGCTACGACTCTCGTGCACGGAGCCCTGACGGAGGCCGACTCGGAGCATAAACTCGTACCGTATCCGTCCTCGTAGGTACGTTTGTACGAGCGGCGTGCTATTTGTCGATCGACCGGCTCTCTCTCTCTCTCTCTCTCTCTCTCTCTCTCTCTCTCTC
>NW_022639454.1:482962-488760 GCF_010583005.1 Odontomachus brunneus
TCTCTCTCTCTCTCTCTCTCTCTCTCTCTCTCTCTCTCTCTCTCTCTCTCTCTCCCTCTCCCCTTCTCCCCACTCTCGTCCTCGCCCTCTCGCGGTACAGCCGCCGTTCCTCCTGCGCGAGCTTCCGCGTCGTCAGAGTTGGAGGAGATTCCCGGTGTGTCCCGGGATACCCGACCGGTGGTATATTTCAGCTTGCACCACGGACAGGCGGCTGTCCGCGGGCCGCGTCCCCGGAGCTTTTCGTCGAAGCACGATTAACGTGCCGCGGCACGCGCCGGCCGCTGCATCAGCCGCGCAGCAGGTGATTTCGCCTTTTCTGGGCTTGCTCGGCGTATAAAGCGTCGGCTATTCGATGTGCCGGCTCGAAAAGAGAGTCTCGCGTGAAAATTGTTGCCGGCGACGAGTCCGGTTTACGAACGAGGCGAAAGTTGTGGAGAGCATTCGACGGAGAAGACGTCCGGCGCGAATTGCGGCTGTGGTGGTAGCGCGTAGACTCGGCGAGAAGGCGAATTTTTCTCGGCGTGCATCGGAGTCGCGATGGAAAAGAATGCTAACGAGGGAGAATGTCGGGGAGAAATGCCTCGCGATAAATCCAGCCGGATGAGCGGAGCGCCGTCTTTTCACCGTCTTTCGCGGAGTATCTCGCGGCAAACGTGGTTGCTTTTACTTGCTACAAGCTTTTACTTGCTCGCCCACGCTCGTCTACGCTCTCCGACCCGCGTTATTTGACAGGGACGCGAAGTTGCGGAATCACTTTGCTCGCTGAAATAGTTCAGTAATGAAGTTGAGCACGGCGGTAAAGACTAGCAAACATCTCTCAGCCGCCCACCCTTTCGCTCGCGAAAATTCGCGACTTTGACGGCTATCGCCGCTCAACGGTTGACTTTAATATTTTACGCACGAGCTCAATTACTTAGAATACAGCGCGCCGAAAATCTCGATAATCCGCTCTTGCATTAATTACTTTGGATTACGGCGCTCCTACTGTATCCACGTGCGCAGACCGGGCCGCGGAAAAGCGACGTTACGAGCAGCGAAGTCTTCATGGATGATTTCGCTCCGTTCTTCCACTCGACGGATAACGTTTCGCGAAATCTTGAGCGGATCTGGCAAATTCAATTTTCATCGTTCCGATTGTTAGGTCGCCGATTCGAGCGGGAATATCGAGGCGACGTCGACGAGGCCGCTCGTCGATCACTCCGTTTGTCAAGCTCCACTTTGCCTTTTATTATGAAGCTCATTAGGACGTTATCTCAGGAGTCGCGCTATTTTTCCTCGCTCCGAGATTTTAAGGTTTCAAGTCGGAGAAGCGGCGGTAATTTGGACGGGGAGAATTACGGCGCCTATTACGTAAATCTATTGCATAAATCTACTTTGCTCTTACGAGCCGCATTATCGCGAAAATAATGCTTTTGTTCGTTTTACTCGCGCCTCCTACGTTTTCTCTAACGCGTTTCTTTCTTCCTTGGCTTCTTCTCTTCGTTGCTTGTCTCAGTGTAGCAACTGTAGAAAAGTTGCACGTAAAAGAATAGACCTTTTACATCCTTGGCAAATGGATGTCAGTCAGTTTTTACGATGTCCTCGCTCGAAGTAACTCGAATTGCGCCACTCGTGTTTCTCTCTCGCACACTTCGCGTGGTTCAGAGCCTAAATTTTAATTAGGATTGTGATGATTATAGTTACAAATAACAATATATATTTTTCTTCTCAATATACGAACTTTACACGTAGCATTAATGTATCTATTTTAATAGACTATCTTGGAGGGAAAGAGTTAGTGCAAAAAAAAACCTGAACGGTTAAGAGAAATATATATTACTTTTGTAATCCTTCAGCTCTGGCTGCAGTAACTTGACTATATAAATAGTTTATTAAACTATACAGATTAATTCTATATACAAAATTTGTATAGTCTTGTCTTTGCGTGACGTATATCTAATGACATGGAATTACACGCGAGTGTTTGCAAAATAAAGGTAAAAATTTGGAATATGAGAAAGATTAACTGAAGAATACGTTAGGTATTGATATATGAATTTAGATATCGAGAATCATATCGTAGTCAGTAGGAACAACGAATGAAAGGTAGAATCTCGTTAACGCGTCACGGATTTGACAATTACTTTGATCGTTTGAAAGTCCCGTGCTTGTACATCGCGCGTGGGAGCATATCGTTATCGCGACTCATGCCAGTTTAGGACTAACGCCACAGTCGTAGAACGATATCGGACTTTGTGTCGATTTACCTGCTCCCCGAACGACAACGTCAAGCTTGCTCAGAGAACCGGCAGTATACACAGCGTCGCGTTCGGGAGTGGAAAATTGCTCATCTCCTGTTTGGAAGCGAGTTGTGCCAACAACACCGTTTCCAAGTAAGAAAGAGAGAGAGAAAGTAACCAGAATGGTGAGGGAAGGGTGGCGAAAGAGGACGAAAAAGGGAGAATTAGAAAGCGCGAAAATTGCAATGAACGGACAGTTTCGGATTATCGACAGAAGAGATGTTCCACTATCACCGTAATAAACGCATAATGAAAAAATGAGTCGCAGGAAAAGGATTTGTTTCATTTTGGTCTAGTGCGCAAGATATTTATTGATTTCTTTCAGTCGCACAGAAAACCAGACTTCCTCTTTTCGGAGGGTGAAATCAAGTTTGCGTTCATTGTGCAAACGATGGAAATTACGTTTCACGTGGTTGTATATTAAATTTGAAGACGGAAGAAGAGAACGATAGTCGTCGTAAACCTCTTTAGAATGCTTCGTTGTAACTTGCTTATTCGGACCTGACTCGCCACTCCGTTATCCGCGTGAAAATTTCATCTCATCCCGACGACATCGGAACGCAATCTCGTCTTACGACTTGCGGAACATCATTATCGCGTGCAACCCAATAACTCTCTTTATCATTTCAACGCTGAAGTCGTTAACGCGAGATTTAATCATAAACGTGAATAATTAAACCTCTCGTTACACAACAATGATTTGATGAAAGCATTCCCGTTTTGTGATTTTGTCGGTCATCGTTGCGAAGTCTTTCTGATATCTTTTACAACAAACATAGTTCATGTGGAAATAAGATAATTGTAACGCAAATAATTAGAAAAAAAACGAAAAGGAAACATTAATCAAGGACAAAAAGGGGGAGAGAGAGTATTTCAATTGTTTTGTCAAATGTTGCACGCGCTGCAGTGAGTCGCGACGCGTTTTATTCTCGGCTCATGCCTGTTTTCGTTGGCACGAAATTGTCTCTCGCTGTCGAGAGATCGATACGAACGATCCCGCGGTGACAGATGTGATATCGCGCGCGGGGTGTCGCGAGACGTATGCGTTCTGCTAAACGGCGAGAGCTGTTGCTGGTGGATGATCCTGCAGCCCGAGTGATTCTCTAGTCCGGGTGATCCCGATACAACCGCGATTGGGGAATGCAGCGGCTCGGTATATAAGCCGGCAAGACGTAAGGCGGCCAAAGCTTCGGGGATTTCTTTCCGGTGATATACCGCACGCGAGGCAATGCATCGCCGGTGCAATGCTGATGCACCTAGAGAGGGTCGCGTCGCGTCGTGGGGATACTCGCGCCCCGGCCGGAGATAGACCTAGTTTCGCGCGAGTTATCCACTTCTTCGGCCGCCGTCGAAGTTGGAGGCTCGAGGCGGCCGCCGTTGGGCCATCAATATTCACCGTCGACCAAGTATTGAGAATGCTTCAGTAATTAGCGTCGGACCGGTGCCGCCGCGAAATGAGCGATACGCGCATCCTGTCGATATCTTTAGTTCATGGCGAATTGTCACGACGGGCTTTGTATTGGCACGCATTTCATGTGGGCTTTGGGATGAGGAGTCACCTCTATGGGACGTGATAATGGGTCTCCGCGGCGTCTACGAAAGAAAATTTGCGGGTAATAATTTTCTGACGTCGCATTTGGCTCTGACTGTACAACGAAGAAGCAGAGGAGGAAGTCACTCGCATAGCCATAGTTAGCCAAGAACGACATACAATCCACGAAATTATGATTTTTGAGTTTTTGTTTTATTAATGGATAGCCCATACGTTTTTCTACATGAAACAAAAAAGTCTAGGTTTAAGCCTAAGATTAATTAAAAAAAAAGCTTTTATTTTCTACTAGTTGCGTCATTTTTTACTAATTACGTATTTTATTACCCTTTCTAACGGTCAAATATTCTCCAAAAACTATTTTGCATAACGGTGAGAGACGGAAAAAGAGGAAAAAAGGAGGACGATGTTTCAACTAAATTCCTTGTCAAATAGATTTTTCATACCGCCAGTTTTCAATTTCCAATATTAAATGCCTTGCAAATGGAACTCGATTTATTTGCGCGTTAACAACCACCTAAATATTTCGTGCTTACAGGGATGTCGTGCGTTCTATTTTATATATTCACTAAACGATTTTAATTCCTTTATTTATGAAATACTGCCGCGTACACCGCCTTAGGCGCTGCAGAATTGTTATTATCGACACATCGAGAGTTAATACCGACCGACATAGAACCGCATGAAGGAAACTAGGTAACTGCTCTCCCCTTTCCTTCTCTCGCCCTCTCTTCTCTCTCCTTCTCTCTCTTCCTCTCTCTCTCATTCCCTCTCTTACGCAACATCGATTACCAAACTTTATATTTTCCGCTCGAAAATTTCCAAACTTTTATTCCACGATGTAATTTCCATTTCCGCTGGTAAATTTAATTTTCGTTTCCCCCGGCCATCGTGAAAATACCATAGATTTTTAATCCCCACAGTGAAGTTTTACATTCGTTTCGCCCCATCGCCGGGCACCAAGTTATTGTTTACGTTTTAATAACTTTTTTTACATATACGCACACTCGGCCTTTTGAATCACAGCAAATTCGTTTTCAATTCAAATTTCGCTTTTACCCTTGATTATATTTAATCTCTCAAAAATACGGTGTAAAATCTATTCGTCAAAAAGTTTTTTGCTTTGTGTAGTCTTCGCATTTTCTTCAACTGCAATCTTATTACGACAATCTTGCAAGAACCTACGAAGGAATTTTCAGACTGAAAAAGATAGATGTGCTCGACGAAAGAACTTCAAGCATGTGATAAATGATTCCCGATTGTGCATCGACGACTACATATGCAGACTTGCATACGGTACATCGTGTATATGTAAGTCACACGCGATATACCACGGCTACATTTAGTTCATATTGCAACTTCCGATTTGATTAACCGAGCTAACATTAAGTAGCGTTACGTGTACGCGGGGGTGATGTGATCGATGCGGGCGTCATACTTCTTATATTACGAGCGTGAAATTTATCACGCCTCTCTTTCTTCGATAAGGATAAGATCGTGTCCTTCATTCACCACGCATCAGAACGAAAAAGAAAGAGGCCGTAATATATGCCCGTCCATTCGTATTTTATAAAACATAAAGCGTCGTCAAATGTTCCCATTACGGGACAATATTGCTTCGTAAAATTTGAACGTGTTCCTTCCTTGTGCGAGGATTTTATTCGGCGAATAGATTACCGGCACACAACCAATGCAATATGGCAGACTAGACAAAGCCCGGAAAAAGTAGCGGATCGAATTTTCATTAAGGGAAAACCAACTTCAATTCCATCAGTCCTGCTCGATCATATATACACTTCAAATATATACCGCGGGAGATCTTCTCCACGAAAGTTTCTTTCCTTTCGTTTTCTCCGTCGATCGGTAGGGAGGAGAGCACTCAAATTGATTTCCGAGGACAATCGAAATATTGGCAGCGAGCTTTCTTACCTTCGTCTTTCTCCCTTTCTTCCCCCCCCCCCTCTCTCTCT
>NW_022639454.1:488770-509384 GCF_010583005.1 Odontomachus brunneus
CCCCCCCCCCCTCTCTCTCTCTCTCTCTCTCTCTCTCTCTCTCTCTCTCTCTCTCTCTCTCAATAAAAGCTACGTACACTTGATAAAGAGCGCTCGGCGATAGTGCTTTTACTGCGTTACCGAGAAATACCGAGTTAAACACGAGTCCTCAAGCGAGAGACCCGCTAGCTAACTTTCCATCAGTCCATTAAAAACGATCGTGACGAAAAAATATACGAAGTGAATGATTGAATTAGCGGGCGTAAATTTGCGGGAGTTTTGTTCGAGTAATTTGCGAATCCTCCTCGGTGGAAATTGCGGCTGCACGTCATCCTTTTCTTGCAACCCGCTAATTTCCGACGTTGAGAGTCTCATTCTCTGGCGGAACTTTGTATCTAAAATTCGTCAAGATAACAGCTTTCTTCTTCCCTTTCTAACAATGGGCGTTCGTTTTCATTCGCTTTCGTAATCGAGGAGGGAAATTTCTCGCGCGCGTACCTACAAGAGCATTCTCCACATTTTTCCAATCTCGAATTGCCGACAATTAGTCACGCTGATGACGGAGATTGCTCGCTGAGGTGGTAACAATCGCTGTTGGCTGACTGGCTGGCTCGCTGGTTGGTTGGTTGGTTGGCTGGCTGGCTGGCTGACTGGCTGGCTGACTAGCTGGCTGGCTGGCTGGCTGGCTGGCTGGCTGGCTGGCTGGCTGGCTGGCTGGCTGGCTGGCTGGCTGGCTGGCTGGCTGGCTGGCTGGCTGGCTGGCTGGCTGGCTGGCTGGCTGGCTGGCTGGCTGGCTGGCTGGCTGGCTGGCTGGCTGGCTGGCTGGCTGGCTGGCTGGCTGGCTGGCTGGCTGGCTGGCTGGCTGGCTGGCTGGCTGGCTGGCTGGCTGGCTGGCTGGCTGGCTGGCTGGCTGGCTGGCTGGCTGGCTGGCTGGCTGGCTGGCTGGCTGGCTGGCTGGCTGGCTGGCTGGCTGGCTGGCTGGCTGGCTGGCTGGCTGGCTGGCTGGCTGGCTGGCTGGCTGGCTGGCTGGCTGGCTGGCTGGCTGGCTGGCTGGCTGGCTGGCTGGCTGGCTGGCTGGCTGGCTGGCTGGCTGGCTGGCTGGCTGGCTGGCTGGCTGGCTGGCTGGCTGGCTGGCTGGCTGGCTGGCTGGCTGGCTGGCTGGCTGGCTGGCTGGCTGGCTGGCTGGCTGGCTGGCTGGCTGGCTGGCTGGCTGGCTGGCTGGCTGGCTGGCTGGCTGGCTGGCTGGCTGGCTGGCTGGCTGGCTGGCTGGCTGGCTGGCTGGCTGGCTGGCTGGCTGGCTGGCTGGCTGGCTGGCTGGCTGGCTGGCTGGCTGGCTGGCTGGCTGGCTGGCTGGCTGGCTGGCTGGCTGGCTGGCTGGCTGGCGGAAACGGTTGTGGAAAATGTAATTCGAGGTATCTTTTGAAACTGGTGAAAAGAGAGAGAGAGAGAGAAATGATGTAGCGTTAGACTAGCCTTTTATCGGCGCCGAAATACATGGCTGGGCTTATTCTCGGCAATGCCGAGGAAGTGTAGTTAAAATATTCTTGGGGATGAAAGCGACAAGGAGAGAAAGAGGGTATATAGTCGGGCGTGAAAGCGAGCGGACGAACGAACGAACAAGCGCTCTTTTGCAACGAGAGACGTCACTGAGGAGCGCCACGACACAAGAGAAATACGTAATGACGGACGAGCGGGAACAAAGGCTACCTGCTATCGTCCATCCGTGTACCTTGTTGTCGATGCGCGCCAAGATCGCCGTGAAAAGGGCCTTTTATCCCTCGAGAACGTATTTAAAGCGTAGTGTCATCGCCGCGGTTCGTTTCGCTTTGAAAAATTATCCCGCCCGGTCCGATGACGTGCTCTCTCTCATACATCATCGTGCCATGGTAATGGGAAACATAAACCCCCGCTGTGTTTACTGCTTTTCGAGTGCTTATATGAGTCCCACGGTGGAGACGCGAACGTCGCGAAGCGCGCGCGGCAGTCGCCGGTTGCTCTCACCATTAAAGAAGACTGACGAGCCGGAAATGATGCGGGTGCACCGCGGTGTTACGCAGTTTCATCCCCGCGAGAACGTGAAAGGGCGACGTGTCTGCTTAATGATAATTTATTCCGAGGTCTCTGTTGCCAGTATAACAAACGGTTCTTCGTGGTAAATCTATCGGTGAATAATTACCACACGAGAGCCTGCAACTAACGAATGACATTGAGGCGAGGGATGCAGAATAACTACGATGAAAATACCAACGTTTGAACTAATGCTGCTTCTTTAAAATGAATCAATAAAGCTGTTTCTGATTGAATCAGTAAAACTTTGCCGCGATAATCAGTAAATATTCACTGATTTTCAGTGGACACGCCACTTTACTGTGCTTCATCTTACATCTCACTGATTACAGGGAGTAAGACCAGAGGGAATAAGATTTTACTACAAAATCTGTAGTATATAAATTCGTCAAGATCCACCTGCTTGTAAGCTAGGAAGTTTGACGTAAATTGGAATAAGAAATGAAAATAATTTATTTCGCTTGCAGCTGTATTCTAGATTCCTCTAGTTTCTTCACACCACGAATATTTCTCTTAAGAATATTCAGGCATAGGTACTTGTACCTTAAATGATAATTCACGTAACAATTACACGCATCTGCAAAACGTTATTTGCGTTTATTATATGAAAAGGAAATGTCTTTGGATTAACTAATTTCACATAAAATATATAGGAACCAGAAAATTTTGGTTGATGTTGGCAGAGTTCTGTTCAAGTTAACCAGAAATCTTGTTAATTGGAACTGAATTCTAATGGCCTTAGTCGGAATTTGTGGTTCGTTCATATTTTATCAGGGACTTGCTTGATCTAAGCTTTTTTGCATGTATTTTGAAAATTACGGCGGCTTATGTAAAAACGGAAAGATCGACAATCGAGTAGCGCTGGAACGTGAAAGAGCTCTTAAATATTTCGCAGAGAAATCCGATGTGGAGCTCAAAGCGTCCTGTAAATCCAATCTGGGAAATCCTAAGCGAGAGAGAGAGAGAGAGAGAGAGAGAGAGAGAGAGAGAGAGAGAGAGAGAATTAGAGTTAGAGTTAGAGTTCATCATCCCACTTGGCCGAGCGTTGCGCAAATAGCGCTAAAAGCGTCCAAGCTCATAAATTATTCGCGCAAGAACGTTGCCGAAGTCGCTACCTGTTGAAGCTTTGGTGCGCCAATATTCAGGTTTCTTCGAAAAGCTCTCTTAAGTCGCGACAAGACCGGACAATGCATATTCATTCCGGGGGTCGTGCCGTACCTTCATCGATCGAGTGGTTTTATCCTCAATACCGGGATTACTCGCGGCTCGAAGTTTAACTGTTAAAATGCGCAAATTGGAGCGCTGCTGTATTACTTTTCAAATTTCACTCGATGATATTTGTGCGAATCGGCAAACCGATGGATGAATCGCTATAAATAAAGTGTGTATGCAAGTCGAAATTTTGATCCTACCTTCAGTCTTACTATTCCATTCAACACCCATTTTGATATTCTGAAGCCTATACAATCTATTTTGACGCTAAAGAAAGGGAAATTTTGGACATCATCAGAGTAGGAATAAATTGTATCATTAAAATTGAATTTACTTTGCTAACTTAGCTTTTACTGCGTTGTAGAATTCAAGGTTTAATGTAGGATTAAAATTTCGACTACTGAGAAAAAATACAACAAATTAAAAATTTATTTGTGGGATACACAAAGTTTGATTCTGTGAAATAAAGGACCCCGCACAAAACCTATGGAAAATGGTTTTCGATCAAATTGGCTGAAATTTCACTATGTTATAGTTTTTGCCATGCTGATAAAAAGTTATCATTGCACCAAGTCCCAAAAGTCAATATTTCCCAAGATATAAAGGGTCAAAGTAGTAAAATATGGTCAATAAAAATCGATTTTTACATATATATATATATATATATATATATATATGTAAAAATCGATTTTTATTGACCATATTTTACTACTTTGACCCTTTATATCTTGGGAAATATTGACTTTTGGGATTTGGTGCAATGATAACTTTTTATCAGCATGACGAAAACATAGTGGAATATAACATAGTGAAATTTCAGCCAATTTGCCCGAAAACCATTTTCCATAGGTTTTGTGCGGAGTCCTTTGTATCTCGCAAAGAAATTTTCAAGGATACTTTCCTCGGTGTCAATAGAGATTTATGTAGTTTAGTTATAACTTTAGTTTGTTTTTGAGAGAGGAGCGTTCGACAAATCTGGAACACCCTGTATACTTCACGTCGCTCTTCGACACCCGACACGCAAAGCGTCGATATCTGCGCGAATTTATGCGAAAAGAGTGCGCACGCGATTCTCGCATGAAAAGTCCCAAAACGTGCGCGAAACACCGCTCCGGGTCACATCGCGTGCTCGCGTTGTTGTGCACATAATTATGCACGCACGCACACACCGCACGCGGCAGGTGGTAATTTTCGTAAACGTGACGACTCGCCGAACATAGTGATGCGATGCATATCGCGCATGGAGAAATTCTACCACTATACACCAATTCATTCTACCACTAACTTCCTTCTTTTAATGGTTATTTTCAATAAAGACTATATTTTCTTTATATCCAGCTTTAAAAAATATACTTAAATTGCAGGGAAACTCATTATCATGTACTCAAACGAAAAATCTGTTCTTCTTGCAAGAATAGATTCAATCGTAAAACTTTCTTGAAGAAAAAGTTGGCTCGACTCTATGTAATAAGTCAATCGAATTTTTCTTTTAATTTAATATTCTTGATTGAAACGCTTGTACAAGACTTCAGTATGTATTTTGAGCAAATTCAATGCTTATGATAAACTTACGATAGATTATAAACTTGTGAAGTACTTGAAACACAATTATCTCATACGTTTACGCAAAACATTTATTATGTGAATGAGACATGTATTATTCTGTGTGTGTGTGCGCTCGAGTCTCTCGTTTTGGATGTAATGTCTTGGGCGCCTTGGGCACATTTCGACGTCGGCGGGTCGTTTTCTTAACAGTTTCGCACACATGGCGATGGTGCGCTCGCGCGTCAGGTTGACCGTTCGTCAGCGAATGTATTGAATTTCTCAGCAAACCCATTCAGTTTACGAGCATTTGCTCTTCCCACGGTATATTCGTCCGCTGAAAATTTCCCTCGGCTCAAATCCCTCGGCAAAAATCCCGTCCGTGTGCGTGCGCGCGCTTTTAAATCGTATTAGCGAGCTAATACTTAAAATGATTTGTGCGAGTGACAGGATATTATTCGGGGATTAATTATTGCGCATTATTTCCAAGCGAGAGTTTAATTGGATGTTAAATTAGCGAGAGCAAAAACACCAGAGACGCCTGTGCGAAAACTGAAGCTTGAAATGTGTAAGTAAGTAACTGACAGGACCTTCTTCCTCGATTAATTATACCGAACTTTTTCTTCTCGCGAAGAATTCAATTTTACGCTTAATTGGCTGGCTACTTTTCTCGCTGAAATTGAAACGTCTGAATACAGCCTGACACTCGCGCAAATGAGCGGCGAAAACTTGCTTCTTACTTAATCAGCCCGAGCAGCCCGCCGTATCGGGAATTTAATCGTATCGTTAATTACGGTTTAATCCGGCGTAATATATCCTATAATTTCCAAGAAAGATTTTAGCAGTGGTCGCGACCCTACTTTTCCGCGTACCTCTCTGGAACTTGGTCGTGCCGATCGTCTTAAAACATTTGCCAAACACTCAAAATTCTACATAGATGTGTACGAACGATAGAACGATAGACAAGCAGGCAGACTACACTGAGAAACGATAAAGAGGCGGTAAAGAGGCATGAAGACGGCCGCTAAATTTCCGCCGTCGTGTATAAACACGTTTCGGCTCGATTATTCATGTCCGTCGTGTCGGAGAGGATATGATTATGCGAAACACTTGAGCGCGTTTGCAAAGATATTTATAAAAGGGAAAAGGGAGGGAGGGAGGGAGGGAGGGAGGGAGGGAGAGAGAGAGAGAGGGCGTTCCGCCACTTCGTCAAGTATAAGGGTAAAAAGTGATGCTTTTACGAGATTACAGGAGACGTACGTCGATACGATTGACGTAGCCCCGTCCAATTTTAGCATTACAGAGAGATCAGCTATAGTGCGCTTTGACGCGATGCCATTAAATCGGTCGACGTTCACGTTTCACGCTGCGATGTCTTCGTGTCTGCGGTGCGCGCGCGGTGCATACATATCGAGCCTTCCTCAGATATCCGAGTTTTCGCTCGGGATGCAAAAATTTAAACGCGAATTTCATCGCGGACGCCCTCGCAGCGCGCGCGATGCGCGAAGAAGATCGCTCGTATCGCTTTCTTTTCTCGGCACGTTTTCTATTTTCTCTCTCTTTTTTTTTACCGTGTCTCAATCGACGAATTTACATTTTGTTCCTCCGCTCGTAAATCCACGTCAGTTCTTTTCTTAATGGAGATACCGCTCCTCCTGCCCGACGCTTGTTTTCGCGGATCTTGCTGGAGCTTGAGAACGCGCGCGGATGCCATTGTCGCATCGCCGCAATCCGTAAACAGCGCTTAACGATCTAACGTTATTCAAAGAGAATTTCACGTGGTTCACGTTGCGGGGATTCGGTCGTAATTGCGAAATCCGATGCTCGCTTGGAAGTAATTACGAGATGATGGGCGATAAATCTGCCAAGTCGATGACTCGGTCGAAAATACCAAGTTCCAGAGGACGAAAAGGGAAAACTTTGTTCGCCATTCTTCCGGTCGTATCGCGTTGCCGCTAGCTGCTCTTATAATGAGAGGAGGAATTTATATAACGATTTATATATACAGGTTGGACGGTCCAATCAGATGTTTTAAAGACTCTTCCGTCGAGATGAAGCTCTCTTCAAAAAAATAATCGACTCTCGCGCGCAAAATTGTGACCGCACCAAAATTTTCGCGAAAAAAGGGGAACCCAGTTACGCAGGATTCTAAAAGCCGCGAGGTGTACAAATGTCGAGGTCCTTTTCGAAAAATATTTTGTGACGTTTTTCAATATCAAGCCAAGTTCCAAGAATGGCTTCCCGAATCCCAAACGGGTATTGGCGAGAACGAAAAACGCGAAAATATATTTTCACCCGCTTCGCGAACGCCCACCGGGTCCCGTCGAAATCCAAGAGAGGAGTGTTTTGTGAGCGTTCCTCGTTAGCGCGAAGCATTCGGGGCAAATCAATCAGCAAACGAGCTCGTCTCGTCCGCTGTCGGTCAGTGAGAAAGAGACAGAGACAAACACAGAGGAAGAAAGAGGGAGAGAGAGGGAAGACAGCGTAGGATAAAACAGCCGCGGCTTGCTCTGTGCAAACCCGGGTCGAAATTTTAGCCCTACTTTCGAGCTGTAACATCCGCATACTCTGAAAGATCAATGTATTCGAGTCGAAATTTTGATTCTACTTTCGACCTCAATATTTCATATTTAACATGTATATTAACAATATATCCATTTTTTTTCGATTTCATCTAACCTACCAACTTTGCCGGCAAGTCCTCTTTGGAATCTCCAAGTGACATTTCCCGCGTTTCCTGACATTAGCGCCATTAGAGGCGCTAAGTAGGATTTCACCGTCCATGTGTATTACACTGATCCTTCAGAATATATAGATGTTGGAAGGTCGAAAGTGGGGCTAAAATTTCGACTCTGCTATGCTTGACACACATGAAAACCAAAGTCCTACTTAGCGCCTCTAAATGGCAGAGAACGCAGAAAATGTCACTTGGAGGGAGGATTTACCGGCTGAGCTGAGTGGGATGAATCGAAAGAAGCCGATATAGAACGCCGAGTGTAAAGTAGCCGTCGAATGGAACATTGGAGGTCGAAAGTAGGATAGGAATTTTGGGACTGACGCGATTTCTCGAGCTGTCGCGCCCTAATCACTCCTTTGTTTTTTCAGTATGGGCAGGAGCGTTGAGCGCCGCGGTTTCTCGCGGTTCGGCGCCGCTGGTCGTCGGCGCGTGTCGTCGCGGCAACACAAGGCTCACGGCGGTAATCGGCGGCCTCGTGTTGGCCCTGGCTTCGCTCTTCACCTCCTTCGCCCTTCAGATGCATCAAGTGCTTCTTAGGTGCGTAACAACGATTACACAGCTCGGTGGTGCATCCTCCGCGCGCGCGTTCGCATGTAAAGCTCTTATTGCTAACGGTCGCCCATTGATGGTAGTACGAGAGGAAAGCCACGCTAGCGAAATAGAGGAGGGCAAGGCTCTCGAGTAAAATCCTCGGTCCGATATCAGGGCTCTCCCTTTGAAACGTCAGCGACACAGGCGTTCGCGCGCAGGCAGCTGCGCTTTCCGATAAAAATCGTCTCGACTTATCCCGCGCGGGGCTCTCTACGCGACCGAGTAGAGTCGCGCGATTTTTACCCTCTTTGTGAAATGCGACGCAGCTACGGACTGGTGCTGGGCACCGGGGCCGGCCTCGTGAGGGAGACCGCCAGTCTGGTGTTGGGCAATTACTTCCGAAAACGGCGGGAGTTCGTCGAGATGGTGGTGCAGGCCGGCACCGGCGTGGGAATTGCGCTCTTCAGCGTCTTCTACAAGGAGGCCGTAGGGTGAGTGATCGCATGTATGTACGCGGTAGAAACGCGCGGATAGAGATTAACCAGTAGAGAGCCTAGGAATCCGCCGCTGCCCGATATCTCGCACAAGCCGTGCGGAAGCGATCCAATTAACCTTCGGCCGTGCTATTTCCCCGCGCGCGTGGGCGCCCGCGTATCCGCGATGCAAATTTAATATCTCTCGTTATTTTCTCGTCGCGCGAAACAATAGCGGGGCAATGCCGGGGAAATTGCGACGATGCGTCGCTCGGGAGACGGGAAAAATCGAGGCCGTTAGCGCGCGAAAATCTGACGGAATCGACTTGGAGAATTCATTTGGGTGCCATTTGTCACGACGCTCACGACATCAAGATTCGGAATATCGGAGCGACAGAGTCGATAAGTCTCCGTCAAACGATGTTGGCTATCGATTTCCTTTCACTAGAACAATCGGCGAATCAATGACGGAAAAACTGACCAATCGTCGCATATATCGCTAATTACTTTGGTGGAAGGAAACTCTTTGTGAGAATAGAAGTCGAGACGCTCGAAAACGACGAATTTGTAACGGTAACGATATTTGCCTGCCGGACGACAATGACTCCCGAAACAAATTGCACACGACGAGAAGTCGGACGACTGCGCGTGTAACATACGGGCGAGACTGCTTTCAATGCGCGCCACCCTTTTATCGTAGGTTTTCGCGCGACTGCATGTTCCCCGAGTTTGCAACGTTGCGCTGGTTGGCGTCGCCGGCGCAAAAACAGCGGGAGGCAGATTCGACGTGAAATAATTGAACGTTCTATTCGGCCCGAGCCTTCGTTCTCTCTTCTCGCCTCCTCCTTCCCCTCGCTTCCCTACTATTTATATCTTGCACGGAGGTGCCGAAACAGTTGGCGCGGCAGCGGTTCGTTAGTAGCATCGATTCGTTTCACTCGGCGTGAACGCGACAAATGCAAATATTGCGACTGTCACCATGCGTGTACACCCATCCGAGGATTTCACGTCGGACCCGATGCGAGAAGACCGCGAGTTCGCCGTCGAAGAGGAATATTTACTGCGCGGTGCGAAATTTGTGCTCTCCCTTTTTCTCTCTCACACACACACACACACACACACACACACACATCTGCGTGTAGACACACGCGAGATCTCGTCGCAGCACGAGATGCGGCTTATTAAACGCGCCACTTAATTGTCGTTACCGCGCAACGGCTCCTACCGGGTACATAAAAGCATATCCAATTAGAGATCGGGCTCTTCTGGACCGGCGGGTGTAATATCATCAGGTTGTGTTGGAGCAACACGCCAAGTCGATACGGCTTACTCGATAACTGGCCAAGTTTGTCCAGCAGGTCAACGGTACACACCGGGCTAGATTGTATTACGGGAATTTTGGAAGCGATCGGGACGTTTAATCGACGTGAGAGTGCGCGCCGGTCCCCGTCGAATATATCGCGAAAGATCGCCGCAACTCTTGACCGTGCGCGAATTTTCGCGCAGCGAATGTGATTTATGAACTGTCTTAGCGTGAATTAAACCTTCCGGTAAGCTGAGCCTTCGCTGTCGGATTAAAACGTTACCGCAGAACCAACCGCGGATAATCCGTGTTTTATTCTCGCGCAGAGATCACCGCAATGCGGATACGGTTTACCGGCGCGGCGCCGCGCGAATTTCTTGTATGATTATGGCGGTGATGTTAGATTTGTTCCTTTTAGTGGCCAACCTCGCTCTCACGTGCGCGTTTTCTCGCTCCACCTCTTTTTCTCCACCTCGAAATCGCAAGCTGCGCTTGTCTCGTAGTAAGCTCGAATGAAAAATGTAAGCGTGGCGGCCGAGGAGCGCGCTCATTAATCCGTCGTGAAAAGCGTCGTGCAAGTGCATTAAAAATTAATCGAGGATTAGCCCCGACAGCCCGATAGTTGCTTGTCCGCTCGTCAGGCGAACCTATCGAAACGAATTAATACGATGAATATGTAATACCTAACAAATATCATTTTAGACGAGGCAAACATTACGCGCTATTATGTATTCTCTGTCCGCGTTTATAACGTGCGTCACATATTTCGCGTAACGCTGCATCGTGCGAATCGACACGGAGTTAATCGTTGGAGCGAAACGGTACGTTGGAGCGCCGTAAATAAATAAAATAACTCTTCGATCGAACGTAATTTGTTTCCCTGTTGCGAAGGAATGCCTAATTGACGAAGTGTCTGACTGTGTGTGTGTGTGTGTGTGTGCGTATGTGTGCGCGCGCGCGCGCCGTTTAGAGCGCAAACGCGCCTGTTTTTTCGCTCTGTCGCGAATTCAACGGCGGGCACGTTTTCGACGTGACGCGGAGGACGTGGCGAATTGTTGATTCACTAACGTCATATATCGCGTGGGTGGCCACACGCGGTACACAATTTAAGTTTACCATAGCGCGTAGGATGACGACGGTGTAGCGTAGGGCAAACACGATCGAGAGAGCGCAGTATGTCCCGCGCAAAAAAGATTGCGCGTAGGCGCGCAGATATAATTCCACTTGTAATGACACGGGTTCGTGGACGTGACAACGCGCAGAAGCGAGTCGACCCTTTTTGCAGGATATTTCTCTTCCCTTCTCTTTCTCTCTTTCTCTCTCAGCCCTCAGCTCTTAATTCTCAAGTCTCAACTCTCAAGTTTCTCTCTCTTTCGCTTTCACCTCTCTCTCTCTCTCTCTCCCTCTCTCTCTCTCTCTCTCTCTCTCTCTCTGCAGCGAAAACGTGTCGAACGCGTGGAGACCGACCGATGATGCGGTTTGTTACACGCGCCGTGCGTTATCGAGCGGTCGTCGATCCGCGAATGCACGATGAACATTTAATGCACGTTGCATTTTCGATGGCGAGCGAGTGAGGAAAGTTGCGCTGCGGCTCCGCGGAAAATAAATTCGGTCGCTCGCGCGGAGGTAACGGAGGGTCGCGTTCCGCGATAAAAACCGGATATGTACTATGAATAGTCATGAGCCGGTGTCTCTCATTATCCTAGCGCTGAAGGGAGAAGGAAGAGATTATGGCGCAACACTCGCGCCGTCGCACCGATATGTTAAATATACGCGCCGAGAGAATCTACACCGACGCCGCTTTATTTCTTATTTTAATATCCCTACGCGCTCGAGGGGGAGAGGAGCCGGCATGCATATTCGCGAATGCGCCACGCTCGCCTACAAATGGGAGGATGTAAAAAAAATTTTACGGCTACGTCCGCGCGTATCTCCCGCTCAAGGGGCGCCGGCGAGAAATGCCGCTATAACGGGTTTGATGAAAAAGGAACCAAGCAAAAAAATAATATTCGTATATTTAAATAATTGTATTTTTGAGAATATAATTAGGGCGCGCGCGAGAGAGAGTTAATTCCACAGGCTAGCGGTTGAATTATTTTCTTCGAGTCGTTTAATACCTGGATTTAAGCACCAACGTTCCCTTTTTCCTTTGAGCTCCCCTTCTTTCCGCCCGCTCTTCTCGCCTTTCATCTTTTGACCCGAATACTGTTACAATTTGCCGTTGTAATTTCATGACCGGCGCACTGTTATTTGGAAATATTGCCGTAATGTGAATTCCAGTCGTTGATCGTTTTAACTGGACCGATCGTGACGAAAGGTTCACAGTGTCTGAAATTATCGATTCAGAGACAACACACGCGCGCACACGTGTACGCGCGCGCGTGTGCGTGTGTGTGTCGCGCGCGCGCTTTGAAAATATCCGAAAGATTAAATTTCAATTTTTGCAGAAACGGTCTCTCGTTTAACCGTTTTTCATTTCGATCGCCTTTTAAAAGGGTTCTGTTGAGATATTGAGGCAAGCGAAACTCGTCGTTGTAGACTACACAGTCGGGTCGCGCTGTGAAAACATTAAAGATCACTGAGTGTCCTATTAATACCCGACAACTTTAATATATTTCCCCCGCCAAATTCGGCTTGAGAGAAATTATCCGATAAGAAATTAACAAACGGATATTTCCGATCAAAATGTCGATCAATTTTTGTATCCGATGAGAATATATCGGAGAATATATTCATAATTTCTTGATCTGATGAAATGCCATTATGATCGAAATTATTTGATTAAATTGGATATCCTGATCGCGGATATAAAAATTGATCGGTATTTTGATCGCGAATATCCGTTTGTTAATTTTTTTTTATCGGGTAATTTTTCTTAGGATCATTTCTCTGAGGAATAATAGATGGAGCGAGTAACGACAGACTTTTCTCACCCCACAAACGCGACATACCGCCGGTAGCGACGCGTATTTGTATACGCGTGAATTTCGTAACTACTTGTGTAACGAAGTAGCGTGGGCACGCAGCGCGCATCGTAAATACCGTCGCTATATCACTGTCACGCGGAAGCCATTTTATTAAGCAACTTTTATTACAAGTTGCGGAAGCGACGCGGGGATAATAACGCATAATGTTTGAACTTTAAAAATCCGCAAGATCGTTAAACTTCATCGTTCACCGTCTCGCGGCTCCTTATTATCTCGTCAAACTAATTACGTAAATTTTTAGCAAGTTTCCGTCGGGAGATATTCGCGCTTCTTGTGTCTACTAGGTGTATACATTCTCGCGATATGACCCCATCGATCATCTCCGCGAGGACGTGGCGATGAGTTCCGCGCTTGTGAATTGCATGCTGTGAAAACATCCCGCGCGACCGCTCGGCCGTTCAATCGACTCGTTGTAATGTGTAGAATTGTTAAACAACTCGCGCAGAGCCGCGTCGAAAAACAGACTCGACTGAACAAATGTTTGAGTATTCGGCGATAATTCTCAAACGGAAAGCTGGGAATTAGTCGCGATAAAAGGTGTAAAAGGCGGAACGGGTTTCCTCCGGAAAAAGTGTAGTCTCGTTTGCTCGATGTAGGACGCAAAAATACGTGCACGGCTAAAGTCGCTAAGGTCAGCTGATTCAACGAGAATTCCGCGAGAAGATCGTAAACGCGCTGTTCCCGCAGGAAGCTGGGCTGGAGGCTGGGGCTTCAGTCGGTAACGGGCGCACTCTCGTTGGCCTTCTTCCTGGGGCTGATTTACCGGAGTGCCTCGCTGTACCATCCGCAACGGCGCGCCATACTGCATCTGAAGAATCAGCGCGGTAAGGTGAAGGAGAAGAAGTCCACGAGCAAGGTACCGAGGCAGCCGCTGGTCGACCTGAGTCCCCTGGGATCACGCCCTGTGAGGATGCTGATGCTGGCCGCCGGCGCTGCCGGTTTCGGTCTTTACACCCCAGCCTTCTATATCGTAAGTGCACGGAGGCGAAGCGAACGGAGAGGACCGTCTCTCTTTGATAGTAGGCTCCTCGAGAAAATAACGACCGATCCGCACAAAATGGAAATGGCGAATCTCATTTTCTCGTTGCGTTCTTGGAACTCTTATTTCGCAAGACGTCGTCGTATTCTCGCCGTCATTTCAGCACGGGCTGAAAGACATTGACTCTTGTATCCTTTGGAGTGCAGCGACTCCATCAAATGCGTTGTGACCAGAGCAGGAAACTGTGTGTAGGGTCCCTAACACCTAATTAGCAATAGCTTTCATTACGAAAATTCCGTCGGTGTGATTTTATCTATCGCTTAAAATATCTAAAAATTAACAATTATTTCTTAGATAGGTACCATTAACATATTTACTTAAATAAAAAATCTTTTTATTTAAATCGTTTACTTGGTTCAAGTAAACAATACTCGGTTTAAATGAAGAAAATTGTGATAAATATGTTAATATCATTCATTTGCGAGTGAATACGTTATTAATGCCCGCTGAATAAATATCTGTTGTTTTCCAAATACTTTTTCTCGCAGTGTAACATTTACTGCAGAATTGCACCGATTCTAATCACTGTGCGATTATAGTCACGAATACCTTATTCTCATCTTGAAACTTGAATCGCGCATCTCGCCATGCACTTCCTCTCGATTACGTCTCCAAAACATCATCAAAAGTTTTAATGTCCACCGTCTTAGTGTGCATCGAGGAAAATTGACGAGATACTCGCGCGCGCGCGCGCGCTCCCGTTACCGAACGCAGTCGGTGGTGACTCCGCCGGCGACGCCGGTGGCGTGTATCTCCACGGAGGGTGCTAACGACGCAAGTCTCGCTTAAGACCACATAATCTATATTGCGGGAAGGATATTAGTAGTTATTAATAGTCATTACACAGCTCTGGTAGTTAAAGAGTGTCTGGAAGTTACGGTCTCGCGTATAGCGCGGAGGGAGGAGAGCGCATCGATCGAATTTCGCGATCCTCTCTCTCTCTCTCTCTCTCTCTCTCTGTCTCTGTCGCCTGTAATCACGGGACGAGCCAATTTCGATAATCGATATTAGAGAGATGGAGCGTCATTAGCGGCGCGGCATTGTCCGTATTATCGCTCGAATCCGTGCCCGACGCGTTTTCGCGGCGCCGATCCCTTAATGAGAAACATCACTTTCAGGCGCTGCAGGGCTACCAGGACGGGTTGGAGGCCAGCGCGCTGGTGTTACTGCAGACCTGTCTGGGCTTGGCGGCGGCTCTGGGATGCGCGGCATGGGGGGTAGTTACCGCCAGACCTTCCGCTCAGTGCCTAGTGTCCAGGCAATATCTCTGCCAAGCGGCGCTCATCGGGGTCGGTCAGTATACCTCGCGGTCGTTTCGAACTTTCGTCGTCGGGCTACTTTCGCAGGCGCGTGTTCCGTAGTTAACTGCCAGCTCAAATTGCTCCGGTGGACGCACTCACGCTTAATCGGCGCTGCTTGTGTCCGTTATGATATTCAAGATCTTGTTTAAAACGACTTAATTCCCTTGTCGCGCGAAATTACTTTGAATTTATCTCACCTAGAGAAAAAACACGACGATTATACGAGTTTTGTGTGCAAAACTAATATACAGGGTGTCATCTATTCCCCGCCCCTTAAGTACATAACGTTATTTTTTATGGAAAACTAAATCGAAAAGCCATTTTGTCGAAACAAGTTCTTATTTAAGGTAACTTTTCAACATTTAATATAACATATTTTTATAGCTAAGCCCTAAATTAAAAAGCTATTCAAATCCATTCGAAATTAATCGAAGAAAATGGATTTGCTATCCACTTAGCCCGTTATGATCAGAAAATTCGATCAAATTTAATCGGATATTCTGATTGGATATAAAAATTAATCGGAATTTGGTAAAAAATATCTGTTAATTTTTTATCGGATAATTTCTCTCAGTGTATTTTATTGCCATGTAAGTTTCAGTATATCTAGGAAGCTAGCTTATTAAACTGTACATATTCCACGTAGAAAATCCGTACAGTTGTCATCGCCATGTTTTCCTCTGAGCGCTTGATTCGGCATTTCACTTTGCCGTTGATTCATTTTTCGACGCGATGCTGTACAAAAATAAAAAGTTTATCGAGACCGAACTCAATTTAGAAACAGCCGAAACTGGCGAACTCGACTCGACGCGCAAATCTCTCCAGATAAATACCGAGTTTCGAGTGTAACGGGGAACTGACAGAGCTGTGTTGCTCGAATTTCGCGGCCGAATAACTCGCGGATATAGAGAGCCGAAGATCACTCGAGGACCTAGCGATTCGAATTAGATTTCCCCTCTTTGCTTAAAGCTATAGCTCAAGTGGCGCTCGGTAGCGTGCAAGGATATCACGGACTTGTACTGGCCTCCGGGCTTTACGGCGCTTCACTCGGCGGCGCGCTCTACTCCCTCAAGATGTTAGCTCTGGAAAGACTGCGGGCCAGACACTTCGCCAGATCGTGGGCTCTGGTGCAAGCCGCGGAAGCTCTACCGATCCTTCTCGGAGTTCCTCTCACAGGTACGGTAGAACCCCTTCGCGCGAACTTTGGATGAAACACCTCTCCTTGAGAACAATTCCCTATTCCCCTGATTTCTGCGCGACAGCTATCGCCGCGCGGTAGGAATCGAACTTGCATTGTAGACATTTCGCGGGAAACTCTTAAAATAGACATTCGAGGTAGCCGAAAAAGTTACACCTAATGACAGTCACTTATTAGTGACGAAAAATCGATATTTTCCTTTTGTTATATCGCGGCAATAGCCGAGAACTCCAATGTGTGTAGTGTCGACGTGAACGCCGATGGCGGGATTGAACTTTGCATTCGGTCGATGGCAGATATCCGCAAATAACCCGCAGGGTTTTCTATGCAAGATTTCGCAGAGCACGCAACTCTGCGAGAAATCGAGAATTCACAAATGCTTCCCTTGATACAAGTTCTTCTTTTGCGTGTGTTCAAAGAGCCGCCATGAGTATTAGAGCTTTTGTGGTACCAAGGTGGACGGGACTCCGCGCTCTCGTTAAAAATCCGTCCCTTGCTAATAGTCTTACGGTCCTTGCGTATGAATTTAATGCCGACGTCTTTAATAATAATAATGCACGGAGCTCCTGGAAAATGCACGTCCGTTCCTGAGAGAATATTTAAGGGAAGATGACAACTGCCGCGCGCGCGTATTTACAAGACTCGAGCTACGCTAGCAGAGCTATAAGTCACGGTAAAGAGCTGAAATTCAGTCCCGTCGGGGAATTCCTACCGTTCGTGTGTTCGTTGTCTCCGATATCGCGCCGGATCTATTTCCTCGTGTGCGTGCGAGGAAGGTCAGCGGAACAAACACCCACCATCCTCTTCCACTCCGTCGTCCCAGGTCCAGCGGTGAAATATAAATCATATAGGTTTCGAAATAACGCGCTCACGTTCGGCAGGTTACATGAACGCGAGCAGCCCGCGGGTGGGCTACTACGCGTGCACCCTGAGTTCCTTGTGCGGCGCGGCGCTGCTCTTCCTAGTCGGCTGGGGGCGGCAGCCGGCCTCGCCGATTCTACCGGGACCGCGGCTGACCAGCCTCGGCGTCGTGCCGCCGCCACCACCGTGCGCCTGTCCGCCACCGCCACGGCCTCGGCTACCCAAGTCGCAGTCCCTGCACGTGCCGTTGGACGTGCTGGAGGACAACATGCGGGAGCGGGACTTTGAGCGGATGCACGACGCCGATCATTACTACCACACCCATCAGTTCCACGCGCCGCTTAGGCCCAGCAAGAGCGTGCCGGAAGGCCTCAGCCATCAGGACCCGTATCGGACGCGACCGCGCCGTCACCGCGATATCACCGTCATCGAGCAGATCACCACCAGCGTGTAGATTGCGCGCGGACGGTACCCCGACCTCGAGTCCGCGACCCTGACCACTCGTCAGGTCACCGCGACGGACACTGTGTTTGTTTTAGCGCGGGCGAAGCTTTTGCCGTTGTTTCGTGGTCGCGCCTCACTGAGGTTACGAGCCGCGGTTACACACAGACTTACAAACTCCGCGAATATCATTTTCTCGAGAGTCGCGATTTATTTATTTACGGCGGGTGTGTGCATCATCCCTTTCTACGTGCGGTCTATGTCTTGCTATTACATTGCATCGTTGCATTATATTCTCCCTGGCGTCGTCTTCCGTTTTCTTCTTGGCGTTTGTCGTACAACCGTAATCTTCCGGAAAATTTAGGGTCGCTCTTTAGGAAGGTTGGGGACCATTAGCGTAAAAGCCGGCGCGCAGTTGCAAGGTATAAGCAGAAGGTGAAATAGTGGCCGTGAAACAAAAAAGTGTAATGACGCGTAGTATGCGCGTGAAGAGAATATCCGTGTAAACCGAGGGAGAATTATAGAAGAAGCTCTCTCTTTCTCTCTCTCTCCCTCTCTCTTCTATATAAATTCTCACACATTTCTTTCCTGCTGTAATAGCTGCTAAAAACACGATCGACTGCGCTGAGCATCGGTAATGAAGTTTACATTAGTCTATATCGAATAGAAATCGAATTGAACGTGTTGCGCGCGTTTAGCAAAGTATTTATTCGTGTTGATACGTTAGCTGAAGTATTTACTGCCACGCGAAAGAACATGCTAAATGCAACTCAACGACGAGATCGGCTGTGAAAAGAGGAAGTTTAACCCCCCTCCGTTCTTCTTCTTTTAACGAGAAGGAAAGGAACGCATATATAGTTTCTGTCTTTTCCAATAATTTATTCTCTCCTCGCGGAATTTTATAATTTTACCATCGATTTTGTCGAACGTCTAACCGTTTGAAGCACGATGGTCTCACCGTGGGATCATCTATTAGAACCAAATCATAGCTTTAGGCTATCTCGCGACGAAACCATCGCTTAGCCTGTGCATTAGTAATGCACTCTATCGATTTTTTATGTTAGCTCGTAGTGTTCGCTTCAGTTTGCGCGTTTATTCTTTAAGAATAGGAGAATAGAAAAAATTGATTTCTAATGATCTGTCAGGTTGTCGACATGTGACATGAATATTTTATTAGAATCTGAATTTTGAGGGCCTTGTGTTTCAAAGGTTTAAGAAATACATCGTGTATGTGCATGTGTGCATATGCGTGTACATGTTCGTCGCTTGTCAAGCAAGGAATAGCTTAGGTACTCCGTCAAATTGGAACTTCCTGGCTGTTAGGCATGCCTCGTCATTTGCATTATGCATTTCGACTATTTCGTGTAGCAAGTTTGATGTAAATTCGCGACACGACTCGTGCCTATCGGCGGCCACTTTGTCGCGTTGAGTATGCGATTAATTGCGTGCGAATAGTAATCGCGCGAGTATTATGTTATGGGCTGATCGATATCTTCCCTATCGTGTAGGGTGTGTTTATGAGGAAAAAATAGCGTTTATATATACATATATATATATATATATATATATATAATATATATGTTATGCACACGTTGATTGAGAACGATCAACCGCACCCGTCGTTACGTTTCTCGATAGATGGAAATATATGTATGATGCACGGAGCTGGTCTCCGGAAATGTCGCCGTAGGAGGTTTGAATCGTTGAATATTGATAAAGATTTAAAGCACCGCGGACATTACCAGAACGAGGCGAGATGTCCGGGTCAAAATGGGGACGAAAGAGATCCCCCGCGGATGTGGCGGGCGAAATTATCGACTAGACTCGCGATGAATCGTGGCGTTTGATTCACGCGTCATAGACCTCTGGCAACTGGTATCGAATTCATTCGCGCTCAATCTCTGTTCGATTTTAGATACCTTCAGCGCGAAATTGAGATTCACGTACGAGTAGCTGTAGTGACCGTGCGCTTCTTAACTTCGTGTCCAATTCGAATGCCAAGGAGCGGCGTTTACGCAGCTGCGTATCATCGCAGGCAGCTGTCGCATTTTAGTCGTATTATTATTAAAGTATTGGCTTTGTTGCTGTCGAGACGCGTAAAGCCAAGTAATCGAATTTTCACATACTCCACGATAACATAATTAGTACCTGAATATTAAGTGCTCTAAGTTTCTAGTGAAGTGGGTGATGGTGGTGGCAACTCAATTATTCCTATTCTGTCGCGTACTCTTACGCGTACGCGTAACACGCCTTCGCTACATGTCGAAAGTCATCGTTACGCATTGACGCGCAAAACCAACTACTCCCTGTTCATTTTCTCGCGCACAGTTGATTGCGATCGACTTAAAAAACAAAAAAAAAATAAAATGTAGAGTATATCGCGGAGGTAATTACTGACTATAAAATAGTAGTGACGTAGCGACGTAGATCGTAGCCTGTCGCGACGCGGACAGTCGGAAGATGTAGGAAGGTATTTATTGAGTGTCCATCAACGAGGCGACGCTCCGAAATTTGATATTCGCCGTCGTAATAAATTTGATATTCGTCGAGCGATTATAAAACCGAAGAGTTCCGCGCAAGTGAGATTCAGTTGGAATGACACGCATCGCGCTATGTCGATGATGATTCAATCTCCGGAACAGAGTCTACGATTCGTCATTGAAGGATATCAATCGAAGTACATCCCTTAGCTCTTATACGTTTTCTACGCGTTTTTATTCCTCGTGCGTTGTTAGTTTCGTCCTCTCAAGTTAACAGAGTCGTATAAACGAAACATATAGTGGAGAAATCACATTGCTAGAGCGAGGGTGTGCGATATACGGGGCCAAATTTAGGTTTCGGATATCAACTGGCATCGCTTAATATCCGAATAAACGTACAGTCAAATTGAGTCTCTCTCTCTCTCTCTCTCTCTCTCTCTCTCTCTCTCTCTCTCTCTCTCTC
>NW_022639454.1:513946-529188 GCF_010583005.1 Odontomachus brunneus
CTCTCTCTCTCTCTCTCTCTCTCTCTCTCTCTCTCTCTCTCTCTCTCTCTCGCTTTCGTTGGATCGATATTTGATCGATTTTACTTTTAAATAACCACATAGTTTGGCATCGCATTTCGTTGAAACGTCAAATCGCGTTGATACGTCGAATCTCTCTGTTCGTGGGAAAAGATTTCACGGTATGCAGGCTCCAACAGAGAGATGCAGTCGTACGCTACTAGAAAATGGAACGCGTGTCCCCGCGTTAGAGCAAAACTGTTTCTATCATACGTAATTATCGGCGCGCATCACGGGCGACGAGTTTGTTAGACGATTAAAAAAAGAGAGATAAAAATTGTAGTTTATAATATATTACGGAGTATCCCTCTCCGGTTTCTTTCAATCAACATTGTAAGGATCAACGTAAACTTCACCAATCTTAACGTTCGTTATGAAATCTTTTTTAACACGTATACTATATACACACATATATATATATATGTAGATATATATACATATTAACTTTTGATGTGATGAATTGTTTGTATACTGCCAATTTTTATAGGATATAATCGAGTTTCGATTTTCAATGGTTGAACGCACTGAGAAACCGCACATGTCGTTCTACGGCCGGCACGAGTGAAGGCACCGGTACGTCCTCGTGTTCGCGTCGGGACATTTCTAAGCGATATATAGGAAGACACCCTTTTCTCAACTAATTTATCGAGAAGAAAAATCACTAAATCGGGATCGTTAACGAATTTATACGTAGACAGATAGTTCATGTTGGACTGTAAATAATTTTAATAGAGACATATGACTTCGCTTGAATACATTGTCATATCGCAATATCTCTTCGTGAAGCTAGCAATTTCGATCATTATTATGGCTCTTGTGATTCACTTGATCTTTATCAAACGACTGATCAATAATGCTCTGAACATATGTTCTCAGTTCCGCAATAACAATATGTTTGTAAATTTTGTCGTCAGTGCCAAATTTCCCGTAATACGCTCACTCTCGCGTGATACGCGATACGGAACTTTGTGTTTCACATAATTACACTTCCATTAGTTAACAATCAAATGATACACTAGATAGATTGAATAGTATGTAACTTAATCCATCGATGAATTACCGCTCGTACAACAAAAATGATAATTTTACGGTGATTTTCGGATCATATTAATTGCGCTTACGTGCAGAACAGATGCGCGGAAGGTTGAACGTGCCTCGCGATGCTGTAAGTACGGCATTTTGAGTTCCTTTGAACTTTACGCCCGGACCGTTTACTTGGAATCATTCGCGTATTCTCGTAGCGACTCCATCTGGTTGGTAGACCAACGCCCGAGCTTCAAGCGAATATTTGCACAAAATCGCGTTGTGTGTATTTACGATGAGGAGATATCTTACAATTCGCAAAATATATCAATCGAGATCACAGTCGAGGCGCTCGAAGAACCTGCGATAATTACGTTAATGTGCAACAGCTTGTCGTCAGTCAATCCTTAGAAGTCGCGTAAACTCCGTTGCCTTGTAAATATATCTAAGCAAGGTCCCCCTATATTGCAACACGTTGAGCATTTTGTAAAGTTTTATAAATAGTTCTACGTAGTTAAACAGAGCTGGACCAATAAAGTATATATATCCGATTGTACGTTATACGACTACCTCTCTATACTCTCTCTTCGCCATCCTGTCGCTTACGACCGCTGAGGATGAGGGTTGCGCCTTGTGCCACCACGAATCGAGAGAATAAGCGCCAATGAAGAGATTACGCCGTGATGTAATTGAAATAATCCATCGTGTTTATTGAAATTATAAGTATTTGCTCCATCACAAAGATTGTTACATTATACTATGATGCAATCGTACTAGACGATATCGCAATAGAGATACGTTCATTTCGAAACAATTTCACACGATGACATGATTCTATACAAAGAAAGAAAAAAAAAGAACTTAATACACGAGTAAAAAAGTTTGAGAATATTCATATCGAGCGACGTTTCAGTAACCTAATAGCTACCGATCATTTCATCGACTATAATCGACGCCAAACAGCCGTTCAATTCAGGTGATTGTGATTCGCGCGTATGTGGAGTAAGTACGTGATGAGGCTCCGAATATGCTTCATTTCCTGTTACATTGCGCGCTCGCGAGAGAGAATATGCAGCCTCGAACGTAGCGTCGCGCTTTGCGGCGAGGTGGAATTTCGTGTGTGTACGTATACGTGTGTGTGTGTGTGTGTGTGTGTGTGTGTGTCTGGTAAACGCATTCGTTGTATCTCAGATGAAAAACGCGACACAGTACAGTATGCGAGGTGTACACCGCGGTATTTTATTTGCCACATCGACATCACACGCCGATCCTAATGAAATCGCCGGTTAACTAAAAGCTAGCGCGCGATCGTCTCTTCGCGCTCTCGGCACGTTTTTTTTTTTTTTTTTAATACAATTTGCAGGCACATACTCCCTCATAGTACCGGAACAATCGGGGTGTTTGATCCAACGGATTCACATAAAAAATCTATAGACATTCAAAAACGGACAGATCTGCGATCTCTGTATCTAGTTGCGAGTGGACCCTTGTTTTGGGGTTGTACTTGTTGCTACGTAACAATATTAATTCGACTCGTTTTTAATGTCCCTTTGCGTAACAATGTAGTATCTTAAACTTATTCATCATTACATTACATTTAAGTACACATCCACAATTGGTAGCTTCGCGAAACGAGAATCCCCCGACTCCTGCTCCTCGCTCGATCGACGGGAATTCGCGATCAAAACAACATTCTTTTTTCTCGCAAATCCCCGTCGTCGTTGTCGCTATTGTCGTCCTCATCGTTTTCGTCGTTGTCGCCGTCGTCGTCGTCGTCGTCGTCGTCGTCGTCGTCGTCGTCGTCGTTGTCGCCGTCGTCGTCGCCGTCGTCGTCGTTATCGCCGTCGTCGTCATCGTCGTCGTCGCGAGAGGAAGGATGTTCCGATCGCGCGAGATGCACGGTAAGTTTCGCGTGTAGCTTGCCGTCTTTAAACACTAACGCTAAATCTCCCTCGCTATATCTCCGTTGGCATTTTCGTAAGTGTAAATAAAAAAATATCCGAGCTTCTTTCTTCCTCCCTTTCTCTCTCTTTCTCTTCCTCTTCGTCTCTCTTACTCTCTTCTTAGCAACGAATTTATATTCTAGACTATAAACGGATTTGAGATTTATCCAGACTATAAACGGATTTGAGATTCATTTTGCACATCATAAGGTGTAGTAATCAGGGCTCATGAAACGTTTCTTGAGCTATGTGCGTGCATACATGTGCGTTTCCCTACATGGTAGCTGAGCGGCCGATTAGAATACAATGTGTACACAAAAAAGCAGATAAAAATATTAAATAACGTATTGTACGCATTCCGTGCAACAATGCTCGAATACAATTGAGGATTCAAAAAATATCACAGTATAAAAATAACAACGTTTTGTGCAGGAAACTGAAGAAGAAGTTCAGTCCACAAGCCCTGATTACTGAGCGACAGTCCAGAATCACGTTTCGACTAACGAAGCGAGTCCTTAAAATTAATAGAGTTGACAAGCGAATAAATCGAGACATAATACCGGCAAGATCTAAATAATATCAATCAAAGTCCATAATAGTTCGTTACAAGAGCATATGCGTTTGCCGGCGGTTGTATGCACGCGTGTGCAACATATGCACTTACGTAACGCACCATCATGTGACATATTACGAGTAGCATGGCATTTGTACATTGTGCAAACAATTGAACACCGACTGACGTCGTAAAGCGACGTCAGCCGGGTATACTGATGTGGAATTGATACACGCGGCAAATACACAAGAGTGTTCGCGCTAGATCCGCTAGACCCTTTGCCACCTTCTCGCATCTCATCTCAACCCGCCTGCGACTCGTCGCGGTTACGGCGACCGAATTACATATAACGAAATTGTTCTATTAGTAGACGTTAATTCAATAGGCTTTCGCTGCTAGGCCGTGGTTTAGTAACCAGACTATATAAGGCTCGTATTCCGCTCTCCGTTAAGTCCGGAGGCCCGAACAGAAAATCTCGCCGAGCGCCCGGGTTCGACAGCAGGTCCCGCATGCTGTCGGTCGTGAGCACCCAAGAGTGTAATGAGGTTTGCGTTAGGTTTACTTTCCTAGCCAGTGTGCCGGTAATGTGCACGTCGTCGATCCAGAAATACGGCTCCTTCTGGGCCTCGCGGTACAGTATAAATACACTATCGGGTGAGTAGAGGATCGCCCATCCGGCACAGTACGCGGGATAAAGTCTACCGGGATACTCCTGGGGGGAGACCCGCCATTTCGAGCGCCAAGACCTCTTGACTGCGGAAGCCGACAGAAGATCACAGAGAATCAGACGTCTTGCACCCCAGGGCGACAGGCCGTGCGTGAGAAAGTCCAGCATGGCCGGTAAATGAACAAAAACGTCGTCGTCTAATTTAAGTATATATTTGGCACCTGAAAAAGGAAGAAAAGGGGATGATTGGCGTGTGTTGACGCAGCAGATGCACAAATAATATAGAGCGCATTAGATTTTGACGCATCGACAGAGTGAGATTAAACTTATCAGTATCCTACTGATAGTATCCTAACTCATAGTTATCCTATTATCATTCTAATAGGACAAGATAAGTACGAGTGGCGTGCAAAGCACCACTCTACGCGAATCGACGTTGCTTCCACTTTGCCGATCCACTCCAAATCCGACGTTTAATCGACTTGGCATTATCGAGTTCTCAATTTCCGATATCGCGTGTGATAAAAAGAAACGAAGCATAACCGCGATATGATTGAAATCGGAGATGGAAACTTACTTGGACAATAATAAGTAGCCCACTTTAATCCCATAACGTGCTTGTAAGTCATATTTCTATAGGCATCGAGAAAGCTTCCCTGTATTAAGTCTTGGTATTTCTTGTTCTCCTCCTCGAGTTTGGACTGATACTTCTCCGAGTATCCCACGAGAAATAATAAAGTCACGTCCGGCGTTTGTTGACCCCAGGTTTCCCGTACGACGTGTCTCTTGAGAAAATTCTCCGGCGCCGAGTGCACCAACATCAGTAGCAACGGTTGCGTGCGATTGCATGGACTGTGGTTGATGGTGAATCTGAAGTCCTTGATGTTGATTAGCGTGGACTTATCATCGGACGGAAGTTCGTTTACCGAGTAGGGTTGCGGGAATGGCGTGGTGACGTTGCCGGGAAATATAAGGGTATACCCGGCCACACCGGCGCCGGAGTACGGCATCGGCGATCCTGAGCCATCGATGTGGATCCAAAACGAGAAGCATCCAGTTAGTGCCAAAACGACCACGAAGATGAGGGTGCATGGCGACGTACCGGAGGCATGAAGCCGCCGCTTATCCAGCATACTAATAAGCCCCTTTCATCATACACATCGGATTCTGGCTGCGAAGAAAAAGAAATACATTCAGAAATTCGGAGATAACAACAAGCTCAGCCCGAATTAGCCGCGGATCATGCGTTCCGATAGTAAATTAGGTGCGAGGGTCTATTTTGTTCACGACTAATCAATTGTGTCGCGAGACTTCGCGTCAGACGCTAATGTGTTAATATTTTCAACGCTCCGGCAAATTATATTACCTTGCGTCATTGTATCTCGGAAAATTGCAGTTCGCGGGAATACTTGTTTCTACATCTTGTTGGACAATTCAAAAAGGAAGAGGAGAGGGTCAACTTAGCTTCCCGACGTGCGCGCTTGTATATACGACGTCATGGAATGCCCGAACATTTACTAGATCAAGGATTTAGATACGATTTTTAACCTTACACATGATACTTGACATTGAAAATCGCGTAATTCTGATTATAATGATAGAGTTATAATGGCGTTAATTGTAGTGATTTCAATCATATTCGTACACTAAGAGAAATTATCCGACAAAAAATTAACAAACGGATATTTCCGATCATAATGGCACTTCATCAGATAAACCGATAAAAAATTATGAACCGATAATTTTTTATCGGATGTTTCCTAATTATTTATCGGATTATTTATTCCTAATTTTTTATCGGATATACAAAAATTTATTGGTATTTTAATCGAAAATGTCCGTTTGTTAATTTTTTATCGAATAATTTCTCTCAATGTATACGCATAAAGCCAAAAGTCCTGTAACTCCTCGATTCAGGGAATGTTCGGGCATCCATGACGTCGTGTGTACACTCGTGGAAAGGAAAGGTTGCCTGGTGTTTTTGTAAGTTTAGAAACCTATTGTTCTTGTCCAATGGGAGAATTTATTTTCCAATAAAAAGAGCTCTCCCATTGAATAAGACGTGGGTAGGTTTCGGAACTTGCAAAAAAAATCAGACAATCTCTCCAACCACGACTGTACACGTTGATGGCACGATGGGGAATCTTAGGCGCGCTTACTTGTCGCGCGGGAAAAGCAAGCGCTAAAAAATTCACGGAAAACAATAATTTCAGTTCGCTCGCTCATAAGTCGAGCAAAGTAAGTTAAGAAAAGTATCAAGCGACGCCGCTTTTCCCACACAAATCGATAAAGAACGGTCGCGGGCGAGATACGATATATAACTGTCCATCGGCATCGATAAACTGTCCTCTAAACTCATTCCACATAATTGAGATACATTTTATATCACTCTTTTGAGCGCATGCTACGACCGTCCGAAATTGGTAGTGATTGTGTCGGGATTCTAATGTGGAAAATTAGAAACTAGTGAGATAAACAGTGAGGAAATTCGTGGTTCGTTATAATGAAAGTTAAACTTATGATAAAAATCCTTTTTTTTTAATTATACGTTTCTCGAGAAAGGAAGAGGGAGAAAAAGCGAGAGAAAGAGAGAGAGAGAGAGAGAGAGAGAGAGAGAGAGAGAGAGAGAGAGAAACAGAAAGTTTGCGCAAGTTAGATTGCAAAATTGTGTTAAAACGTACAAGCAACGTTCCACGAAACCACGAATGTGCTCTTACAACAATGTTTGTAAGTCGTAAGCGCCAGTCCCGTGCAAAAACCAATAAAAGTTTCCTTTCGACGAGCTGATACAATAACGACGCGCTCATAAACTTTACGAGGCGGGGAACCAAATTGGAGCGAACGACACCGTCGTTACCGACTTTCTGATAGCTCTTCTACATTCACAATCTGCCCAATGCGGCTGCATATAAATATCATTAACGCTATTCGTTTTAAGCGGGCGATATTATCGCGGCTCACGACATCAACGCTCTCTTGGATTCGATCGATATTATATCGGACTGAGAGTACGATGAGGTGCCAATTCAGAGTAACGGGGTGTCGCAACGTGTTTCAGTAATATGTCTCTGCCGACGTTAAAAAATATACATATTAAGTGTCCTCCTGCCTCTACTCGCCGCGATACTCTTGATTGGTGACGTCAGAAACGAGAAAATGTATGCTCGAAATTTCTGCAAAGTACGTCGAAGTAAAAAGGGAAAACGTTCAGTAACCGGCTGTAGTTTGTTACAGCCTCACCAGTTTCCGATACCCTTGCTCGGATTTTACCAAATATTAGAGAAATATAGGAATTTATCAATTATTTATTGATTATATAATTGGTGGATTATTATTTGATGATACCTGTGCAATAGTGAAAATATTTATTTCCGTCAGTCGACAGAATGGCTTCAAATATTTTCTGGTGAGCCAATAAGAGTGACAGAAATATGAAGTGCGTAAGACGAGGATTATTTCTCGGTTATTTTTATGTAAATAGTTCGATGACAAACACTCGACATGAGCTGTGACAAGTCGTGGCATGCTATTTCTCCGCTGTTATCTCGATGCTACTTGTACCATATATTTTTCAGTCGTACGTCAAGGTCGCGGGAAGTTCACGAACGAATAGCAGCGGTCGATTAGCACATAATGAATACGTTACTTAGCGTTGGTTACCCGCTTGCTTACTGTGCAAGTAATATAATGAACGGGATTTACGGACGCTGAAGAATCATTACAGAGTCCTTGTGACACGTGGACGAGCGAAATACACCTGCTCGTATATGATTCGTAAAACCGCGGACGAGTGACGCGAGTAAGAAGTGACGATTATTTTCTCGAAAATGAAATTAAATAATAGAAAAATGAAAAATAAATTACACGAATAGAGAGAGTGAATTTTACAGTAAAACTCACTATAAAATGACCGAGGAATAGATCGACATTCTGCAGTAATTCACTATCCTTTCGTTTCATACGTACTGTTTAAAGCTTTTTGTACCTCGCCACGGGCATGTTAGATTTGTGACGTCAAAAGCGAGGAATAACACGCTGACGAGTTAAAGTTGCGTCCTAAATAAACATAAATACGGATGAAAAAGCACTTGAGATCGTTGAGCACACCGGTAAAATTTTTCGAAAACTTTCCTCTGACGATCAGTAAATAGTCGTATAATAAATGGTAAAAGCATGCAGACTCTTATTTCATCATTTCTTCACGTGTCTTATTTCATCATTTATACGACTATTTATTGATCATCAAAGGAAAGGGATATTTTTCGAATAATTTTACAAGTGTGTTCAAGCAATCTCAAATGCTCTTTTGTCCATATTTATTTTAATTCAGAAATAACACGCAACTTTCGTCAACATGTTAATTCGCACTTCTGACATCCAACCGGCGAGGTATAAAGAGCCTTAACAGCGAAATTTCCTATGTTCCTTCAAGCAAAACAGACCTTATTGACAATCTATTCCTAGATTATTAAAAACATAATAAAATTGAAAAGAATTTGTACGAGAAAAAAAGAAAGTCATATTCTCTCCATATAGAAATATGACAAAATAAAGCATACGTGATCTATACATATGTCAAAATCTTGAAGAGTATCTGAACAATAAGAAATCTTGTAAAACGAAAGGTCGGTGAAGGTGAACTTCAACATGTCAATCCGGGATTAATATGCCGATCGATACGCGTGGCCGGATACCTCAATTTATAATGGACGAAACAACTTCCGTATATTGCTTCCGCTGTAACATGTAGCTTTATACCGTAAAAGTCCCAAGCGATGGAGTGAGAACACTTTAAGGCATCTATTTTAGAATGTTTCTAACTCACTTTGTGTCGCATGAGATGCTAGAATCGAATGTCAAACGAGTGTAGAATACTAAAGCGTGTAGAATACTCGGAAACTGTTTCCGAATTCACTGTCTAAGAGGTCGTCTAGACGATATCGATCAACACTCTTTGCTCTCCTGCGCGTATATTTTTGCGGATTATTAAATAGTTTTCCTTAACGCTCGTGCACGAGCCAAACGATAACTTGCATCTAATTAAGATAAAAGCGCTTGTGCAATCGTTATAATGGAAAATACAATGTCGAACGTGCATATCAGAGGCAGGATATCTTTCTAGGAAATTGCGGTCAGTTGCATTTTTCCGAGTATGCAATTTTGCCTTATAGCAGACGGGACGTAAAAAAATTATATAATCGAGAAATTACCGATATACTGAATGAATATTAAATGCGCGATAAATCCAAATTAGATTATTTTCTGTACAGCTTTTTTCTATACAGAATAAATCATACAATTATTCCCTTTAATCACCGAAACATTAGAAAAACCTAGTTTTTCTTGCGACCAGCAGCACCTGTTCACAGTTTTAACAGTGAAGATCTCTTTTGGAGTCGACGAGAGAGCAAGCAAGAAGCTTAATTGCAATGCTGGTCGCGTGAAAAACCAGGTTTCTCTACGCGGAGAGAATATTATAGTTTTTTTCTTGTCTTTTGTACAAGTTCTTGTCAGTTTCTCTATGTTTCTGGTAGTGCAAAAAAAAACAGACTATCAGTAAAATATATCTTGCTAAGAAGCATAATAAATTTCGCTAGAAACATGACAAATTTTTTTAACATTTCAACTCTTAAAATATAAATAACACACTGAGAGAAAAAATATTTAAGGAATAGGAAATATTTATTCGATGAATAAACTAACATATTTACTTATATCAATATTGAAATATTTTTAAGTATAAAATATATATATATTTTTAAAATTATAGTTTTACGCGTAAAAGCAATTGTTTATTTTATTTAAGTAAAAGAATTTAGATCTGAATAAATATTTTATCAGTATGCAGCAAATATCTTTTTAGATTTTTTTTTCAGTGTATAAAAGGATGGCCAATTACTGCAGAATATCGATCTAGATCTACAAAAAATTCCATACAAAATTGTAAAATTCTACAGTAATTTTTACTATAAAATTCTCCCCGCGTGTAAATAACACTGAATGTTTTTCGAGATATTTGCATGTTTCGCACTTTCATATGTTTCGTTGTTTATATGTTCATATGTTCCATGTGATATAATGTGGGGCGTTGTTTACAAACTCCGGGGAATGATTAAGAAACTACTGATTACAGAAGTGCGTCATTGCAGTTGGTTTGCATGATGAAATATACGTTGTAACATATGTCAACTACAAGAGACAGCGTTTTCATTCAATTCGTTCCACATTAAACGCGAAATGCGAGAAAAGAAACGCGCGTGGGTGTCGTCGCCGTCATCGTCGTTTTGCGTCCCTGTGTCGCCGAGATTATGCGCGAATGTGCCGTAATTTGGGCGTGAGTTGATCCTCGCGGTTTCGACAATTGAATCGAGTGCAATTACTTGAAATGTACAGCACCGCGGCCCGGGTGGTCCAAGCGCACTCCCGCCGGGAGGATTTCACAGTAATTTAGGTATCTACATTACCAGAGTAAACGAAGCACCGTACACACAGAGTATGCTGATTGCTCTAATCCCTAAATCATCGGTTCCGCTCGACGTTTATCGATTATTCGCCATCGATTATAGGTAGGCCGACGATAACATTTGTGGATCGAACTGATAAATTTTCATGAAACCCCGCTCGCTCGCTCGCTCGTTCAAGTCTGTCCGTGAAAACTCGGGAAAGACGAACCCAAGCTTTTCCGGGATACTCTCTCTCTCTCTCTCTCCCTCTCTGTCTCCTCCCCTTTTTTTCTTCGCACTTTGCGATCCGCTAATTAACAGAAAGAAGAATGATCTAACTGTCTCGCGACGCGACAACTCCCATACGAGTCGAGTGAAACTAGCACTCGTCCTATGAGTGAAACTTGCACTCCCAACGGATCCTATTTATCTTTAATTTATGCATATTTTACATCGCGACTTCACGCACTTTCTGTTCGCGGTGTGCGGATTTGCATTGCAAATTATTTCGTACCGGCAGCTCGGCGTGCTCACATCGCGCGAAATATCCACGACGACGATGACGACGACGACAGAATCCGAAAGAACGGGGCGCACGGAGGAAGAAAAGAGGAGCGTTCGCTCGCTCACTCGCTCGCGTAAGTCATGCGTAAGAAGGACAAAACGAGTCGCGTACCATCCGCCGACACCTACCCTCCGACACGCGCACACTTGGATTGCTTATCCTCAGGGCCTGACGAGCACAAGTACGGCAGATCAGCCAAGAAAAATTGCGTCGTGATGGTCCACGCACGCGCGAGAAAGAAAAAAAGGAGTCGCCAGTTCGACGACGACGACAACAACGACGAGTTTGCCACACTAGAACGTCTGAAACTGGGTGATGACGCACACCCTTCATCTCTTAAGTCCAACACGCGGCCGCCAAACAACGTGGCACCAGGAGGACTGGCGGCGTTCGTCAGGGGCGGCTTAACACGACGGAGAAAGTGTAACGGAAAGGCCTGCACGTTTTCCGAACACGATCCAAAAATAATGCAACCAGCCTTTATTCCTGCGAAACCATAAGCAAGAAAACGCGAATCTTAAGAACACTTCTCTGTTGGGGGGAAAATAAAATAAATAATACAATAAATAAATAAGTAAATAATTTCACTTGAAGAAATATATTTTGGTTTCTTCAAGAGCTTTAAGACTTAAAAAAATTCGACAAATATGTCCAAATCACAAACAGTCTTGTAGTTTACGTAAAAGGTGAAAGCTCTTGACACGCGGGGGTCAATTTTGCTTTAGTTTCTACATAAATACGACCCTGGCGGCCCAACCCTAGCGGCCCAACCCTAGCGATGGCCTCGAGCGAAATAAGGTACAAGCGGTACTTGACAAACAAAACATCGTTCAAAAGATTGGCGGGTGTTATGCGAACAGATTGTCATCCTGGATGGAGGAGGCGGATTAGTCCGACAATCAATTAATGTCGCGCCTAAGATATGTCTAATTTGCGCCGGTGCCTCGACCTTTCGCGGCGAAATACTTAAGCGACTTATCCCCCCGCGACTGGCTCTGGAATCGGGAGCCTCACGCGAGCGCGCTTCCGCCAATATTTCATTCCGTGTTACATGCAAAAGAGAGAACAAGACAGAGAGGAAGACAGAAAGAAGAAGAAGAAACGAGGGACTTTTAGCGTTCGCCACAAGGCGTGGTACCGCGTGACAACCCTCTGACGAGAGAGAGAGAGACTACTTTACTCAGAACTATGCTTTAACGCGCGTGACGCCCCATTGAGACTCCTGGTTCCTCACCGCGAATCTTTCGATTGATGACATCAGAAACGAGAAAACGCATACTCAAAATTCTCGCGAAATATACGCTGAAATAAAAGGGATAATCCATAAAGTGATCCTTGGGATCGATTGAGCACATTTTCGAGATGTTCCGCAAACTTTCATGTCAACAATCAATAAATAACTGTAAAATTAACGTAACACGCGACTCTAGTCTAGTTATGACTTTATCACGTTAATTTTACGGCTATTTATTGGTTGTTAGAGTAAAAGGAGAGGAATATTTTACAAATGTGCTCAATCAATTACGAACACCATTTTATGGACATAGCCTCTTATTTCAACGTATTCCGCAAAAGAATTTTGGACATACGTTTCCCCTCGCTTCTGACATCATTAATCAAGATGGCTGCAGCGAGGATACACAAATCTTAGGGAGAATGCACACCTTGAAAAAGCAGAGAAAGAAATAGCAGTAGAAAAGCAGAGAAGAATAGAAAGGCAGCAGCCAATCAGAACTCGCGCTGGTCAGGTAGTAGTCGACAGTTTCTGTCGACAGTTTTCTACCAGTACGAATTGGCTTCTGCTTTTCTGTTTCCTGCCAAAGTGTAAATTTTGCCTTAGGCCTAGTTGCACCGAATGGTAAGCCAACCAAGACCGGTTCTACAATACGTCGTTTGTCGGAGTCGGTACGTAGCCGATGGTCCAGTGAAGAGAACTCGTTTACAGAAAATAAACTCTTTCATTGAACCATCGATTGCGTCCGACTCTGACATACGACATATTATAGAGCCGGCTTAATAGTTGGACCGTACGTCCGTCTTCGTTTATTTTGAAGGAAAAACAAAGACAAATGTGCGACTCAACTATATCAGTTAGCTTATCAATTCGACTGGTGCAATTGAGTCTTAGAGCAAGAAAGAAGCGATCCACGAGTGAAAAGCGGCAGGAATCGTTCGGGCACACAAATGGTTTATTCACCACGCTTCCAAGTTCACGCCGTAGTACGCATCGTACGAAAGTGCACCGTTCTTTACTTTAACATTAGCAGCGCAGTCGGCCGGGAGAGCGGTCGAACAGATGTTTGACTTCACCGGAACTTTATGTCCTAAAAGGATCCCCACAGAGTCGCGAAATTATTCTCTCGCACATCGCGGAATTGATTCGTGCGCGATTAATGATTTACTTCTTCTTCACTCCACATTTTGCTGCCAACACTCGTGAATATTGCGGTTAGATGATAACCGCAGTTTCTACAGTTTCCGTTGTTCTAGAAGTTTCTTTATGAGATTGCAGCGGAAAAAATATTTCTCTCCGAAAGAACGTCGGGTCCGGTCGGCTCGATCGCGCAAATCGGCTTGGAATTTCAGTGTATTTATTATTACTTAGCTCGTAACTCGAACTTTGGCTTCATCGAATTATAAGGAGGATTCACGTGATCTCGCGTGTATTATCATGTCTTGCAGTGCGTGACATTTTATCGACACGCGGTTAGCCACTAGAACAAAAGTCTTATGAAGTCAAACAACCAGACAATGCGATTATTAACTCGGGAGTGTGTTAATAATCATGAATGCGTAAACGGGACCAACGTTAGTGGGCACGTATCGGTTATTTCGACCGAAATATATTTAAGCATATATATGTGTAATAATTAAGTAATTACCAATAATTAATTAATAAATTACTAATCCAATTATTAAAAAAAACATAATAATTAAAGGAAATAATTTTATGATATCACTATTTCTTCTTTTCCCCATCTTTTTTCTCCTTACCATTTCAATATCTAATATGTTTAAGAAACATATTAAACTTATTATACCTATGTGAATATATTAAAAATAAAATAATATTTTTAACTCCATTAGTAAAAAATGACATTCTTTTAGTTTAATAAAATAAAATAAAAATTAAAGATAAATAAATAAAATAAGAATTTCTTGCTTCTCTCATTTTACTTTGATTAACTTAAACATTGATTTAACAAACTTAAAAATTTATTTGATAAATTTAAAAATAGAGAATAAATCTTCTTGATTTATATAATGGCAATATTAAAATTATCACATTATGTATCATTTCAATAATTCAAGTATTAATTTTAATAATATCGCTATTGAGTCAAGAATATACTCTAATTACGCGTGCTATTGAAAATTCTGATTCAACAAAAAAAAGAGAGAACCGTCCGTCCAACTACAATGTCGGAAAGACAATAGACGTTCGGCGGCACATCGAGCGACGTTGATGCGGTAAAGACTAACGTTAGTAGGCGCGCTTTTGGTCTTTTAGACCGACTGCTAAAAATGTATTAAATTTCACATAGAAATAAGCGCGTTTTCACCGTCTACTTCTCCATGCTATACGAGAAAACATCCAAGAAAATTTACGTAAAAGCGAAAATACGATAATGTCAATAGATTAGATGATATAAATAGAAAACGAAAAAGTACGGGGAAATGACCGATACGCGCCCACTCCCAGATTAAATATGCGCGCTGCATTTAGCGATATTTTAATAACGTCTGACAAACAACTAAGGACGTGAGCATCGGCGGAGAGCGATAACTAAATATTATTTCAACATTTATACGAAACGGTAATGTTGTGTGAATTCCCAGATTAAAATATCAATATAATATTCAACGGAATATCTCTCCTTGCGACATCATCCGCGCTTCTGGCACATCCTCCACATATAAAATAAGCTTTCTCTCTCTCTCTCTCTCTCTCTCTCTCTCTCTCTCTCTCTCTCTCTCTCTCTCTCTCTCT
>NW_022639454.1:529285-540315 GCF_010583005.1 Odontomachus brunneus
CTCTCTCTCTCTCTCTCTCTCTCTCTCTCTCTCTCTCTCTCTCTCTCTCTCTCTCTCTCTCTGCATGAGTATGTATATGTTCGTCTGCTTCTTGACGGCATCACGCGAAAAGGGCAGAACCAGTGGCGTAACCAAATAAGCGGGCACCCGGCCGAGCGGCAACCATTAGCCGAATAATTCAAGGATATTATGTGCGCGTGATTAGTGACTCGCGTAAACGACCGGTCAATTTCGTGGCTATACTCTCTTCTTTGCGGATCTTATTGCTTGCGTTTGGCGCATAGCAGCGTAGTCTTGCGTAATATACCAACGTCACACCGCCTATCCACCGGTCGTTATTCAGTGCGCGATATAATGCATTACGCATTTTCCTTCAGCTGCTCTTGTGCTTCTAGATAACGTCAATCAACAAAAATGTATCGTCAGCAGCGAAGACGCAGAAGAAGCTGTATTTCTGGAGCAACGGCCTTGCGAAAGGAATGTTCGATCGGTTTATTTGTTTGGTCGGCTCTTGCTTACGCGGCATCGAGACGAGAAATTGACGGAAATCTCGAGTTCCCGGGAGGTTTCATTTCAGCCCAAAAGTAATAAAACCGTTTTGGATGAATTGCGACTCGCGATGAAATTTGGAATGTATTCACGAAAATTGGGAAAATTAATATTGCACCTATTGAAAATATATGCATCGCATAAATATACACACGCGTACATACGTGAATACGCAAACATTTATAAATATTAAAATGTTTTCTGCATTAGAAGAAGTATGAAAATAGAATTCTGCTCTGAATTTTTGTTATAAATTATAGATCATGATTGAATAAATTATAGATCGGGAACGGGCTTAACGAGAGTAAACCGGTCGCGAAAGAGAAATTTTTGCATCGTTTCGCGTTCGGTTTGGTCGAAGAACAAGAGGTCTTTTCACGCAGGAACTAACGGGACACACACACGTGAGTCATAAATATTAATTCAAAGTAAATTGGGATTTAAGTGAGTTTCCACGCGTTTCTTTCCGTTCCGGAGAGAAAGGCAGTGCGCGAGATCTCGAAAAGCGAGAAGTATCATCGAGCACGTTCAGCCGAGAAAGTAAAAGCGTTTTCGCTCCAAGTTTAACGACGCAAACACGATGTTTCTCGCAAGGATCAAGAATGTTTTTTTTTCAAATTCGCACCAAACGAATTCACAACTCGAGGAAAATAGCGTCTTCGTGCGGCTTTCTTTTCTTGCATACTCGCTCTTAGTGAAGAATAATTTGAGCAAAAAGAGAGGATATCGGCCTGTGTCCTTCAGATTCCTACGGTCGTTGCTGATGAGAAAAGGAAAGACAAGGGAGATGACGCGAAGGGAATACGCGAGAGGAACGTGAAGGGAAATATCCTAGACAAGGGACGATCACGATGCAAGTACTGGAGGGAAGTCGACGATTTTCGCCAGTTTTGTGATGCCGCGGCATACAGTAAATTGGGAAAAATACACTTGGTCTTGGTTAACGTTTACGCCGCGTTATGTATGCAGTGACGCGAGAAACATAACCTACGTACAAAAGACAGATTGTACTTACAAGTCGCATGTGGTGAGAGACTCGAAGAACTCACAAACACCCGCTGCGACAGCAGAAACCGCGCCACACACATTCGGGCAACCCGGCCAGCGTGCGAAGAACGCACGGCGATCGACGTCGAGCGAGACGACGCGATACGAGCTCGCCGACGGTTTGAGGTTATATGCCGGAGAGGGTGTGAGTCACATGAGAACGAGTGAGAGAGAGCGAGTGGGAGAGAGACAAGTAGCGACAGAGAGAGAGGGAGTGTTTCTCGTGGAATCACCTGGCCGCACACATCGACCATGTACGCGCCGCGTGGTTTTCCCTCTCTCGTTCTCACTCGCTCTCTCTCGCTCCTTCGCACGGTCGTCGTTGCATATAGATGTAGTGTGTATGTATGTGTGTGCGCGTGCTACTTGGGTGGGAGAGAAGCGACGTAGCGTTCTCTCTCACACTCCGTTTCTTCCTCCTTCTCCGCCTCCTTTTGACTGATTCCAAGCTCGACAGGTACTCAGAAGTGGCTTTTCTTTTTCTTCCGAACACCCCTCATGTTTCCTCGGCGCGATGCGCGTTCTTCACTTTACTATTCGAGTTTACGTGGCCGCTGAACAGCAGACGACACCGGGCGTGTGGAAAAACTAGCCGACGATCGAACGGCGAGGTCGCGAGAGCGCCAAGGGGTGACAGGTGTCAAATGCCGGTGTTTTGTTCAATTCGAATACGTAGGATGCCATCTAGGTTTATTCTTACTTTTCGGTATCTCGTATCAAGGTCTGTTACGTCTCAGTTTCTAATTAATTTCTAATTAGGAGCTAAAGACATTGTAATGAAGACTATAGTACTAACAGCAGTCATTTTACCAAAGCTAAAAATTCAACCATTACTTTGGTAAAAAAAAGTGATAATGACATGGCATTTTATAGCTTAAAGTCCCTAATTTTCAGAAATGTTTTCAAAAATATTATTTACATGCCCTTTTACACAGTATTATATAAATATAAGTCGAGATTCGCTAAATATCAAAATTATTAACAAAATTTGCCAAGTTGCACCGCTCAATTGAAAAATTGTAGACAAAACTGGTTCATATCGTTTGAAAGTATGAATCTTCCTCTTTAATTTGTATAGCTGCAGATTGCCGTGAAATTTTTTTCACCAATTTATTTACTGTTAAACAAAAAATGACATTTTGACTTTGGCCATTTGAAATAGGCGAACCAATTAGTGTACGACGTTCGCTAAACAACAAATAAAAAGTTAAAAGTTTCTTCTTTAAGATATATTTATCACATTTATTATAAAAATTAGTTTTTAATATACAAATTCAACGGAAAGATGACGTTGAAAATTGATCAGTTGCTATTTTTTATTTAACTCGATATATTTCGACGATGAATGATAGTAACGTCCCACACAGCACGTGATATATATAATATCACAGTAATATTTTAGTAATATTTTTGCGATATTACAATATTACGGAAATATTACTTTGATATTATATGATATTTACGTGCTATGTGGGGTTATCAGTTTATATGCTTAAAAAGTAGAGACTTTAAGCTTTAAAATGCTTTTCGGACTATTTCGCTATTCTTATTTTTGCTGAAGTTATAGCCTACTAAATTTGATCTATTTTTAATATATATATAATACAGGAAAATACAGCCGCGTGCGACAAGTCTTTGAGTCATATTACTTGTGAAATAGAAGCGGAGGCTGACCCAACGTTGAGTCGTACCACGATCTGAATTGGTCAGTAAGTACACGACAGTAGCGACTCATAGTGGAAACTTCAGAAAAGTAAAAATAGCCAAGATTTGAACCGTATTTAACGAAGACTTGAACCATGTTTTACCGAGTTTCAAACTTTTTTAGCAAGTTTCAAATTGTCTCCGTTGGATGGCGCCATACAATCATAAACTGCAAAGTAAGTTTTTAATAATTAATTTCTCGAAAACTCAGACACGAATCAGACAGAATGTTTGAACATAAGTGAAATGTTTTACAATATAATTTTATTGTATTTAATTGCGTGTCAATCAGTTAGGGCATTACGGTTTTCGGAAATGCGTTTACTGATCGTCACGCAATTAAATATGGTTAAACTACGTTGAAAAATATTTGTCCGTATTAGAACGTTTGATCCTATTTATCCTAGTTTTCAAAAAATTAATTATTAAAGTTTAGTCTTGTGTGTGCGGCTCGTCAAGAAGGTTTGAGTCTCGATGAAGTGGTCGATAAATGTTGGTTCGCGTCATGGATTTTGCGTATATATAATGTTGGATTTTAGTTCCAAAGTCTCCGCTACGAGTCGCTACCGTACTTAATGACCAATTCAAGTCGTGATAAATGTTAAGTTTTATAAATCTCCTTTGGCCGGTGCAGTCGATCCTGGTCTCATTGGACTTAATCTGCTATTCTCTCTTAGGAAATTTTATTTCAAATATTGGTATAATTATATAGACCATAGGATGAGAAACAATTACAACATTTCAACTATTCATAAAATCCAATTATATGCCCGAAGGAATCTTCATTCGATGTTAAGATAATCAAGATTACTAAGTTTATTTTAACCTACTATTATATACTAATATAATGTAACGCAATATAATGCAAGGTCGCTTTTTCTTTTTTCTTTCTCTAGTTATTTTGTTAATCTTATAAAATATGTATTTCTTGGAATCCGCTTTTCTTTTAGTTCACAATTAATGAAACTTAGAGTTTTAGTTCAAAACACAATATAATATAGTAACACACATATTGTACAATACTCTCGAGAGAAATATGTTATCACTCTTATGTTTGTAACTTAGGGATCGGATAGGTTAGTACCTAGACCTTTTATTGTACACCCTTTACTTCTAATAAAAAAATAAAAATAAATCAAGTCGTGATACGACTCAACATTGAGTCAAAATCTGCTTTTATTTCTTAAATTGTTTAACTCAAAAAGTACGATTAGAAATATTTTCTTTTTATACCGAAATATAGGCTAAATTTAACAAGCTATAGCTTCGGTAAAAATAACGATAACAAGATGGTTTAGGAAACATTTTATTGAAATATTTACTTTCCAAATATATTAAATTTATAACGTTACTGCCGTTTGTCGTCAAAATACATCAAGTTAGATGAAAAATGAGAATATCTAACAGATGATATTCATCTATAATATCGCAGAGATATGTACTTACTATCTGTTACTACCGTGAAACCATCGTTAATAATTCAAATAAGGTGATGCAAACATTTGCTTGAAGTCAGATTTCAATTTGTTTATCAATTTTTCATCTCTTCTTTATTTATCACAATCTCTTTGCTCATCGTGCGTCTCTCCTTCACAATTTTATAATAAGAAATGACTGGAAATATCACGTGGTTGCACGTTTATGTTCGCGACCGTTATAACTTGTCCCCTTTTCCGTCGATACGAATTCGTGCCGCACGCGGAAACGTATCAGGACTCGAGTATATACGGGGATATTGTGGCAGGAGGGGTCCTGGTGCGTGGGCCTAAGGTGTTCGCCGCGTGGTCTCATTGACAGTCGGTCGGTGAGCAGCGTTGTTGGTGTTTGGCGCGGATGTGTCCTCGCGGACGGTTTTTCGCACAGCCGCCAGGAATGCGCGCGATGTTTCGCGGGCACCGGTGACCTCGGCGCGATTATGCTCTCACGCTTTCATGGGACATTTATTTTGTGTATCGCCACGGTGGCTGGAACATCGTATCCGTCGATAGGACGATGCGCCGGGTACACGTTGAATACCATCGGTGTGCTTCTCACCTTGCCGGAGATCACGCATCAATGGTCATTCTTGGGACTGCATCTGTGGCCGAAGCGAGCCGTGGACAAACCCACATCTAACAAGCTCGAAGAGCCACCGGATGCGACCCAATTTTCGCCAAGGGGTGAGTAATCTTTTGCGCGAAGAGATCGAAATGCGGTCGCAGATCCTCACGAAAATATTTTCAATACTCAAGATGCCCATACGACGTTGAACCTTGGAAAATAACATTGAAGATCCTCGGAATTCCTTGAGAAAAATCGAGAGAAACTCTATGACATCCCGCGTTCGTGTCTTGGTCGTTTGTACGCTCCTCACAAATATTAAGTGCACATAATGAACGGTGAATTGCATAATAAGATTGTTCGTCAAACGATGACATAAACGTTGCATTACTCCAATCTCCTAACAGATCCATTACTGTCAAGCCGCTTGTTGATCTCTTGCCAGCCGGGGCACACATGCCTATCGTTGTTTCGCTCTTAGGAATGTATACGCGTCGCGTTCTTGATACACTGCATGAATTGAGACAAAAGTACTAATCCCCGGACATGTACGATCGTGGACAAAAAAAATTGATGGATACGTTTTGCGTATGTCTCAAAATATACCCCGCTTCTTCGATGCGAGAATTCTTCTACTGAAAGACAAGTTGAACGAACAGTACGTTGAAAATTCGAATATTCGTTTTTAAAGAACAAATCAATAAGAATGTCCATTCTCTCAAAGTGAATCAGTAAAGATGTTTCTGATTATATCAAGAGCATCTGTTTGTAAAAAGAGCATCTCCATTCTATATCTTATATTTTGACTAGCAGAAATAAAATTTTACCGCAAAAACTGCAGTACGCAAATTTGTTATACGTTATGTCAAATGCAACTTCCTGTCTTTACGTGGCGATTAACGACCTCTGTGCGATTTGCGCGCAAACACTGTCAGTGTTTCTAAACTGCGTCAATAATAGTCGCCGCTATTAATTGATTTCTCAGAGATATTCTTTACTGATCGCAGTGCTTATAAACCGAACCATTAGTTACGAGTGTAACATTTCAGTGACGGATACACTGATTGCACTTTAGAGAACCGGGTTAGAAGTTCGTGTCCGGGCATTGTTATTTGTTACTTTATACTAGTCGATTGAAATGTCAGAACTCACTTTTCCGTCGAGGGATTTTTGCAAAAGCTTTTCTCAGTATGTGTACAAGTGATATTCGAGAAGCATACGTAGAGATAATCCAAAAAGCAAAAATGAAATTTAAATGGCACAGAAGCAGGCGCGTAGACTACAAATAATTGGTATTATTCCGTTATATCCGTCTATATAATGGATCAGTTTGCGGAGAAACACACCGTCGACATTGCGTTCGCTCCGCAAACGGAACGCAAAATGCATTTCCCCGCGCGTCATCGTGCTCTCTGCATACAGACGCGCCGTTCTTGTTTTCCTTCTTTCTTTTTTTTTCTCCCTCTCTCTCTACCTTTATATATCCGCAGTGTTAAACTTCTTCCCCGTTCCGGTCGAGGAGGAGTGCCTGTCCGAGGACAAACGACGTCAGGGAATATGCATGAACACATACGAGTGTCGTATCCAGCGCGGAGTGTCCCACGGACCGTGCGCGCTCGGATTCGGTGTGTGCTGCATATGTGAGTATACCTGTCATTCCGCGTAAATGCGCGTCCTTCATTCGTCCCGTCGCGAATGCATATCGTCGACGGCGCCGACGGCATTCGGAACATCCTACCTGCCGCGAACGTCAATTTATCCCGGTCGGAAGCGCGCCGAGAACTTTTCCTCGCGGCCGACATACTCGGCGCGCGCGTCTTCAGGTATTTCCGCGCGATCGGCTCCTCCGGCTCTTTTCCCGGCCGAACAGTGAAAAGGAAAGAAATGGCACGACGAGGCACCTCTCGATCGAGACTTAACGGAGCGCACAAGCACGAAAAATACGCACTCTCGATCGGGCTATCGTCGTCGACAGGCGATATCTTCGTTTTCCCGATCTTCGCGCTCGCGATCGCTGGCACATCGGCCGGCGATCTTCTGCTTAGCTTAACGGTATCGGGATAGCTGGCTGTGGCTGCGAGACGATCTCAAGCAGCACGTTCTCCTCGATAGCGTGAAAGGGAGCACTCGAGGATGGCAATGAAAAAAGGAGGAACGGTACGCTCCGCCAAGAGCTCGCGCGACGAGGAAGGCCAAGTTATACAGTTACTTAATTGCCTTTCGGCGCGGTCACGAGCATCGCTCACACTGTGAGGGGCACCAGCGACCGGGCCCACTGCGTGTTTCACGTCAGCTTCGCGTTTTCGCAATTTTATTCCTCGCGGATGTAAGTATTATTGTCGCCATCGCGTCCTTCGCTTGTGAATACTTTCCCGCGATATGCAGGATGCGCGGAGACGAATGAAACGCTCTGACGGCGGTTATTTGTGAACGCGTACCGATCCCGCTAAAATTTTAGCCGCGACGCGCATTCATGTCGCTACGATCTCGCCGCGTCTCCTCCGCGGAAGAAAATTTGTTACCACTGTCTCGTTCGCTTTATAAAGTTTCCCGTGCAATTGCGCCTCGCCGTGCGATTCTTCTTGTCCGCATCCATTCGCTTTTTCCGCCACGGTGCATGCTGTGCACAGTCGAAAACAGGGCCATACCGTACGTACGGATTCTTGACCGATTTCGCGAATACTACTTCTTGCCGTCCACGTGCCCGTCGAGGCGCGCCATGGACGTCCGAGTTTTACTATCGGATTATAAATACGACCTGTGTCGCGAGCGGGGATACGACGGTAATATCCGAGAGACGCTCCATGCGAATGCGGATTCAGCGATCGGGAACGAAGAGAATTCGCTCGAGCAAATTTTGCTTTCCCAAAAGAAGTCTCTTCAATTCACGTATCGTCATCGACACGTTTAACTCCAGAACTCTAAACATGGATAAATTTTATCCAGCGCACCTCCTCAAAATAAAACACAAGACACATTTTTTGAAGAACTGTAACGTTTGGTCTGGGCATATTTTATCCATCTAGAATTCTAGGGGTAATGTTTCTCACTTGAAAAAGTCTTCGTTAAAATGTCACATCTTTCGCGCCACTCTCTAAAGTGTAATCAGTGCATTTTTTCACTGATGTAATGCTACTGATGTAATTGATAGTTCAGCTATAAATATAACATTGCAATCGGTAAAATTTCACTGAAAGGATCAGTTAATAGTACTGTTATGACTGTGATATCGATACGATTGTTACCATTATCGATGCAGTTTGCAAACACAGATAGTATTATCAGCACATAGAAGTCGTTAATTCCATCACGAACGTGGGAAGTTGCATTTAGTTTACACAACGAATCTGTGTATTGCAGATCTTGCACGGTGAAATCTCATCTCTCCCGATGAAAATCGGTGAGACGGAGCGGTGAAGTGGGAGCGTTCTCATTGAATGTCGGCGGATATTCACTGATTATGGGTGAAGTGCTGCTTCTATTAATTCAATCAGAAACATTTTTGCTGATTCACTTTAAGAGAGCACGCGCTATCCAAAAGATATCGCATTATCACACGTGCGCGCGAACACGCGCGTTATAAATCGGCCGGTTGGTCTCGGATCGAAAGCTATCCTCTTTTTTTCCACCTCTCTGCTCGGCTCTTTTCATTGAATCGTTGAATGCGCGTATCATCCCGCCGGCAACGTAACGCTGTCTCGTCCCGCCTGCAACACGGCGACATGAAGCGTTCATGCATTTTTTATATTGTCCACCAAGTTGTTTCCCGGCTGTAGGGAGGAAGTAAGATCTACATACGAAGGCAGTAACCGTTTCTTCTAGCCAGAGGCTGGCTGAATAGCGCCGCGAGATTCTAAAACGGTCACTGAATACCTGAATGAGAACTCGTTATCGAAGCCGGAGGCTGCACGCGAGAATATCGCACGACGACGCCCACGAGAGTGTGGGACGCGTCGTACACTGGAACATCGCTGGAACGTCCGTGTTCAATCCATCCGCGCGGATCTCTCCAACGGGAGATTCTGGCGGAACTGCAGCATGCTTTCCTCCTCTATTATCGCGATTACGCCGTAACTCGCGTGTGCGCTCCTGCCGTAACAGCGGTTTCGCTTATCACGCCGCGTGAAATTGACAAATTTCGACGTGGGTGGCCCTCGGTGAAAATTATTCAACGCGTAATACACAGAGGACGGAAAAAGGAAAAGAAAACAAAGAAGAGCCGCGGTTTGCACACTGCGCACCTTGCAGAAGCGTCACGGTAACGCGTTAAACTCAGCTGTTTGATTTCCCACTTAACTTCAGAAAGCTAACAGGAAGGTTATTATTAACGATTCTCGATTTTAAACGCGACGTTCCTCCAGTGAGTATTGTAACGATCAACGTCGCGCGCGCGTTTGTTGGTTGAATCATACATACGTCCGTTTGTACGCGTCGCGCTCACGCAATTTGTAACGACAAGTGGATGATTGGGAGCAGGTGGGTGGTGGTCGGTCGACCAATCGACCAGGTCGTTGTTTTCGTCGCTAATGGAAATGCTTGGTAACGTGAACGACGGAAAAACGCGAGACACATTGGCGCACGTACACACACACACACACACACACACACACACACATACGCACGCACGCATGCATGTATATACACACGCGCGAGTGTTCGGTTAGTTAGCTACGTCGATATTAATTAATATATACGGTGCTTTAGTTACGGCAAGCTGCGACAATGAGGTACAAAATAATCTGACCTACGTGACCAGTCCTGGTTTTCCCAACCTCATCGACCGACCTATGAACTGCTCGGTGGTTGTACGGAAGATCGATACGGAGGTCAGCCAGCTGAGGATCGACTTTGTCCATTTCAACATTGTAAGTTTCAGAGATACGTTATTACACTTAGAGCGTTATCTACTAGGCAATAGGATCGCAACTGTCGATTCCCCGAGCACATCTAATATTCCGCGAGTCGCCAAGACAATGTCGATACTGACACATTCTCACATACACACACAAACACACGCACACACACACACACACACACACACACACACACACTTGAAACGTGACAATGAAACTCATATTCTTTTGCGAAGAAGGAGAGAAAGAGAGAGAGAGCGATGGAATTTATTTCTAAATTGCGCCATCCTTGAACACATTTACTCGTTCGTAAAATGTCCTTTCTTCGTTTAACAGCTCATTTTGCATAACGCAATTGAACAACAATAGAAAACGCGACGGAAGAATAAAACTCCGCTTTAAACTGTCGCAACTGACACAATCGTGAAAGAGAGTACGATGTGCGAGACGAATATGTGATGTCGATGAGAATATGTTCTAGGGTCAGCCGAACGCGATGACCGGCGTGTGTGACAACGATGTTATGCAGATTAACAATGGTAGGACATCTTTCGAGTTGTGCGGTTGGAACAGCGGGCAACATGGTAAGAACATTTTTCGTTCGATTGATTCTTTGGCTGCTGGACTTTTTGCGTAAATTGGGCTATTTTTTTTTCGACTATGAGTCACTGAATTTGATACGAAGATTTCTTTAAGAATGAAGAATTCTTCGTAAAATTTAAAATTAATATTGAAAACTTATTGAAAGAATATGGAAAAATTATTGCGCGATCTATTCCTCGATTACAAAATTCTATGACAATTTTTACTATAAAACTGTGCCCCCCCCCCCCCCCC
>NW_022639454.1:540515-545822 GCF_010583005.1 Odontomachus brunneus
AAACTCTCCCCCCCCCCCCCTTCCTCCCGATGTTTTATTAACATCCTGGGCTGCGTTCCAAAAGCGTTGGGTAGAGTAACATTCAATTAACCCATCATGATAAAGAAATCTTAGTTATCTTTGTTTTGATTGATCAATTAAATGCCACTCTACTCGTCGGGCAGAGTTTTGGAACTGATAAAGTAATCTCGATATATCGTCTTGGTACAGCTACAATAATAGTGTCTGGCAATCAAGAGGGGTTGATCCCTCGGGCGGCATACGCGCTCACGCGATATTTTCCGAGCAATTTAAATAGCACGCGGCCGCCCTGTGTCGACAGTTTACGTGGACGTGAGCGAAGGCAACGAACCGATCACTTTAAACTTCCGGCTGCCGAGCGGACTGCAGTCACGAATGTGGGAGATGCGCGTGCTGCAACTGGGTTTCGAGCAACGTGCACCGGTCGGTTGTCTCCAGTACTTTCGCGCGCCGAACGGCACGCTCAGGACATTCAATTATCTGCCGAACGGCAGATATCTCGCCGAGCACGATTACCTATTGTGCGTGCGTCAGGAGCGAGACATGTGCGGTATCGCTTATCAGCCGTGCACGCGAGACTCTTTTCGGGTAGGGCCCAGCAGGTCGCCGGAAATATCGAACGCGACCGCGATCGCGAACACAAGTGGCGACGCATCCGCCGCCACGCCTGTCAATCCGAACGTCGCCTCCGGATCCGCGAACAATTCCGACGTGGACGTCGTCGTCGCCGCCGAGGGCTCGGGCGCGGGGTCGCCCGAGCAGGAGATAGTGTTCCTGTCCGGCACGAGTCCGCCGCCGTTCAGCAGGCGATGCAGGGACAGGATACTCATCCCCTGCGACTTCGAGGAGTTCATCACGGTACGTGACTTTATTTCAATTTCGGTGCTCTCTCGCTCTCCGGCGAGATTGCATTTCGCTTGACGCACGCTGCCCGCACACCGAGTCTATCCGTTGCAGCCCGGAAATAACATGGCGGGTATCTGCAATCTGGAGCACTGCGGCAATTCGTTGTGCAATCGAGACGAGCTCGACGCGGAGGGTAACTGTCGAGTGGAGACTTGGTCGACGCCTTTTCGCATCAGAGTGGCGTTCGGCCCCGGCAGCAACACGAGTGGCAGCCTCGAGGACAACACCGGCATGTGTCTCGTGTACCAACAGCTGCCCTGCGTCGCTTGACGCGCGTATCCTCCGCGACGACGAAGAGGACGACTCTCCTCGATACGGGAGCGATCGGCTGGACCTCTTCCCGACTGGTACCGTGAAATTAGCAAATCGCGAGGACAAATATATTTATCGCTTTATGGCCTCGTAAATCTCTCATGTTTCGTGCTTTTCTCCGCGTCTGGAACCGCCTACAATCGGCTGTAAATCGGGGATAAGTGGGATAGCTTGGGACGTCGCGCACGAAACAATCAACAACGCGACGAGTCAAAGAGTCAAATAGTTTTTTTGTTTTATTTACAAATGAACTAGCTTATATATATATAAATCGTAAACGCAGCGCACAACTCTCGATACAGTGATAGATATATAATTCGCCATTGTGTCCCGCTTCTTGTATTTTTCTTTAATTAATTAATTATTATTATTTTTCTTAATTCTTCTGGTCGATTACTCGTCACGATCATCGGCTACGATACGCAGTGTAATTTAATCACGGGGCATCATCATCGGTTTTCTCCGTCGAAATCCCTCGAACGTGAGATCTGCGGCGATACGCTTATCTAATAATATGTATAATACGTAACGGTGGCTTTCGCGCTGCGGAAGGCGCCGACGACAATCGCACGGCAATCGCAGCGATAACGATATGAAGTTATAAGAATAAATTATAATATCGTTAATGCAGTAATATCGACGATGACAACGTCACTTTGAATTGCTCTCCTAGAAGAAACGCGCGCGCTCGCCCCGTCTTGCCTCGAGAGAGTCAAGATACTCGCGTTAGTCTCCCTTTTGCTTCAAAGGTCAACTTCTCGTATATATCGTACATGTGTCGTATATGAAAGAATAATAATTACAATAACCATACAATATATAATTCGCCATGATAATAATAATGATAATAGTGACACTTTGTAGAGGCAATAATACGGAGACAATTCAACAACGACAACAAACTCTGCCTCAAATGGTAGGCAGCGTCTGTTATTTCGATGTCGTCGTCGTCGTCGGCGGCGGCGGCGGCAACACACGTCGCGGTTTTGTTGTACAATTCGAAAATCATACTGTCCACTAAGTCAAAAGGACCGTTAAGTAGCGTAAGAGAGGGCGGTGGTCGCGACGAACGTGTATGCGATTGTGTAGTGTGATTGCGCGTGTCTCTGTGTACGGTCACTTGGTGCGGCACACGTTTCTGCCCTAATACTCTACCGATGCAATTTCGGATGTCCGCGGGATGTTCAACCCGCCGCAGTCCCGAGGAGCCACGTATCCTCCCTCTCGAGGAGCCGACCAACGTGATCTCAACATTTGCACACAGGTGACGATCTATACGAGCTTCGTATGTAGTCCAATAAACTATTTCGTGTTGCATCTAAAGCTTTGGTCGCAATAACTACAAAATAATTTATTGAACTACATATATATATATATACAGAGTATCCGACACGCAATACCACGTGTAAAGGTAGAGCGCAAAAACCCCTGGCAGTTTGTAACCAACAGCTACGTAAAATTTCGAGATATTAAAAAAAGAAGATCTCACCGAAAATTGCGGAAACGCGACCGCCTCTTAGCACGGATGGACATTGGGTGACAGCAAAAAGCGGAGTGCAATGATGCAAGCGGCGCATCAGCAATTATTTCTTAACGTATCACGAGCGTGTCGTACGCATGTCGCTAAGAAACAGTGTCTCAACCATTTTCGATGAGAACTCGCGTTTATAGAGCCTGTCCCACAATATCGTGCGCTCTGCTTTGTCTATTTTTTTCATTAGTATCTCGAAATTGATTGCTTGCAAGCTGCAAGCAAGAGTTTTCGTGCTCCAGTGAACGCGCTTCACACGTGGTATTGCGTGTCTTGCGTCAGACACCCTATATATTAATTAGGTAGTGCATATTACATTGAGAAAATTTTTTTCAATCAAAGAATTTCGATAGGTGCAGAAGCTCAAAACTTGTCACTTTAAGAACAATCATTAATTTCGAGACTGCAGCCTTTTCTGAAATTCTATTTGAGTCCACTGCGTTCGGGAGGAACGTACGGTAACGCAATATGAGCATATTTAATCGGTATTTTTTTGCGACCGGACGTTTTCTCGATGGAATCTGTGGTCGGAGTCAGCAGCCCCGCGGTGCATCCGATTGAGCTATGTGTTCCCGAGAGAAACTGTCGGACGTTCGTCGTTGTATTTACAATTGTCGAGCGACACAACGGAGCGCGCTGTACAAATTCTCATGATTATGCGGTGCGCGCAGGCAACGCGAGATTCGGAGTGAATGACGATGCCTATGAGGTAATATTAAATTCAGAGGGACGCACGAGTACCCGCTCGAGGCTCGTGACTTCGGGCTATTCGATGAAAGTTTCGAGCCGAATCCGCGACGCGAGACTGTTCCCGACAATCTTGGACGAGTTTTCCGAGTGTTTCGAAAACGTGTTCGCGCGTGCACACACACACACACACACACACACACACACACACACACAGAGCAGAAACACAAACACACATGCGGACACGCGCATGAACACGCCTCATGATACTCTTCTTTTCCCCGACAGCCTGGCTAAGTGAAGGCGAATGTCACGCGAGGAATTAGCGAGTAACGTGGATAGTTGTCGTCGTATACTTTGGAGAATTTCGGATATTGTTCAAGAGAAAGAGACAGAGAAAGAGAGAGAGAGAGAGAGAGACTTGTGCAACTTGTGCCCGAAGTTATCGATCGGTCGGCCGAACGACGCGCGGCGACGATTCGGATCCGACTCGAGGCTCGTACTCGCACGTCCCGCACGTCGCGTTGTCGATTAACCGTTGCTACAATATTAGAAAACTTGGTATTAGAAAAACTTGGACTTCCACCCTCGACCCGGCAAGTGGACAACGATAGAACCGGAACGGAAAACGCGCTTGGAGAAGGCAGCCCGAGCGAGAGCCTCGGGAATCGAACGGGATTGCCAGGTCCTTGGTGATCCTCGGGCAGGTCCTTGAAACGTTTTCGCGAGCGCACATGCCGCAGCGCGCCCCGTGCGAATGCGCGGAACGTCGAGGTTGTTCGCCACGCGGCGAACCAAGACCCGACACGTGATGTTAATAATAGCGCCGGCAAATAACGGCATTGATAAATAGAGAAAATAAAAGTTTCGCGTTATACTAAATTAACCGACGTGTAAAAATACACCTGACACTTTTATATAAACGCGAGTAAGCGCGCGCGCGCAAATAGCTCAGATCAATATTGATTATTTAATTTCGCCTGATCATGGTGTCGGTGTGTAATGGTTCTGCGCGCGTTGATAGGGGTAGAAGCGCGGCATATAAATATAAAAGAGCCGAGCAGGGGCGCGCGAGAGCGCGAAAAGCTCGCCTCGCGAGAAATTCGGACATCTGGCAACCCCCTTCTTCTTCTTCGTGATGTTTTTTTTCCTTCTTTTCTCTTCTCACGGTCAACGTAAAGCAACGAGCGAACGCGATAGTGGCTACCGCAAGCGGCGAAATGTACGTTACAATAAATTAATGCTAAATGTTTATTGGCCGTCGCGAAAAAAAGTACCACAAGTCGTCGCTATATCAATGGGTGCAGCAACTAGAGCAACAATGTGTGCGAGCTCGCACGTATATATACATACACACACGCACATACACACGGGTCTGTACATACCACACACACACACACACACACACACACACACACACATTTATACACACTCGCTTACTCTCCTTAAAAACTGTTGTGCGTGCGTGCTCATTGTACCCGCTGCCGATATGCATTTTTATGTCTCTCCTCCTTCCCCTCTCTCCGCTTCGCTCTTTTTGTTTGTCCTTTCCTTTTGTTTCTCTTTCCTTTCTTTTCTTTGCCTTCCGCCCTTTCCTCTCTCTCTCTTTCTCCCTCTTTTTAACGTTACATCATTCACGGAAGGGGGAAGCAGCTGCGATCGTCGATAATGATTCTAAGCGCGTTATCACTCATCAAAGATGATATAATATTCGTTTTCTATTATTCCAAGTTCGCTCTTAACCCTTTCCCGTGGAAAGCATAGCATAGCGAAGTGGATGTGTCTATTTCTCTCTCTCTCTCTCTCTCTCTCTCTCTCTCTCTCTCTCTCTCTCTCTCTCTCTCTCTCTC
>NW_022639454.1:546429-547369 GCF_010583005.1 Odontomachus brunneus
TCTCTCTCTCTGTCTCTCTCTCTCTCTCTACACAGCGCGTTTTTTTATCTCTTTAGTAGTTATCCCATGCCACTGTATGGGACAAACTGCGTGCACGCTTCTTGGTCTCAAACCGTACAACAATTTCCTTGAATCGCAGCGATTCGCCCGCCGTTTTCTCAAATTAATTGCCCTGAAATATCAGAAAATCGGTTTAATCTTTACACAGCAGCGGGAAAGGGTTAAGTCACTTCAGCCTCGCCTCACAACGCCCGGGTTCTGAACTCGTTCGATAAAACGAGGATTACCTTCGGGTACTCTCTGGTAATTGGGTGACGTTGTTCTCGCGTCCCCGGGAGGTCCCGTGCAAATTTCGTGACGCGGCGCGGCCGAAGTTTGCGAATCGTTATGTCGGGCAACTCGGCGGTGTTCGAGGCCTTCGTTCACGAGGTGAGATTTGCGAAAGGGCCGACGAACCTGGCTCAGTGTTGTAGCGCTCGGATCTCGGAGGATCGTGCCAATTGCAAGGCTGGATTATGGATGCGCGCGCGAAGATGCGGGGAAAATTTTCGGAAATTTCTCCAGCATCGATCTGACGCTAAGCTCCGCGCGGCTTTCTCGCTTTCTCACTTCGAGTCAGCAGTGTTGAATATTGCAACGTGCATGCGAGCATTCCAGTGAAATATACGTCCGCGCGTGCGTGTATGTACGGTATGTATGTGCTTGTGAGTGGCGTTTGCGCGCATATGTGTGTATGTGTGTGTGCGCGCGCGCGTGCGTGAATCTACTTTTATTATTGCCAATATACGTCGTACAGTCTAGTCAGGGTCGAATCGCGACTGGTTTCCATTTGCAGGGCTGCGCGACGAGGCGCAAAGTGCAATCTTTCTGGAATCGTCGTTCTCGCGAGACTCAACTTCTCTCAGAGATGGAAACCGCAAAATTGAGAAGGAGGCGGGGC
>NW_022639454.1:547399-585769 GCF_010583005.1 Odontomachus brunneus
GGGGGGGGGGGGGGGGGGGGGGAGGTCCGAAACCGCGAACACACACATCGCCAGTCGTCACTGATGATGAAAATTCATTCGCGCGGAGCGAGCGATACTTGCTCTCTCAACTTGCCCCGGCGAATCGTGCCGGGAACTGTGTGCTGCAGCCATTAATCTTTCCGTGCACCCTCTTCGGAGTTCTTCAACTTAGCGGCTGCGTGAATAGCGCGCGACCACAGCATAGACCGTGTACTGTCTGTAATAACAAAGTGGTAAAGACGTAACACAGCCCCTCGCGCGCGCCGCACAGCCGGTGGTGCGCAGCCCTGGATATGAAAGCCAGTCTTTAAGGCACAAAGAATCGGGGCGATTGCGAGCAGCGGGCAAACTCAGGGCAATAGAAAAGCGCACGTGAATGAGGACGAATGTTAAAAATGGCTATCTACTAGCGAATTATTCATACGCATTGTTAGAAGCGATGACCGTACGGGGAAAGGGAAGAAAAGATGGCGTAAGTATTCGACTCTGCGAAAAAGCGTGACACGCGAGTATCTCCGAAACGGCTCGAGCTTTCGACAAGTTCCTTCGGATCGTTTGCGTTTCGTGCGAGGCAGTCGAGAGGGGTAGCTTCCTCGGGGGTGGTTTCATGCGTGCGTGCATGCGTGCGTGTGTGCGTGGTGTTCGCGTGCGTACACGGAGAGAATTTTGTAGTAAAAATTGCCATAGAACCTTGTGAGGCGAGAAGCGGATCGACATTCTGCTGACGTGACTGTCCCTTCATCTCATATGCGCCACTTATATCTTAGGGGCTAAAACGTGCTGTTACAAAATTTGCCATGTCTCTAGCGAAATTTGCTATGTTTCTAGCGCGACTACTGAAGAACATGATAAAATTGAAAAGAATTTATATGAGGAGCAAACTACAATATTCTCTCCGTATAGCGATCAAACGGCTAAATCAATGCAAGAGAAGAAATATCAAAAGATCGGATATCGGGCAAAGTTGTGAATCGGAGATTACCTGCTTGCGAAAACGGTAACCATTGAGATATTATATGCGAAATTACAAAATTAAAGGATCAGTCGAAACGCAAGTGCGGGCTCACATATACATACACGAAATAATAATGAAAACGCGTCAATCGCGTCTCTCTAGTCATCGCGCCGTCGACGAAGGAGCATACGGTTTTAAAAGAGAGAGACGTGGCTTAGAAAATACTTAAAAGTTACACGCGAAATGTGTATCATATATATACATATGTATGTCAGGCAGTAATCCGTTTATTGTGAAATGACGCGTCCAGAGAAGTCGGCGCGCGCGTAAAATTCCGGACTTAGAAATAATTCTTATCGCTAGCGTCGCGAAACTTTGCGCGAACAAGCGGATGATGAATATCAAGAGGGAGCAAGTGGGGGAATACACACGAATACGACGAAGGAACCGATTCCAGAGCACGATCGAAACGGGAATGCAGCGACAAATCATGAGGTAAGATCAAGCACTCAGTGTATACATAAATGTGGTCGCGTAACGCGATGGCGCCGTATAAAACTCAGTTACAAAGTAAACGTGTATATATGTATACATGTGTGTGTGTATATATATGTATACATATCCACATATACACACACACACACACACACACACACACACACACACACACACACACACACACACACACACACACACACACACACACACACATGTATGTATGTATATGTATATATGTGTATATGTATACATATATGCACACACACAAAAGCAACTTTACGATTGTGCGCAATAAAATATCGAGGTTACAATACGTACGTATGTGTATACCACAGAGTACTACACTTACATTTTATTCTACATAAGGAGAGATGAGTCGCACGTTATTAGTGTTATTCGAATAAACCGACGCGTCTCTTTGAAGCAGACAGATTTGCAATGCGCGGGATATATACAATGTATCGATCCAATTGTCGAGGTCTCCTGCGCTCGAAAAGAATGCCTCCTTACGGGCTCGTTAATATCGCCATCGACACACGCGAGTCACTTTTCGTTACCGCGGAATCGGATCGAGGAGAGAGAGCGACGGTAACGGTCGTTATTGCGCGGCCGAGTCCAGTTGTCCAGCTGGAGTTGATGAATTACGCGAATTGAGACCGTGAAGAGTCCGGAACGCACTTTTGCGAGAGAATTCGTGAACGCGCAGTTACGGTTAAATCCGTTGTCGGACACACAAGCGACGATTGTTCGCCAAGGGCTCGCCGACTGTTCGGCGAAAACGGTGTATTTTCACTCGATCGCACACGCCTATATATGATATGCTTTTATCGTTCTCTTCTGCACTTCCTTCTCCCCCTTCTCCTCACACAGGCACAACACGCAGATATATACGACGTAGAAAGTGGCGGTCAGCTACTACTGTTACAGGAACGGGGCTGTAACCGGTAGTGCTCCCTGGAGCGCACTCCGTGTGCAAAAGGGCGGGGATACGTTTCTACCGCTGATATTACAAATGATATCTTTCGCGAATTTTTTTTCTTCTTGTCTCGGGGGAGGGCAGAGGAGTTTCACGGATTGGTCCCGGTGATATTCACGATGTGCGACAGGGTGACACGAGAGCCCGCATTCTCACCGCAATTTGCTCGCCAAGAGCCGCGCGATTTTCTCGCCTCTCGCGAGAAACACAGGATCGGACGAGTCTTGGGACTGTCGCGGTGAACAACGAGCATTAACACAACGTGCACTGCGGTGAGAAGCGAACGTCGTACGTCCGCAGATACGTGCGAAGATCTACGACGAGGGTGTGTATGTACTAAGGGTTAGTATCCCTACAGGATAGAACTTGGACTCGCTCCTCAAAATGGCGTATTTAATGTAGTGGTCAAGATTATAAGAAATTTTGGCGCCAAGATTTATAATAAACTTTGGTTTCTGAAGTTCTTATTGTCAACAACTCTCCAATAAAAGTTAGTGTATAGTCAATAGCAACTTACTGAACGTAAAATAAAGAATTATATCCTTTTTCAAAAAAGTGAAATCTATTAATTGAGTCGCTTCATAATCTCGCGATATAATGAATCCTATGATTGGTTCCGCCATTTTGAGAGGTCTGTAAGCCGAACTAAACAAATCTAAAGAATGGTCTATCTTCTAAGGACACCACTAAGGATGTATGATGCGCGTCAATCGCGAAACGAGCATGCGACGGAAGAAACAACTTCGTTAGTGTAATTGAATTTTCTATTACTTGGAGACCAGATGAAAAACTCGGTTATACACTGAGAGCAAAAAATATCTGTAAAATAAGCAAATATTTATTCGATAGATATTTACAACTATATTTGCTTAAATCTAAATTTTTTTTTATTTATAAATCGGAAAAACGATTGTTTTCATGAAAAGCTAAGATTAAAGAAAAGTCTATTCCTCCCTTAAAAAATATTTTATATCAGCAAAAGTAAACATGTTATCAGTATCTACTTAGAATAAATATTATTTATTTTACAGATATTTTCTTCTGTCAGTGTAGGAACAGAAAGATTTCTACGTTTTGATGCAGCTGAATGTTCGGACGAATGTTTTCGGTCACAGTAACGGAGATGTTACTTCCTATCGACGAATTTTTCGTCTGATCCCCATTACACGGACTGAAATTGTTTTTTCGTGCAACGATGCGTTTCCCTACGTGATCGGTTTCCTCTCAGATTTTTGCCGCGGGAGTAACGTTATTAATAACAATGGGGCAGGGGGGAGGGGGGCTGATACAGGGCGGCCTAATATAGACGACGACAGTTGGAAGATGGAACGAGATTCTTCCGCGACGGAACGATCGACGTTTTCCTTTTCTTTCTTTCTTTTCTCCGTTTTTCATCGAGGTGACACGTATAGACTCGAACGATGATATCGACAATAGCGTCGTGTAGCCTCAACGCGCCGCGATAAAGTTTGTGCCCCCGTTTCTACTGTGCGCGCATATCCCTCGCCACAATGTGCCTTGGATCACCGTCTATCTTAAATTTAGAAGCCACGGGTTGATACACGATGTTTACGTGAGTCACAAACACGGTGTGGTCTGGTGGACGGTATTAGATATTTGGCTGCACTCTTGCGGGATATTTTCGTTTTACGCCTGCCTATTAATGATTATACCCGGAACGACGGTAACAAAATTGAGACCGCGGGAAGTAAGTAAAACAGACTGAAAGGTGACTCGAAAAGATTCGTTTGGTCTTCTTGACGAGAGATCAGAAAGAAACAAAGGTGATATTCAAACCGAAATTGCTTTTGATCGCGATGTCGCACGTTCGCAGATGAGAAACACTCGTAGAGAGAGAAAGAGAGAGAGAGAGGGAGAGAGATTACGATTATTTTTGTAACAAATGCTCGAGATGAAAGTAGGTCGCGAACGAGAAACGATAAGAGTATGTGCTCCGTCGCGAGCGTAAATCATAAAACATGTCGTGATACGAGTTATTATCAAACGGAAAAGGATAAGATTCCGTCGTACATGATGATGTTTCGATTATCGATAATACGTAGCGTTAAATACATCGATTCGTTTATACGCTATCATCAATGCGCGAGAAGTGCGTTACTTGGCGAATCCTTAAAAAATACAAATCACGTAAGCGAAGGAAGGAGGTAAGTTACTCTAAAGAAACGAGTTGTCTACTCGCTACACAACTTCTCCTTGATTTCCTAAATGCAGTTTGCTTATTTAGATCGATAAATGACTCGTGATAGTGTAACCGCCGAGAGATTCTCGCATTCACTTCATTTCTCTTTTCGTCCCGACGATATATATCAGGATTGTGTCGCCGATTTCAAGATCACGCGTTTGCATTTTCCACGCGACACGGTCATTTCTCATGTAGACAATGTAGACAATAAATTGTGTGGAATATTGCAATTTATATTAAAATATACTAGAAAGGGTAATTAAATTATGAGTTACCGCAACTGCTTCGGATATTAATTATAAATGCAATATTCAAGAGGACCAACACAAATGTATGAAATTGTCATTGCATTATACGACAGACCGGTAGATTTAAGCTCTTTGTATGGGTGAGAATATAATTAGAGAAAATTCTGTGGAGCTTAGCTCGTTCAGGAAACAATGTTTATCAATCGTTACACATTAGGAAGATTCTAGAGATCAAATAAAAGTACAGGTCTTTCCTAATTAATTAATTTGAGCAAGCCCATACATTCTTCGGACGACACACATAGATTACTCATCGTCTACATATCACAATTTACACGCCCAATCCTGATATATATATACATATATGATATATATCCATTGTTTGTATCCGGAGTCTGCAGTCCAGGCCGGAGGGATTTTTATCTACGCTTCCGCGGGACCAAGACAGCCGGAAGTTTGGGTTAACCACGGCAGTGGAGAATAATCTTGATTGCAGTTTAACCCAAAACCTCCACCGGTCGACTCGGACGGCACGGAAGCCGTAAGTAAAAATTCCCCTAGCCTCAATATACGACCCGCCGAAATGAAACGCGAAGAAAGAAAAAGGGACGCGAAAGGGGATTGATTGGCCGCCGTGAGACTCTCGCACTCACTCTTTCCGTCCCGACGGTACGTATGCCTATTATATTCTGAAATCTAGAATTAAGCAGGAATCAAGATTATTCTCTATTGCTGGGCAGTTTCCAGACGGACGAACAGTCCCGCCGCATCACATGGTATTGCTCGGTAGTGGAGAATAAACTTGGTTCTAGCTTAATCCACGATATATAAAAGGACAAGCTGTAACGTCGCGCATATAATGGCGGCAGCATAGTGGAACGTGCCAATGGAGAATCGGTCTCAAATGCCGAAATCAATTACACGCGCGAAGAATACACAGTCCCAATCGAAATCCGTGCGAACGCGGAATATAACTGAGCACGACATTCGCGCCGGAGAAGCGAAGTGAAAATCTACACCGATGTAGCGCGAGTGACGAGAACGAGGGAGGATGTGTGGGAGGTTGATGATCGATCGTTCTAGGGGGAGTGTAATCAGTAAGAACCGATCTGGCGAGATCTCTTCGTGGGCTACCCTAATCGTAATCTGCCGCGCTAACTCGCACTACTACCGCTAGTGATCGTTTACTGCTTTTCGGACTGCATTTGGGACCAATTCCCAGTTTGGTCAAGGAGAGAGCGCGCTATTAGTTTGGACGAGTGCGCATTCACGGGAACGTTACATCTCATCTTTTTACATCATGGCTTAACCCAAACCTCCGGCTGACTTGGTCCCGTTGGTGCGTAGGTCAGAGATCCTCCGGTCCTCCTCTGCAACCCACCATACGAGAAAAAAAAAGAAAAAGAGACACTAGAGATTGTCCGGCACGGTCGAGATTCGCAAAAAAGTCGCGACCTAGCTCGATTATTCTTTTCTTCTCTTCCTTTTTTCTTTTCTTTTTATTATTCTCGTCAATTTCTCGATATATTATTCATAGCAGGAATGACCTCGCGTGCTGTGCCAATAGTCTGCCTTAGAGACACGTCCAAGAACTTTGTTATATCACGTGCGATTTTTATTACGTACATGTAGCTGGAAATCGTACATTGTGAGCGCACAAATTTATATACATATATATATATATATATATATATATATATATATATATATATAAATAAATGCGAATGCTACGCGCATTCCGACGCAACGTTTTACGTCTCGTGCACGATGACGTGGACATTAACACGCGAAATTTAAATTCGACGGTATACGCGCGAGAGATTATCCGGGGCGCAAACACAGGCCCTTTGAAATGGCAGTTTTGCGAATTGCGATTTATGCTAATTCCCGCTGTGTGCGATCCGCCCATTGTTTTTCGGCTCGCGGTCGTTCGCGATTATATTTCAATAACGCGCTTCGCGTCGTATGTAAATATCGCGCGAATATATACTCGGAGTGAGAGATCGCCTTCAAACAACGCCCAGATAAGTCATCTAAAAGTCCAAGTACAATGCATCGCGTGATGCGGTCTGTCGTGAAAATATCGCGAGCAAAGGTGAGCTATGTAAGCCGCTGCACAAACGAATACGACAATCCATAATCGACGTGCGAGAGCAACGTGTCCCGAATTCAGTCGAACGCGTTCGTCCTACAAACGAACTTTCTGCAGCGAGTCGTTAGATCGCGATGGACAAGCGCGGACGGAATTCGGCGAATTGAAATCACGGAGTTAAGTTGTTGGCTCGTTGTTGCTCCAATCGCGACCCGATCTTTCTCCCGCGCGCAACAAACCGCCGCACACCTCTCTCGCTGTACCTTGCGCTGTCTCGCGGGCATAAATGAATAAAGCTAAAGATCAACAGGGGTCTGGAGAATCCGCTACACCCTCAAAAGAGAGGTGAGCTCGGCTTACCTGCTTTCGTGGCGAACGGATCCTTGGGATGATTCGTCTTAATGGCGTTCATCCTCCGGTTCTGCGGCCCTTGGCCTTGGCCAGTGCACGCGACGCCGGGCGTCTGACCCATGCCGGGGCCGAGGGGCCCGGTGGTGACGCTACCCCCTCCAGACTGCAAATGCGACATTTGCTGGCCGCAACCAGGCGGCCCGATGGTGCCGGGTCCGCCGGGCATGCCGGGTGGCGCACCTGGTGCCCTCACCGCACGTGGTTGCTCAACCGGCAATACACGGCGTCTCTTCTTCGGTAGCTTGGCTCGCGCCTGCGTGTGACTGTAATACATCGCAAAGTTGCTAACGATCACGGGCACCGGCAGGGCGATCGTGAGGACACCGGCCAGTGCGCAGAGCGCACCGACGAACATCCCGATGTACGTCTTCGGCACCATGTCTCCGTAACCGACGGTGGTCATCGTAACCAGCGCCCACCACAGACCAAGAGGTATACTCTTGAAGTCGTTTTTCGGATTGTACTGAGTGCGTTCGGCGTAATAGACCAGGCTGGCGAAGATGACGATGCCGAGTACGAGGAAGAACACCAACAACGTGAGCTCCTTGGCCGAGGCGCGAAAGGTCTGTATCAGAATCTTGAGGCCCGAGGAATGGCGGGTGAGCTTGAACAGCCTCATTATGCGTATGATGCTCAAGAATTCGAGGATGTCGGCGTTCTCCAGGTGGGCGGCAAACCGCTGCAACGCTAAATCGACATAGAAGCTTAAAGTAGCGACCATGTCGATCAGGTTCACCGAGCTCTTGATGAAGACGCAGCGATTCGGGCTCGCTGTGATACGTATCAGGAACTCCAAAGTGAACCAGGCGTTGCAGACGCACTCGATGTAGAAGAAGACGTCGTGGGCGTTGGTGCGGGTCTTGTCTATCACCCAGGACGTCACGTTGTCAGTCTTAACCGAGCGATTCACGATTACCGGCACTCGCATGTCCGGATGGGTTTTCAAGCAAAACGAGAGTATCGAAACGCAGATGAAGAAAACGGAGACTATGCTGATTATCTGAAAGATCATCGGACAAACGATACGCACGTTAGTTTGGCTCGAGCTGGCTACGTGAGATGACGAGCGAATGCTAAAGACGGGCTGAAAACGCGCCTCATTCCTCTTTTGAATCGGACGAACAGGCACCGAATTAAAGTTACGTATCGAAAGCGCTCTCACGTCGTGCACCAACGTCGCGACGCGACCTGAGGTCGTACCTTAGCTGCGACGGAGGAGTAAGGTTCATCGAAGAGTGACCACATCTGGGGCTTGAGCTTCTGCCACCACGTGAGAGATCCCTCGTAGTACGCCTCCTCGAAGCCGAATTTCCTCGCCAATTCCTCTTCGGTAGGCTTCTCGGTGTCGAGGTCCAACCTGTCGAGGACCGTCAGCGTTTCCTGCGTATCCCGATGCTGCGGAAGGGCGTCAGGTCGAAGAGGGTGGGAAGAAAGAGAGATGCAACAACGATTGTTATTCGTACCTACGAAACTCTTTCTCGAATGTGCTTTTTTGTGCTTCGCCTTGGGACAGAGATAAAGCGCGCGTAATAAAGCATACGTTGTGTGCTCTCCTCACGAGTGAGGACGGAACGGCCCGTCTCGGCTTCGCTCAGCCTGCCTGCCTGCCTGCCTGTCTGCCTGCCGGCAGGTTCGTCCGTCTTGCGCATGTATATTTATTCGAGTCTAACCTACATCCGAGAGTTAGTTTTGAGATTCTACTCGCTGAGGATTAATCTGTGGACCGTGCGCTATTGTGCGATTGTGCACCTTCCATACTTTAGACTTTACGCAGTATTATTCATTTCCAAGATGACAAGAGACGGATTATAGGTTGGCTATTCTACCGTCGCTCTCACTGATGTTCGATCTATTTTCGGGCAGCACAAACCGCTAAAGGACGCCTCAGAGATGTCCTACACGGAAAGAAAGAGTTTGGTGGTTGGGTTAAGCAATTCCTAGTGAAATATGAACGAACCCTAGAAAATTCTCTGGTTGATATTACCAGGACTCGGTTCAAGTTGACAAAATTTCTGGCCGGTTTGAGCAGAACTCTGGCAAGATCAACCGAAATTTTCTAGTTCCTTCATATTTCATCAGAAATTGTTTAATTCACTCAAACCATTTTCTTTCCATGTATTGTACTTAAGACGATTCTTTCAGAATATCGTGCTGCCCGCGTTTCCGTTTTCTCGTCAGCTCGGAAACGACGGACATTATAAGTGAATCTAACAGTACGATCTAAAAATTGATCGTAGCGAAATGCGTGCGACGTGAGATCGATCGCACGTGTGCGTGGGTTCTGGACAGAGCGCGTTAAAGTTAAAGGAAACATCGTTAATTACAGGGATTCAGCCGAGAGCACGCGGAGGTGGCAATTGACTCGTGGGCGCGATTCCCGGTATAGAAGACGTATGCAACACTTCCCGACGATATGACGAATCACCGTGCGCGAAAATAGAAGTATACGTTTGTGTATACACCGTGTGGCCCGGTTTTGAAATATGATAGTTATCTCGGGAACCGGCCGCGGAAACTGGCGAATAATGCCCGAGCAAATTGCGAAACGTGTAACAACGTCGGGCCGCGCGGCGCAATCCGCATCGATCAATTCCACAGGATGCATCAAGGTTGTCCGTTGTCACGCCGAGATCTCGCGATGTATCGCGCGATCGGTCGTGAGTTAGCGCGCTTCTAATTCTAGTCCTCGCATCTACACGCGCGCACGTGCACGTCACTCGAAATTCGCGGTGAAGAGCTGGCCGGCTTCGATTACGCGTGCGGCCTTACACACTTGGATGCGATTAGGCGCGTGCACCGGGGTCATCATTGTCGCGCGAATATACCTGCGTGTAGGTCATCCAACAGCAAGGCTCGACCTGATTGGAGTCGAGCCCCCAGAATTCGAGCTCCTCCTCGAAGAGCGGACCGCACACGTCCGTGGGATAGTGCAGCTTGCCGGTGCGATAGTAGTTGAGTACCTGGGCGAAGACACCCGGGTGCCTGTCGAAGAAATACTCGTTGAGGATCGGGTCGTAGTTGGCGAGCGCCTCGGTCAGCCTCGAGAGCCTCGTCGCCGGGATCTTCTTCAGGGTCGCCTTGTACGTCTCGTGCCGGATTCCGCCCACGTTCAGAACCACGCGGTTCTCCGCGTCCATGTTTATCAAGTTCATTTTGATCACGGCTCTGCTACCGCCGACCCCGACTCAAGGAAACCCATGAGATCTGCGAACAATTAGCGCTTCTAGATCGCGTGATCTCGAATCGGCCGCTTTGTCGTTTCCACCGCGGGGGGCAATCGAGGGCTGCCGTGCGGTCAGCCAGCAGAGCTCGAGGCTCGCTCGAGCTTCCGCGATTCGCGCCCTTTTAAACGGAGAAAATTCATTATCGGGTTATTTAAGCGAGAATGAATTTCGAATTAATTTGATTAAAATTTCGGACACCCCCCTAATGGTCGCCGAAATCAAATTGCGGAACTTTCGGCAGTCTCATCCGGCGCGGATGAGATTGCTTTGTTTCGTTGGAGAACACGTGTGGATTTCTCAATGTTATGTCGGAGTCATCGCGCGCGAGGGTAAAGCTTAATTGCGCGAAATTGAAACGCGGAACGCGCGCGACACCCATAATCTCGTTCCATTACGCATTAAAGTCATGTTCGCGCGCGATTAACGCCTAAACCGGATTAGTCCAGAGCTGCGCTCTCGTCGCGCGAGATGATTTTATCCTGACGTATCCTCGCATATCCCGGTTCCGTCAACTGCTTGCTTTGATATCCTTGTAATCGCATTCGGAGTGCATTCGGTACAGTCGACGGACCGTGTCCTAATGGTGTCATTGCTGCTTTGAATTCCGCTCGTTATGTTTCAAAGACCGCGCGGCGACGGCGCGCGCAAAACGGGATACCACTCCACTTAATATAATCACGATAAATGTGACGCTTGACATTTAATCAGGAGCTGCTTACATCACAAGCTTACATCACGTAGTCGCTCGTGGCTCGCAAACACCGGAATTTGCTCCGGCTCTTTAAAGTCTCGCGTTTCTTGCGTGAGAAAAGAAGAGGAAGAGGACTACATTCATCCGACTTTCGTTTCGCGTCTACGCAATGCAACGAGCAAAAAAGGCAATAATTAAAGTGTACAGGAGTATACAAGATGTTGTACTCAACATATAGATACTCAGTACGACTGGTGTGATCTGTGCGTTTCGCTGATAGGCGCGCAAAGTCCTGCGTGATCTTAGTAGACCTTGATGGAATGCTCACTTGCGTACTTTCTTTCCTATGAAGTTTGCAAAGTGAGCATCACTTTTACACAATTACGCACGCCTACCAGCGAAGCCAATAGATAACCCGTCGTATTGACCTGTATGCAAGTGCAACAGCTCGTACACTGAGATTACAGCAGCAGAACCCTGAGATTACACGCGATCGTGACACGAAACGAGAAGCATACGCGGCAAACGGAATCGAGAATAGGATTAAATTGCAAATGAAAAATTGAAACGCACGCGAGAGACTGAGAGAGAGAGAGAGAGAGAGAGAGAGAGAGAGAAAGCGATGGAAGCTGTTGTGAAATCGTCTATCATAGCTATGCCGCACGGTTATCTCGCGCGTGTGACATCCTCCACGCTCGCTCGCGACCGTTTCTCATCGAGTTACTTGAGGCGTGAGTTCGCCTCTCGAGCGGGAACGCTCTCGAGTAACCTTTCCGTGGCCATTTAGCATCGACGGTCGCGTACCTGGCCGCAAATTATGCAAGTGGAAATGATTAAAACCGTGCGATACACCTCGATTACGCGCGGTACTTCTTGTCTCATTATAAAGCAGGGCACGGTCAAGTTCAAAGGGGGATCCGGCGCGCAGATGAGATCATACGTACGTACGCGATGAACGCTTATATAGCCGCGTGATATTTTGCCGCGTGAAAATGAAAAAAGAAAATGCAACGAGGGGAAAAAAAGTAGTAGCGTGTAGCGAGAAGGGCGGCGCGTAAATCAAAGGGACCGGAGCGTGTATCGGTTTTTCAATCCTGCGCGCGTGTCGCTTTGTGTGCCAACTGCTCGCAGGCCTCCGTCACGTGACAAGCCGACAGGCCATGTTCCCGCGACTGTTCCCGACGGTACGGCCTTTCAATTATCGCATCACACGCTCGGGGTGCGCGGTGTCGCGAACCACCTGCCAGCGAGTGCCACATCGGGGGCTCTGACGTGCACCAGGCGAGGTCGACGCGCCTGAGTCCTCGAATTAGCGCGCATGGACGTGATTCTAAATCAACCCTGATCGCGCGAGCCGCCGCCGGTGGTGGAAGTGGAGGTAGTGATGATAGTGGTGGTGGTGGTGGTGGTGGTGGTGGTGGTGGTGGTGGTGGTGGTCGCCGCGGCGGGAAACGTCTAGTAGCGACGAAATCCGATCGAATCCTCGAGGTCGGTGCGCATTCCCGTGACGTCATCCGCGTATCTTCGCACGTGCACGAGCGAGCGCATCTCGGATGATCGACCGCGGAAGTCTCGGCTACGTCCTAGTTTTTACGCGAGCGAACCTAACGAATCGTTTGTCCACGAACGAGCTACAAATTAGCGTTAGGGGTCGACGGCGACGGCGACGACGACGACGACGACGACGACGGCAGCGGCAGCGGCAGCGACGGCGATGGCGGCGGCGGCGGCGGCGACGGCGGCGGCGGTGGCGGTGGCGGTGGCGGCGGCGTCAGGCGGCGTCGGTCGACCCCTTGTCGCGCGCGAGAATCGATAGTCTGCGTGCACGAAGGGCCGATAAGCGCCCCGTACGGCTCGTCGACACCGCCACCCGCGACGTTTCGCGTCGCTTCCATGGATATTCCGACACGGATACACGAGGATACGCGTCCGCAGAACACGCTCATGAATACTCCACGAAACGTCGGAGCGACCGTACCGGCGAACGCAATGGTTAGGGGTGAGATGGCCGGTCCGATAAATCAATGGGCGTTAGACCGAACGAATGTTAGGATATTGGCATAGGTCGGCATCGACGCAGATTGGTCAACCGAGCTGGCAACCGAGTGTAGCAACACGGACTCGTTCTCGACGCGCTGAACAAACGCGAGCGAATTCGCGACTCGCCACCGGATTCGGACACGAGCGAAACGTGTCGTCGGTTGAACAGCGGATCATCCTCCACCAAGACTCCGCGGATTACTCGCGCGATTTGATGTTCCGGAGACACTCGTCGAGGACAGGTGTCCCGCGTGGTGCAAGGAGCGAGCCCTCGTGATCGACACGTTTCCACTCGAGCACGCGGACGTGCTCTTTGCTCGGCTCTCGCACACTTCTTCGCCAAATCCTTAGAAGCTTTTCTCAGGAGGATACCCACCCTCGGTCGCGCTTTCTTCATGTCTCGAAGATCTTCCACGACATCTCGACGGCACTGCTCCGGTTCTCCGTGTTCTCCATGTCGTCGCTGTGACGATGACGATGGCGCCTCGCAGAGTACACCGATTTAACGGACGGGCTCTCGCACAATAGGCACTATGTCGTCCTGCGTGCTACGTCCTGTTCACGAGCGAGTCCGTTCGTCCTCGTTTTCTCTCTCGCTCGCTCGTTCGCTCTCTCTCTCTCTCTCTCGCTCTCTCTCCCTCTCTTCGGCAAAAGGTCAGGTCAGGCAGGGAACGCGCCGTGGTCGCAGAGGGCGTTTTCCCCGTCGCCGAGCTCGCGATGGATCATCGGCGGCGGTCAAGCCTTCATCGCGGCGCCACCCGACACCACCATAGACGACTCATCGTCGTCGCCGGCTCGCGTCGCCTCCGTGACCGACCGACAGCGGATGACGAGGAATCCTCGGGGCTCGGTTGCGGCTCGTGCGCGTACGGGACTGATCTCGAACGAAAGCGACATCTCCGACGAAGGACGGCGGAGGCGTCGGCAGAGTGGGGTGGCGTCGCGACGGCGACGGCGTGCGAAGGGCGAGCACGCGCATCCGCTTCGAGCGGCTTGCCCAAGTGCCAAGCGACGAGACGACCACCAAGTGGCCCTCGAGTTGGACCAACTTGCTGACCAAGGCGATGGGATTCCGGGTTGTCCTCAGGATTATCCTATGTCCTTAGGAGTAGAGGTTTCTATATGGCTCTCGTCCACGTTGTTGCATACGTTGTAATCTTCGTGCCGATGGAAACGCGAACACGCCGTATTCTCATTCACCTTGATGTGACTCTGCGTCACTTGTACGTTGAAACGTTAAAGAGATCGGTATTATTGGATATCGCAAGCTACACCTGGGTGATACTCGCGATTACCTTTCTTTATCTCTCTATCGTTTAGCGGATCGATTTCCGTCTGAAATTAACCACGTCTTCGGGGTTGAGTCTCTCTTTCAAGGCCGCTCCGTCCGCGATTAGCATCGCGCGATTAAAAAACTCCCCCAGTCGTTTGATTGCGAGTCGAAAACAAGAGAGAGAGAAAGAGATACTTGGGTCGATCTATGCGGACATTCCTCTTTTAGCCCGCGCGCGCTTCTCTTTCGATCCCCCGACAAGATCGTCGATTTTTCACGGCGAGACAATCAAAACCCGCGGGAAAAATAGGAATTACCTCCTGTCGCACGACTGCTTTTTATAGCTCGTGAAATACGCCTCTTTATCTCTTCCTTCTTCAGCCTTCCCCTTTATTTTCCTTCCCTCAACCACCCTTTTCCCATCTCCACTGCGGGTCTCGCCGTATAATGTGTTAAAGGGAGGGCTGATACTCGACAGTGAGATCGCGCTGATCGATCTGCAGGGCTTTTCAATTTCAGCTAAAAACGACTGCGCACCTATTTCTCATTGACTTACGAACATGCTGATCATTTTTTATCTTTCTGCGCAATCTGCCCGATAACAGAGCCGACAGAATTTGACATATCGAATCTCTTCGTTTCTCAAATTATCTGTCCTTCTTATGGACTTGGGCGACATCATGGGGGAAACATTGGATCGAGTGTTTTTATCGTTAATTGTTGTTTATCAGTAACAAAAGTGAAGCATGTGCTAAGTAATTGATACATCCCAGATACGAATTTTACATTACCCTTTGAAGCATCGAATTTCGACTTCGTTAAAGGTATCCGAAAGGGGATGATCGATTCGACGTTAATGACGTGTGCATAGTCTGTCTCGGGGAAGGAAAGGGCCAGAAATACTCAAATTAGCGCGTCGCATTTTAAATACGCCAGACGAGAATTACTCGTCGCGTCGGATGTCTATCGAATCGATAAGGCCCGAAAGCCCAAAGGAGTTCAGAGAACCGAGCGGATCGTTCGTTTCCTCGAGGAAATCCCGTATTAATGTCCATCCTTCTCGGGAAAGCCGCCGAGATCTAAATTTAGAACGGCTCTCATTTGTACAGCCCTCTTGTTTCCTCTGATTTTTGCGCAACTTCCGTGCAAACCAACCGACAGGTAAGCGAAATGAAACTAATCAGATTGGCCCGTTAGTCGGCCAAAGATAGTAGTCGCGAGTGGAGGGGGAAGGGGGGCGGGAGGGAGGAATATATATCGCACAGGCGAGTTCGAAGAGTATCGATAAAACGGGACAGGTTGCGTAGAGGTGCGTGTTAGACGCGGAGTGTCGCGTTTACGCGACACAACGTCTCACGAGTGGATTCGCAGGGTATGCTCCGTGGCCGCTTCAGCGGGGTCGTCGCTACTCTCGAGCGAATTTCTCCACCGGTCGATGGCTTACGCTTGCGCTCTGTTGCCACTCGAGCAGCAGCAGCAGCAGCAGCAGCAGCAGCAGCAGCAGCAGCAGCAGCAGAAGCAGCAGCAGCAGCAGCAGCAGCAGCTATACTCCACAGCTGTGCGCCGAATTTACGGCCACGAGAATGGCCTCGACACTCGCCCATTAGACGTGCTTCACGGTGAAGAGTATTACCGTTCGATAACCCGCAGATAATATCGATCATCGGCGAGACTATCGCGAGACGCTCTGTTATCGCGAGACACTCAGTCGACCTGGTCTCTTTAAAACTCGATGTAGGAAAACTTACCTTCTCTGGTCCTGTCCGGATCGAAGAGGCCAAATTAGTCGTTCGATGAATAAATCAACGGGACGGACAGCATGCGCGTATGATTTATGGATGAGCGATTATCGAAGATAATCGATCGCTAGCGAAATACTGTGTCCTCCTTCGTGGCTTTCAAATCTTGATAGTACCGCGATAACATCAGCCTTTTTTGTTATACATATGTACATATAGATTCCATTCTTGGGAGGGAAAGATAAAGAACATCTTCTGCTGCGTATATTTGCCAAGAGCAAATTCAAAGATAAAATTATTACGCACACGTCGATTTCTTGTGATGACAGTCAAATTTCATTACACAACATTATTTAATCCGGTCGAGTACATTGACTTGGAAGCCAGACTCGTTAGAAATCGACGATCTCCGCTGTCGATGTGATTCCGATGCGACGACCTCGGCCGTCTTGGAGTAACAGGTAGAATTCTTCTTCTCTGTTTCGGTAGTTTGCTGCGTGCCTGAAAATTCGCGATTAATCCTTTCGTGACACTGCACACACCTGCACAACTTTCGTGGCTGGTTTAAGATTCGTTTCATCGATTAAACGGCAATGTTGTAATTGGATGGTTACACGCGGAGGGAATTAGTAGACGCGCGCGCGAGGGATATAATGTGAGCACCTGCGTATGCGAGTAGAACATGGAGAAGTTGCTGACAATGACTGGAACCGGAAGAGCGATAGTAAGGACACCCGCCAGAGCGCACAGTCCGCCGATGAACATGCCGGGGAAAGTTTTCGGTGTCATATCGCCGTAGCCTACAGTGGTCATCGTGACCAAGGCCCACCAAAGGCCTCGCGGTATGCTGTCAAAATCGTTGTCAGGATTTTCCTGAAAAGTGTCCGTTGCGTTACTCGAGCCACTGCTCGGTATCAGCTACTCGAGAAAGCAGGCTAGAACTTTGATGGTCCTTGAAACTACCATCTTGCATCTTAGAAAAATTAAGTTGGACAAAATTTCTTTAAATTCATTTTTTATATCTATTCTTTTACGACAGATATATATTTTAAAGAAAAGAAAAGAATGGAGAACTTGAGATCATATGTCAAATTTTTCTCAACTAAAAATTAGAATTTTTTTTTATCAAAATGATATCCAACGTCCTTAAGATATTTCTACTGCTAGAGAAACGGAGGTGTACCTGCAAACGTTCCGCATAAAATATGAGACTGGCGAAGAGCACGATTCCGAGCACGAGGAAGAAGACCAACAAAGCCAGCTCTTTCGCGGACGCCTTGAATGTGTGGATAAGGATTCTAAGTCCGGGTGAGTGCCTCGTCAACTTGAATAACCGTAGAACGCGCGCTATCGATAAGAGCTCGAGATAGAGGTTCGGCTCCGCCGAGAACTCCGTGTAGAAGCTCATCGTCGCTACCAGATCGATCACGTTGACCGGCGACATGGCGAAACGCTTCAGGCTAGGACTGACCTGCAATTAATTCCACAACGTCGCGGTGTATCATCCAAGCCGCGGCAAGATGAAGGCGACTACTTGTTAATTATATCAATCGCGGAAATGCCGCGTGTTGCTTTTACATAGCGAGGTGTCGAGATAAAGAAAAAAACGAAGACGTGCACGCAACGATGTGAATCGTTTATTTCGAGAGCAGTTTTACGTTAATCGATCGTGTCTCTCGTGGCGGGCAAAACGGTACTTAAATGTAGAGAAGAAAGAGCACAGTACGATCATACGAGACAGCGGAGCACGATCTCCACGGTGAACCAAGCGTTACAGGCGTGTTCCAAGTATAAGAATGCTCGATGAGGGTCGGCGGTGTTTCCGATATCGCTCGAACAGTCTTCCGACGATTCCTCCTCGCACTCGTCCCCCGATGGTTCGGCCGACGCGTGACTCTTCACGCAGAAGCACAGCACCGACAGACAGGTGACAAGCACCGACGCGCAAGCTATGCACTTAGCCGTCAACGACGAGTACGGCTCGTCGAAGAGGATCCAGAGGCGAGATCGCAATCTTTGCCATCTCGTCAAGGTGCCACTGTGATACTCCTCCTCGAAGCCGAATGCCCGCGCGATTTCCTCGTCGCTGAGCTTCTCGCCCTCGACGTCGAGCTTATCGAGGATTGCCAAGGTAGCTTGCGTGTCTCGGTGAACGCTGTACGTACTCCAACAGCACGGCTCTACCTGCGGTAAGTCAACTTAATTAAGGAACTATTAAAGAACTCCGTGGGCGATACGATCGACCTGTGCGCCGATGAATTATGTCGAGTCGTTTCCACGTAGAGTGAAGCGTTAAAAAACGTCACGAGCCTGGGAATAATGAAGAACGAAACGGGTGAAATGAAGATGAGGAAGAAAGGTGTACGGGGTGAGGATACGAAACCGACCTGATTCGAGTCCAATCCCCAAAACTCCAGTTCCTGCTCAAAAAGCGGGCCGCACACGTCTACGGGATAATGCAACTTTCCCGTGCGATAATAATTGAGCACTTGCGCGAAAACACCCGGATGCCTGTCGTAGAAATATTCATTCAAAACCGGATCGTAATTCACCAAAGCTTCCGTCAACCGCGACAATCTCGTCGCCGGGATCTTCTTGAGCGTCGCTTTGTACGTCTCGTGTCGAACACCACCTACGTTCAATGTCACCCGATCATTCCACTTCTCGTCTCGCCGTTTCTTCATTTTGGGTAGCTTCTTCTCGAACAGTATGCGCAGAACGGGATCCGTTACAAGAGGAAGTTCAGGCAACGATTAAACGCAGCGCGCATATTTCGCGTCAATTGGCACATGGTCTGTACTTTAATTTAATTACTCATTGTCAAAATTCTTACGTGCATCTCCGCTGATTCGCGAGAAGAAAAGAAAAAATGAGGCAGGAAACACCGAGCGAGAAAATGTCTCGCAGTTATACGCTCTGCATCAGCGGAGTTCGTTTGATGACTATTCGACGGTGGGCGCAACCATCAGGTTCGGTAAAAAGGAGTGACCCACGCACGTACGTGCTTTCCTGTTCTATAAATTCGCGCGTGTTTATTTGCGTGGCCTGCCGCACACATTCGAATTCCGTCCAGTTCAGTAGGGTGTAAAGTCACGCACACAACTCGTAGCTTCATCGAGCTTCCTTTAAAAAGCAATGGAGAAAAAAATAGCTCTCAGACTTCGTCTTTTCCTATATAACGAAGACAATGGCGTCTGAAATATTTGCCGGAATCAGCCACACATCATACACATAAATTATATTGTACACCCGATGTTTTATGAAATAGAACTACAACAAAATATTTTTTTGCGTATATTTAGAATATTAAAATATGCATATATTAATTTTCTTTTGAAAAATATATTGATTACCTTCTTGATTCTTATAATTTACATTTAAGAACGTAATGACTCGTGTAGTTAATTATTATGAATAGCAATTATCTATAAAATTGATTATAATTTCAGTAATATAAGGTAATTTTTATGTTTTTTAATATAGATACAATAATTTAGGTTTAAAAAAAAAATAATTTATCATATTCGGAATCTGTCGGTACTAATGAAATCTGCTTTGATGTTTCAGGTATGTAGTTATCATACATGCGACCTCTCTGCAGCTACTGAAGAACTACGGTCGTATATTGTAAGCTGCTTTACTCGGGTACCACTAGTCCATTTCTATCAAGTTTTTAATACAACATTGTTACAAGTTGGTGATCCAAAGACCAAATAGCTGTAGTGAAAATCGGAAAGCGTGTTAATTTTACTTTCATTTCATAAAAAAATATCCATGCTACGTGCGATCATATTATATTATGTATAAATTATTATATTGTATATTATTCATATTTTATATTGTAAGTATTTAAATAGGATTTTTGAATATTTTTAATAAAAGTACAGATTAAAAGTTTACGCTGACTGGATAAATTATGTACACTATTATAATATTATAGCGCTCGCGTCCGGACAATCAATTCTCACATCAAACTTCGTCTCCAAAAGCGAGAGCGCAACAATATATACATCATTAAATATAAGTATGTATACGTATAGGATATTCTACTTTAATTTTCGCTCTTTGAAATTTTAAAAACTAAGAGTTTTGCACAAAAATTTTTCAAATAACAATGATGATTGTTTAAAATATTTCTGGCAAACTCATAGTTTTTAAAATATTAACATGTAAAAGTAAATCTGAGGAAACGCTCATATTACTTATTTAAGTTTAACGTTTGAATATAAATATATTTGATTGTATTATATATTTGACATACTTTAATGCATCTATTGTACATTATATATATATATATATATATATATATATATATATATATATGTGTGTGTGTGTGTGTGTGTGTGTGTGTGTGTGTGTGTGTGTGTGTGTGTGTTATAATAAACTAAAAAATAAAGATTTTTTATTATTAAATAACAATTATTACACCCATCCAACTTATATTCTTCATTTGAATGTAATAAAAAAATATTCATCTTGTATCTATTTCATATATTATATACAAATTCAGAAAATCCGCAATTTTCACATTTTGATATCAGGAAAACATCATCACTAAACAGCTGGCAACAGGTTCTAGCGGAAATACTTTTTCTCATATTCTATTTTTCTGATACAAATCCCCGAAAGTAGAGAAATCTAGTTTGTCAATTTCCGCGTTCTGATACTAGAAGAACATCAAGACACAAGAGGTAACAGGAGTTAACGACGACAACTTGGAATACCTCTTCGCACATTATATTCTCCTGACACAAATCCTAAAAATTAAAGAAATCTGCCGATTTTCGCATTTTAGTATCAGGAGAATATGAAGACACAAGAGGTAGCAGAAGTTTTTGATGAGAACTCGAAATACCTCCTCGCATATCCTATGTTCCTGATACAAATCCTCGAAATTGAAGAAGGTTTGCCGATTTTCGCATTTTGCTATTAGGAGAACATGAAGACTCAAGAGGTAGCAAAAGTTTTTGGCGGGAACTCGAAATACCTCCTCGCACATTCTATGTTCCTGATACAAATCCTCAAAATTGGAGAAGGTTTGCCGATTTTCGCATTTTGGTATCAGGAGAACATGAAGACTCAAGAGGTAACAGAAGTTTTTGGCGGGAACTCGAAATACCTCCTCGCACATTCTATGTTCCTAATACAAATCCTCGAAATTGGAGAAATGTTTGTCGATTTTCGCATTTTGATATCAGGAGAACATGAAGACTCAACAAGTAGCAGAAGTTTTTGGCAGGAACTCGAAATACCTCCTCGCATATCCTATGTTCCTAATACAAATCCTCAAAATTGAAGAAATCTGGTTTGCCGATTTTCGTATTTTGGTATCAGGAGGACATATATATTCCCAAGAGGTAGCACAAGTTTCCGGCGGGAACTTGAAATACTTCCTCACTCATCATATGCTCCTAATACAAGTCCACGAAATTGAAAAATTTCTATTTTGAGTTTTTCGCTCTTTGATATCAGGTAGATATAATTATTAAAGTGTTGGCAGGAGTTTCTGATAGAAATACGAAATACTTCCTCACTCATATGTTTTTCAAACAAATATATGAAATTAGTGAATTTTTGCTTTCGCACATTGATAGTGAGAGAATATTATATACAGAGAGATAGTGTAGAGTTTCTAGAAGTAATTTTTTATATTTTTACTTTTTGTTATGATGGAAAAGAAATGGCATAAATAAAGTGAAACAACCATGACTAAAAAATCTACATTTATTTATATTTAAATACACTACACTTTAGAAATATCGTAAAATATTATATATATATTATAATAATTTATAATATATAGTACATATTATATATATATATATATATATATATATATATGTGTGTGTGTGTATATATTTCATATACATAAATATATAATGTAAGCTGAAGGCAATGGGTATGTGAATGTAACAGATTATGCACAATATTTAATTGAAAATATATTTAATTAAAATTTTGTACTAAAAAATTTATTCGCAAATAAGATTGAAATTTATTTGTGTATATAATATGTATAGAGATATACATATAATCGAATATAATCGATGATTAATGAACTCATAATAATATATCAAATAATAAAGTATTAGGGATACCAATAGAATTATATTAATAGAATTTGATACATTTTAATCTAATGTGTTCTTTAGTATAGTTTAATATGTTCTAATATAATATAAAACAATGTGGTACAACATAGTACAACGTAATGCAATTTAATATAGTCTGATATGATTGATATGAAATAACTAACTTATTATTATTAGGCAAACTAGCATTTACTGCATTTGCCAGTTTCTAGTCTCTTTTCCCCTTTTACCTGAACTATATCTACTGCGCATTGAATATTTGTTCTCTTCTGTAATCTAAATAACAATCTTCAAGTCTTTTAAATTCCGCGAAGTATACTTCTTTCTGGAATAGTTTAGTTTTACCTCTACTAAATGCAAGGGTTACTCAGATCGTGTGCGATGTTAAGACACTACCGCGGTCGTGAGTATAAAAAAATAATAAAGTATATGTCACGAGAGACTGATGAAGATGTTGATCGTCTCAAGACTGCGTCAACGAAAATACACGGAACGCGTGTCTCTTGAACTTTACAGGGTGGTTCCGGCCTTTCGACAAAGAGGGTGACGGCGGAAGGGTGCGCAGGAGCTCCATCTGGTCTTGACGTGGCCGGTCACTCGTGTAGGCTCTTTCCTCACGTCGTGCTCGTAGGCGTCGGTATTTCCGCGCGCATGTACGTCGTGAAACGTGGGCGTCGCGGCTTTAAGGACGGCGCCCGTCAATGACGTCATATTTGTTTCATTCCACCGTGCCAGCACGCGTCCGGCTTGTCTTTTCAGTATTGCAACTGTGTCATCCCGTTTATCTTGCTCCCTTCTCTCCACCCTTACCACCGCCACCGCCGCCGCCGCCGCCGCCCTCATTCATCGCTCCGACGTGCCAGTTGTACTAGCGTGTTTAACGCGTCGCTTTTTTATCATACCTCTTTAGCTAATGCCATTGTCCCGTATGCGCACGTGCCCACGACGGAACTGTTGCCGCGTTCATTTCCTGGCTTACCTTTGATTCCGTAACGTCATTACAGCCTGATCATCGTTCGGCTAATTGTTTTACCAGCGAGGGATAGCTCGTTGTCCAGCTAACTCCTCGGCAAGGATGAGGTTGCTTCGCGGTAGCGGGACTTTGGGCAACTACTAAATAGAAGGGAATATTAAATATGCAGTGAAATACAGAGGAGTGTGGAAACAAACAGAAAGGAACTCACAGTTATGGATATATTGATAAATAGCATTAATTAATTAGGTCACGATTTTCCGCCAAGTAGGTCACCTTTACCTGTACACTCTACCCTGCACAGTGATCCATCGATATTGGCACGGCGGGAATTGAGGCTCGGTGTAGTCTTACTTCGGGATTGCTCAATAGAATCAGCCGTGAACATTTCACAGCTGAGGGTCTCACCGCGATTCGTAGACAATCGAGAAAAAGGCTATTTACAAAGCACGTCCACCCTATCGGGTGATTAAACGGCGACCCGGCTAAATATCACGATATTAATACGCCCGATAACGAGAGCGTGCCGCGCGGCTTACAAAGCGTGTACACGCGTCGCGAAGTGTGGCGAACGTTACAAATACCCCCACCTTGTCCGCCTCTCGTCATCACCATCCCTCTTTTCTCTGGAACATCCACTGTCTCGATCGCACCCACGCTCTCACACACTCCCTCCATTCATCCCCCTCTATCCACATCCCGCCGGCGTTTCCTCCACCCGATTCTCTCTCTTCCTATCGCGTTTCCACCCTCCCTATCGCGCGTCTCTCTTGCACCAGCTCGCGCAACCCCCGGTCGCTTCTCACCGACTCACTGGGGCTCGTCATCCCTCGCGTCTCGCGAGGACCACCGAGACGCGTCGCCTCGATCGTGTCCGCGTTTGCCAACGTCGTCGTGTCGGTGGTCGTCGTCGTCGTCGTCGTCGTCATCGCCACCGTCGCGCTCGTCGTTGTCAGGTGCTCCGGCCACGTTCGCAATCGCCAGGAGTCTGCCGACGACCGATTGTCGCGGATCGAGGCGCGAGTGTCGTCGCGGACGAAAGATACTTGGACATCCTGCTGCGATCCGAACTCTGCGCGTCGTACCGCGCGCGCGAGAATGCGACCATGAAGATACCGCGGCGGGCGCGAGACGCGCCGACGAGGTAGCAGCTCCGCGAGAACTACCACCGCTGGCTGTCTCGCGGGATCCTCTCGGTTTACCTCCCGGGACGCCGAACATTCCTCTCGTTCGAGAGGGAAAAAGCGGCTAGATCGATAGGCCAGCTGGTGTGCGTGGCCAGCGTTTTCACCAACGAGTACGGTGTCGCTGCGCGGGGTGCGGTCCAGGATGGTGAAGGCACCGAGCTTGGGATCCACCGCGGGCCCGGCGGGCATGAGGAGGATCCACCCGGGCCCCGAGATCGCCATAAATCCGAGAAACTTACCCACGGTCTCCGCGAACCTAACGCCCATGCGGGGTGATGCCAATGCTGTCGGCAGGACGACACCAGTCTATCATCCTCAGGTAGGTGCCTGAGACAATTAGGTGGACTTTGTCACTTTCGTTTCTTTTCATTTCTTGTACATGTTTAATAAAATAAAACGTGAACAATGAATTAAAAAGTACAAATAAATATGGCAACATGAGACTCGCCGAAAAGGAAGTTCTCGCGGAGATTAAGACGACTTTTTGATGTTTCATTTGCATTTAATTCGAAACTTGCGAGATTGTGATCGAGAACGATAAGATAATTAAAAGTCGTTAATTAAATGTCGTTTCATCGCGACACGCGCGGACCGCGAAATTGCGGGACTGTCGCGCGATGCTACATATGTCTGCGTTCGTAAACATTACTAAGTAATTTATAAGCGCGGTAAATATGTCACGGTAAAAATACACCTTACGCACGTTGCTCACTGTTGCGCAAAAAGAAAAAAAATGATTCCACGCGAACTTCATTTTGAATATAATCTTCATATTACGACAAGAGTTATATCTCAAAACGTTGTGGCTGTGCGGTGGCTAAAGTTCATTAACCACGTCCGTCACCATGACCAGATTTCATGAATTGTCGACGTTTTACCTTGGGCCGGTCTCTTCAACGAACATGCGAATTTACGCGTGCAATATATCCTTTAATCCTCTCGCCCATTAAAGCGATCTAATTAATTAGCATTTTTGAGTATCTCTCTTTCACGTGCACTCCCGGTTTCACTCGCCATTCGTTATTTATCCTCACCGTCTGCGCACGTTTACGATCTCGCGTGTGTGGGAGTAAAAGAGCCGACAATCGCCCACGTTTTTATTTGCGAACCTTTCTACTGAAAGACGTCGTTAACATTTGGAGGACCAACGAGAACTTCCCTTTCCGGCCACGAAGGACAATAATATCCCAATCGTCCTCATCCCCGGAGAATCGAGGACATTGCTCGCGCTTCGAAATCCGTTTCCTGCGATCGAATGTAGGTCAGTCCTATAACGAGAGGAAGAGAGAGAGAGAGAGAGAAAGAGAGAGAAAGAGAGAGACGCACTTCTCGCTCGGAAAAAACTGAAATGTTTTCCTCGTCCGTCTTCGTTGATTCTGTGCGCTCAGCAAGGGTAGCTCCCGAACGAATCTCATTACCCGACACTGATATAATGCGATAATCATTAGGCGGTTATAATGACCACGGCGCGGTCGACGGTCGGCAAAAGATATCGGAACTCCATGTTTAGCAAGGAATAATGCAAGAACGGTAATGAAGTCCGGGAAATTACAGAAGTTTAATGCAGCGACTATTACGATTTCCGATAACGCGGCCCGACACAATGAGCCGTATATAGCTATAGAACTTCGATGAATGGAACAGTTTACCGCACTCGATCGTAGGACGATACAGTTTTTAAACGGCCCGCAAAAGACAATACTCCCCCGCACAGCCTACCTTGTTTTGTTTCCTCGTTTCCTACCGGCGAAGTTGCGTGTTTCATTGCTCGTATAACGAACAACACTTTTCAATCATCGTTATTAGTACTTCGGCTTTTCAAGAGTTACATCTTTATTCCCTTTTTCGCGCTGAATTTTTTGCACCGCGAACAAATATTTTGCTCTTGACTGTTGGAACACGCGGGTACAATTTTTCTAACGGCATCCGACGCCGTTTTCGGATTTTCTCGCTCCCCCTCTGCACGCTCTCACTCTTAGTCTAGGTGAATACTATTTTGGCAAAGCAGAACAACGACCTCGATCTTCAACAAGGAATTATTCAATCGCCGCTAGGCAACTTACGAAGCATTGTTGTCTGTCAGTAAATTACAAATAAATGATTTCGTGGCGTCGATTGCTCCGAAGTTATTCTCTCTCTCTCTCTCCCTCTCTGCCTCTCTCTCTCTCTCTCTCTCTCTCTCTCTCTCTCTCTCTCTCTCTCTCTTCTATTCATATTTGCACAGATTGCTGATCCGCGTGTCAATCAACATCTCCCAACTCCCGAGAGATACCGTAATGCCGGCTGTTTGCGACAGGTGGACGTCTCCACGCAGGTAGACCTCCACGGAGGTTTTGGCGGTCCCATGAACGTCGATTGGGATCGTCGCGCGACGCCGTTGTATTCGCGCGAAGACATCAAGGAACAGTACTGCATCACCAATCGGCAGCTAGACGCCGTCGAGAAGTCCGGTGGCGGTTTTTTCGGTTGTCTGTCGACGAGAGGCCCGTCGCCGTGCAGCTCCACCAGGAACTCCATCCTATCGGCGTGCGTGCGTAGCGCGCCCAGCGACGAGAACTTGAGCGACGCGCCTTATCCACGAAGACCTCTTCAGATCATGTATCGCCAACCGCGCGGCTACGTCTTCGAGGACGAGGCGGACTGGATCGACAGTTCCTACTTTAGGCCGCGCCCTAAGTTTTGCACCGTGCCCGATCCGAAGAGGTGAGTAAAGCGACGGATCGATCTGTTTCTCTCTCTCTCTCTCTCTGAGCGCACTCCTTCGACGGATCTTACATGCGGAATCCAAAGTTGAGCGTCACTCATTGAGAATTCCACCGGAAGAACTTGCGTTGATACGTCGTCGGTTGCAATATCCGAGTGCTCCGCGAGTCGCTTGGCGGCGATGTATGAGAGCACTTTTCCCATGCGCGAATTTACGATAATGTTATGATGGATATAACATACGTTCGTATATAAACGTATATTCTCTCCCTTTTTCGTTCCCTCTTCCTTTTGTTTACTTTAGTAAAAAAAGTGGCTCGTATGAACTGGGAAGAAAAGTAGGTGACTGCTTATTACACGGAGAAAACTGCTATGGTTGCCGCATTCACATATTCCATGGTTAAAGAGAAAATTTGTTCGATTTTAAATTAAATAGATGTCGTATTATTGAAGTAATTGTTGTTGCTATATCCCCATCTATACACAACTATAGTTTTTATAATACATAATGTTCAGTTAATACATCCTCATATATACTGTTACCTCAACCGAGAGAATATTGTTGTCTCTCTATTGTGATCTGCAGAACAAGTATCATAGTTGAGAGATCTATAGGGCTTGGTTATACGGTAATAAGGATATCGCTCAAATACGTATAAACAGATAGCAAAGAAACTCAGTGTACCAATTCCAAAGAACTATAGTTACTACAACTACTTGGGTGTATGAGCAAAAAATAATATTAATATCTTATTGCGGCAACCGTATTCAGACAATGATATCCTGGATGTTTTCTCCATGTACACGCTTACGTATACACGTATACTCGTATACACGTATACTCGACACCTGCGGAGCGCGACATCGCTCCCGGCTATTTAGTAGCCGAGTGCTTCGGATATTTGGGGGCGAATTACTCCGGAGGGACGCGCTTCGAATGTATCCACTGATCGATTTATCAGCGGAGACTCCAGTAACGTAATTGATCGAGAGGCGTGTCGGAGCGCAATGACGAGCAATGTAAACGAAAAGCGACATAAGACTGTAATTCAAGACGTTCGAATGGCACGTCACGCGTTTCTTTGACCTCTCGTGAAAAATTCGCGAGAATTTACCGCGCTCGTATAGTCAGCTCGAGTGACGTCGAGAGATCCGATCGTAACGGCGACGACAACGACGAGCGAATGCGACTTTTGACACACACCTTGTACGTCGAGGAGGGTCGTATCTGGTAACGTTATACCTCCATTGATCCACGAACGGGCAACGTTGCTATGGTTTTAGATAGACCTTATAAAAACGATATTTATACAGCGCACGATGTTCCATCGGCTGTTACGTGCAAAACCTACCCGGCGGCTTCTCCTCAGAGGGTAGCATGCGCGCCAGGGGAGTTGGGTTTATTTCTGATTAGCATGAGTGCCGCGCGTCCACCCGTTTTATCAGCTTTTTAAGGTCAACGGAAAGCGATCGATTAAAAAATTATGTTTGCACGGAAAATCGCTGCGCGAATATGCAGAAAATAGTCACGGGATGTGTATAACCGATAGATTGGATCACATAGACGCGGCTAACTCGTGCTAACGATCCCGCTCTTCAAATTTGTTCATTTCCTTTTTCCCTCGAGCACCCGTTTGTACTTCCCACGCGATTGTTCCGCGATCAATCTTACCTGGTCTGCGCGACAACGGCTCACGCTAAAAATTGACGTTTAATATACGCGATCTCTAATAAGGTCATCTGCTCGCCGATAGAATGACACGCTGTCACTCCGCTTCCTGCGATAATACCTGTAACATGTGTAATCGGGCTGTATTTAGTACAATGCCTATGGACACGACAATCCTCCCGACAACACGCCTCCCATTTAATTCGCCTCATTTTCATTATCGGGGAAAAAAGTATACGTGCGCGCCCTTTTTATTTCCCGCAGAAAACTCACAATGTGTGTATTTTTACATCGGAAATGAGAAAAATTTTTCACATTTATAGAAGCATTTTACCAATGCCCAACTTTGAACATTTTTATTGTTTTGAACTTCGTGCTGAATACAAAATTTCTCTACCATTTCGCAAACAACCACGTAAAATTCTCAATTATTAGTCAAAGAAGATTGGCGTATAATTGTCCACGATAATTTACAAGAACCTCCTGTAATTAATAACTAAAAATCTACGTGGTCATTTGTGCAAAATAATAGCGAACTCTTGTGTTCAATTCGATTGAGAACTACTAAGTTGGAAGTTTAAATATTCGTATTCAAAAACTAAAACTATAAGAATGTAAGGTTAGATATCATAGTGTTGTCCAGGTACTGGTACTTTCACTTTAACCCTTACGATCGGTCGATTTGACGACCCCTAACTTTCTGACTTCGAAGATATACATGGGTGCCGGAAGACGAGGAGTCCATGAAGTTGGAGGGACCGCGACCGGTGCTACCAACCGTGCCTCCCAGTGCGATGACCACGGCGACGCAAGGGCCACAGCCTCCGAAGACGAAGCACGTGAGCTTCGCGAGGTCACACACGCTTACGTCGTTCGACGTTCCGAGGAGCAGAAGTCCTCCGGAACGTCTTATAGACTCGCAGCCAACAATGCAGAACACTATACTGCCTTTGTCCTTGCCCTTGGTGCATCCTTACCCTGGCGTCGAGCCACGTATTCTTTTGCTCGGTGAGTGTGTGTATGTGTGTGTGTGAGTCTCATACGTTTCGATGGCGTGTTGCACATGGAAAAGTTTCACACATTACAAGTGCGCATAGACTATAAATATACCTCTCTTTAAAGACGTATACGCGATCTATAAATACTCTTTACACTACCGCGCGATGCTATAATGTTTCGTAACGGTCTTCTCGAAAGGATATCCGCTTTTATTTACGAGCGCTCAGCTTGTGACGGATAATAAACTGTTAATTTATCGAGATATACGCGCTCTCTTAATTCTAGTGCAAAATATCTCGCGCTATGTAACCAGGACTGCGTGTGAGCGATCAAACTCGTCTCGCAGTTTTGATCCTAAGCCAAGTATCGCAAATTAAGTGGCGAAAGTAGTTACAGCTATTTACTCACAGCTGGCCGGCCGCTGGCGCTCTAGCTCGTCGTAAGCTAGAGACTATAACGCTCGTGAAATTGAGAAGCATCATCTGGGAAACAATGTAATTTAAAATGTCCGTTGGCGAATTGCTGATTAACGTTAGATGGAACGATCGACACCCAATCGAAATATCGTTAAGAGAATTTTTTTCCAATTTTTCTCGACAGACTCCGCGGGCGAGGATTCAGTTCGCGAGCGACTTTTAGCGATTTATTTGTTCCAGAGCAACCACCGAAGCGAGGCGCGATGAAGACACAGGCGACGCAGACAGAGATCCCGGCGATGTTTCGCGGCCGTGTACATCCGGTGACACTCAGCCCCAGGACCATACATCGTGTCAAGATGGTTTCGCAGGGCGCGCAGACGAACGGCGTGTTCAATGGCAGAAAATTGACGAAAAGTTACTCGGAAGCTGGACAATTAGGCACGCCACTCGGCCAAGTTGGCGCGCCTACCAAAGAGGAAACCGAGCACGAGCCGCTCCATAGAACCCAAAGTGAGGAGCCACCGAGGTCGCCCTTTCTTGTCTCAACGACACCACCTCCATTGCTTCCTTCCACCACCATCACCACCATCACCACCACTGTTGTCGTTGAAGCCTTGCCAAATGGGGATATCATAGTTCCTTCCGTCAACGTTGTGAGTATCGTCACGCTAATCTTTGCATTTTACGAGTCTCAACTCGTTGGGGGTAAAGAGATCGCTCTTGAACCTTTGTAGCTTTGACATTTCTCAACACTTGAGCGATTGATTCGCGCGAAAAGATACGTGGGAAATAAAACTTAAGAAATAAATAGAAATACTAGAAATAAATACACTTGACGATATATACGCTCGTACGTTTCCAACGGCGATTTTCCCACGGGATAAATAAACAGACAAACCCTTTCCTTAACAGTGGGTATAAATGCCAGGATACAGCTCGTATATTTTGTTCTCGTTTCAGCCACTGGAGCATCGTAAATCTTTTGATCTAGACGACCAGGAGATCTTCATAAATTTCAAGCCGGCTCCAGTGTCGCCAGATGCTCGGGCGCTCCTCAGCCGGATTTCCGAGCCCACCCGCAGGTTCCTTCCTCTCCAGAAGACCTTCTCCGACGGCGAGATCCGCGTCGAGAGACGCGAACTCATCGGGGAGACCGGCGAGCCAAGTTACCCTCACACCTGCAGAAGGAATCACCAAGATCCTTGGGGCAGAACTGTCAGAGCACCCGTCCAATTTTCCTCGACACCTGAGGATCTGTCCTTGCTACGAATCGCCTCGCCCCATGAGGATCATCATGAAGAGGTGAGACGCGTGTCTCCTCAATATTTCTCTCGTTGATATAGATCAATCTTCACGAGTCAAGCGTGACAAGCAGCAGCACGAAATTGCACGACAATTTATCGCATTTCTTCAGGAGTTCCATGAGAATCTGATACGTCGCGGTCTTTTTCGGAAAAGAAGCGTGTCGCTCGAGGATGGTGTGCAGGGTCTATCGTCGGACGACTTTATGCTTCCTAGGTCACTTCCAACTTCGCCCACGTCGCCGACCGCAACGGCAGGTGTGTGTCACGTAACTCGATATACATTATCAAGTTCACTGATAATAAATGAGAAGAGTCTAACGATATCTTCAACATTGTTCCAGCGCCACGCAGAATCTCGCAGAGCCCGAAGGGCGACTCGCCGAGCCGTGCGTTGCTGCACACCACGTTCTGTCCAGTCGCATTCAGCGCTGGGACCGGCATAGCCGGCACCAGTATCATTGGCCAACTGACTTCTCCGTTCGCATCGAGCGATTCCCTGACGAACGACGTGACGAGGGACCACAGCGATGGGATATGGAACGAGTCGCAAGCGACGGTACTCCAAGCTGACTCGTTGGCTTTATTGACCCCGTCCTCAAGGAGGAGGCATTTGTTACTGTTGCAACATCAGCAACGTTCCTCAATGGATACCGAGGCGTTGGATGTGGAGGACGAAGTGGAGCCTTGCCCACCGAGTCCGAGGATACGTTTGGAACCTGCCACTCCGGTACAGCCCCTCACGCCGAGGTAAGATGCAAAAATATTTTACGAGAATTTTAATAGAGATACAATAGTTTTTTTTTTAACGTATCGTTAAGGCTCCTGGCTTCTCACCGCGGGGTTGACTCTTGATTGTCAGAAGCGAGAAAATACACGCTGAAAGTTTTTCCAAAATACGTTATAAAAAAATAATCGTAAATCCAAATGCGTAAATAAAAAAAATATAAAAAAAAGATATATCTATAAAATGACACAGATCAAACATAATGCGAGCGTTTTCCTTTTGTTTCTACAATCAATAAATAACCGTAATAATTACTGTGACATACAATCTTCCTCTTTAACCTACTTTTTCTCATAATTTTATCACGTATTAATTTTACGGCTATTTATTAATCAGTTAGCTGTATCGCCTTCTTTTAAAAGTGTGTACCTAAATTGTGTTGCATGACGAGTATACTCGTCATAATGCTAAAAATTGCCATTTCTTCATGACTCATACACAGCTAACTGATTAATTGTTAATAAAAGAAGTGTTTGGACTATTTTAAAGATCTGCTTAATCGATTACAAGTTTTATTTTTAAACGTATCGTTTTATTTTAACGTATTTTGGAAAAATTTAAGGAGCCTTAAATCGATTAGCGAGACTACGATCCTTGTAGCTATTGTACTGATTGATTTGGAAAAGTCTCATGATTGTCGGCGTGACTGTTATCGAACGTAGTTAGTGATTATGAGATTCTCCCCTCGGCGCTGTTGCGTGTCGCTTTATTTATAGAAGACACTTTTTGCAGACGCGCATACAGAATACAAGATCTGTTACCGCCCGAGTTTCAGCAAATTTACTACAATGATGTATCCGCAACAGCACGTTTTTACGCGTACGATATGTAAGGCTATAACGCATTCTGACCCGATTTCATAGTAGCCCCCAAGCTTTTTGACTTGAGTATATCTTTTGATGAATCATCCTCACGGCATCCCGAAGTATTTGATTATTACACACACACACACACACACACACACACACACACATATACATACACGTGTTGGCATACTTGAAAGCGGACATGTTTCTGCGTGCATAATTAATACATAATAAAAAAATTGAAAAAAGGACATTTATAATATTCAATAAAGCAAAAATTATTTGTATAAAAGACTACATATTTCTATTAAATTAATTCTACGTGTATTCTTCAATAAACTGTCTCGTATTACAAGAAACTACCTGAAAAGACGTTAACGTTGGACGATGTCCGTTCAAGATTGCAACATGCTATAATTTCAAATTGTAAATATAATCTTGTAAATAGCCTTTTTATTGTCACTTCTGACTACTAATCATTTCAACGAACATGCCATCATTTATCGCAAATGCATACGCCCATAATCCTCACGTTTCTCCCGTTCCGAGTGATATCTACCTACCATCGACCTACACACGTCTCAGTGATCACGGCCAACGCCCGCAACGCTTGTCCCCCAGTATTGGAGTTGCCTGACCACCCTGTCGCTGGACTCGTATCGTCACGATATATCGCGATTAAATCCCGTGTCTTTTCCCCTTAGTATCGAATCGTCCATTTCCGCGAGCAACGGTCGCCCGAGAAGCGGATTACGCCGCGCGAGCCCAGGCCCACCACTGTCTCAGCCCCAGTCACAGTCGTCGAGTGAGTTCGGTTTGAGTCTGGCGAGAACTGACTCGGGCCGCACAAACACCGATCTCTCCGAGACCTCCGAAGATTATGTCACTGCCAATACTTCTACGGAAACCGGGACCACCACAGGTACGTCCGCCACGACCAGCTCTTGGTCGAGACCACCGCAGACGTCCAGCGCCGCGGCATCGGCACCTGCTTCAACCACCGCGACCGCCGCGGAAGGCAGCTCCTTCGAAAGTGCCAGCTCAATCTACAGCTTGGCGAGGAGTGAGGTAAGAAATCGTCGTCGCTCCATTCACCATTCCCCACCGTCGAGTCGCGATCATTCGATGGCTCGTCTCGTCCAATGATCATTCAGACAGATTCGCGACCTGAAATATCGGCAAACTTCAAGCTTGCGACTGTCTCAATTTCATCATCAGGCCGTGGTCGAGGAGCCGTGTAGTCCGCCGCCAATCTTAGAGGAAGCGGAAATCGCGTTCGGGCTGGAGATACCTCCGTCGTCGATGAGGTCCAGCAGCAGTAGCAGCTCAGGTAGCTATGACCTGAAGGACGCGATGGCTGATCCTAATCATCCTAATCATGAGTTGGAACAAGTTGCTCCACCCAGTGGGCACACCTCGGAGACTGAATTGGATCGAGATGTGAGTGCCCACAGGATCATCCGTCTGTAGTTGTCGAAAGAGAGACTTCAACTAATCGCGACACGACTGATTCTGACGCAGGAGGGTCACCGATCGTCGTCCGGGGGTTACGCCGAGTCGCCACCCGACGTTCGCATGTGGAGCGAGGAAGAGCGGCGTCGCAAGAAGAAAACCTTCAGTCTGGACTTCCTCGGAACTACCAACAACGTTGAAACGGAACACAGTGTGGAGCCAGTGTATCCTGAGAAAGTGGAAGTCAGTCCGACACCTAGCCATCGTCACCGATCGAGGAGCAAGCCAGCGTCCGCTCGAAGTCCTCACCGAAACAACAGGAAACGAGAGACGGCGACGCAACAATCGACGCAGCTGCAGCAACAGCAGCAGCAGCAGCAGCAGCAGCAGCAGCAGCAGCAGCAGCAGCAGCAGCAGCAGCAGCAGCAGCAACAAGCGCTCAGCCACAGTCCTCAGAAAGAGGAATGGAAAGTGGAGCAGGCCGAGGATGGTCCACACGCACCGACATCCGACGACTCGAGCTGCAGTCATCATTACCACATGCATCATCATCACCATCATCACATGCACCGAGAAGGTGCAGAGAGCGGCAGGCATCGTCGCACCAGGGAGAGTCCACGGAGGAAGACCAGCGGTTACCTCTCCACCAGGAGACGTAGCAACGAGGTGAGCATGGTAGAGGGAGTCTGTCCTCGAAAAGGACTTGAACCACTATGTGAGAATTGATTAAACAAAACACATCTGTAACGAAAACACTGCCGATATTTTGCTTTGCTTCTTTTTCTTTTTTCAAGACTATTCGCTCGATATCCGGTGATCGTGCTGTGCAGGACAAGAACGCAGCGATAACTGGCAGTTTGCCACGAAGAAGATCTCGTCTCGCGGACGATATCGTTTGCTCCAGTCGCCTGAGTCCCGGTCGTTATCAGCGTAGTCCGGGCCACAACGGTCAGCGCGCGATTGTCATGGAGGCGCAGAGTCCGGAGGCGAGATTGAAAGCTTTGTCGGCGGAGTCCTTGAGGTCCGTCAGTCCGGGCAGCGACAGTGTGTTCTACAGCGAGAGCGCTGATCAGCCTTGCGTCGCTGTCGCCGCTTTGGACGCCGCGCATTGCCATCATTGCGGCAGAGAGGTGATATATTGCTTATCGTGCATTATTCATTTGTCTCTCACTCAAACTCTTTGCTCGCGAGTGCGCCTCCACCTCCTCCTCCTATCGCACCGTTTCCTCTTCATCCGAGAGAAGAGGAGCATTGCTCTCCGAAAGGGAATGTATTCAGCTTTATGCCACTTTCGGCACTGAGCCTTTGACCGACGTGGCATTGATACAAGAATAATTTTGAGTTTCTTCATGACCAGCGAAGGAAGAGAAGGGGGACGAGACCATGAGTGCGAAGAGTCTGATGACACTTGTATCACAATTTACTTAGAATTTCTTCCGACGTGATCTCCTTAGCAGCAGCCGCTTCTGAGATCGCAGATTGAACGAATTAGCGTAGTGCACATTGAATATCTCTGCATCCTCATGGTAGCTCTCGATTAGATCTCATTAGACGCTAAGCGAGTATGCCAAGTGTGTATCTGCTAGTGACTCGAATGTTTCAAGTGATTCTGCGATTTCCTCTCTCTCTGAATTCGCCTGCGGTCGGTCTAAATCACACCGCTCGATCGTTATTCTCTCGAGGTATCGCCTCGGTCCTTGAAAGTATTCATAGAAATTCTCTAAATTTTCTACCGTTTAGCAATTCGAGGATCGCGCTTCACTTCTCGTAGTTCGCTTTCTATCAGCATCACTCAACTGTTCCTTTTGTTTGCTTCGTAAACCGACACGAGTTGTGCGAATGAGATTCTTCAATGCGAACACAAAACATTCGAGATATCTCACGGTAATTAATGATGAATGCGAAGTAGCGTTTCTCTATCGTCGTATCTACTTATCTGTCCGTCTGTCTGCCTCCTTTCTCTATCGTGTGTGCCCTCCTGTTGCTTCACCCCGAGGTGTCGGAAGAGATCGTTCGACCACCGGCAGGTTTCGCGGACTCCCCGGAGGGACACAGGGCGTCCTCCTCCAAACACGTCACAGGGCACCGGCTGTACAAGAAATTCGACAAGAGGTATAGGTCGGAAGATCGCGGCGACAGAAGGCACCGTCGCAGCAGCGCCGGCAGATCGGACATCCGGGCCAAATCGGAGGAAAGAGCCACCCCCCGACCAGGAAGCAGAGGTTCGATCGATGACACCGCCAGTGGCAGGAAGAGACTGCAAGCTCGAAGTACCGACGCCAGCATGGAGATTCTCACAGGTCGGTTTGCCGAATGCTACCACTGAATAGCGTTATCGCACATCTCGATATGAGTAACAATCAGTCTGTCGGTTTCTTCTCAACGACAGGGAGGGAAGACGAGGATACTTATGTGGAGCCGTACACGAGCAGCGAGTGGATTTACATCGGTGATCTCGAAGAGAGTCACGTGTGGAGGAGACCAGACAGCAGGGACGATGACGACGACATTACGGAGATTGGCGGTAAGGAACGACGGGACTCTCAGGAATCCACGGAGAGCGAGAAAAATTTTAAGAAAAGATATCAAGCGGCCACGCACAGGATGGTGCATCGGAAAAGCAGCGGCGAGATGTACAAGAGGATACAGACCAAATGTTTCGGTGAGTCAAGCCGCGCTATTTTTATCCCCTCGACGGATTTTACAAAGATTTCGGTGGTTTTCTGAGATTTTTGCGTCAAGTAACTCCGTTGTGTGGATCTTTATATCCTCTCGCGTGTTTTCCCTTTTCTATTCTTACGTCCTGTCGCACACGCACGCTCAGGAGTTATAATTAAAAGCCATCCTGTGAAAGCTATTTTCCTCGAATGTCGATCTCCAGGAAACGGATCCATCAGCACGTACCGCACTATCGCGACCGTTAATCATAACTATGGGCGCAATGTTTTCCAAGTGCTCCTGTGTGTGAAATTCGTGAAGCGCGTTCCCAAAATTCAATCTCCGTGCTGTAAGATCATCCGGTTGGATGACGTCCGACACGACGCGACGCGCAAGAAGCCGCTTCGATTCGCGCATCGTCGAAGAATGTTCTTAAACCGTCTCGCAAAGGCATCCTGCAATAAATCCGCTAGCAAGGGGAGAGTTAGGTAGCGAGGTAATGAGGGCAAGATAAAAAGAGAAAAAGAGAGAAAAAGTCTGGAAAAAAAGACCAAGAAAAAAAACAGAACAAAAAATAACGCAAGACAGGGGAGATAAATAGATGGATGAGTAAGATCGGTCCCATCATTCTCTGAAAGTCTTTCAAGGGGCAATCGGAGATAGCAAGCCTTGAGTGGAATATTTTGCGAAAAATCAGAATAATCGGAACACGTTGAATTCGCGACAATCGATCTGTTAAAAGTGAGCGCTCACGAGGATTCGAAAATATCCGAATTACGGGGAGACGCGCGACAAGAGGAATTAAGAGGACGCGTGGAGGAGGGAGCGAAAAGAATTAGGTTACGATAACGTGCGAAAAAAGACGTGCGGCTGAGAGAAAAAAAGAGAAAGATTGGTGTAGAGGGAAAGAGAGAGAGAGAGAGAGAGAGAGAGAGAGAGAGAGAGAGAGAGAG
>NW_022639454.1:586230-594681 GCF_010583005.1 Odontomachus brunneus
AGAGAGAAAAAAAAAGAGAGAGAGAGAGAGAGAGAGAGAGAGAGAGAGAGAGAGAGAGAGAGAGTGGCGTTCTTCCCGATTCTTTAAATAAGCACCGCGTAATACTCCGTCGTCTAAATATAATCCAGCCGGCAAGCGGCCGTCGAGCGAGACGTTCATGCTCAACTCGTTTGTGGCAAGAGAAGGAAGACGGAGGAGCCAGGGAGGAGTGATTTGTGCCCGCGCGAAGTCGACGGGGAAGCGTAGCCATCGCTCGCGACCTGCTCGCGAGGGCGGCGGGGGATGAGGGGTTCGGCGGGGTGCCGACTCGAAGAAGTAGCTTTTGGCTGGCAGTCAGTGGGTCAGGGCGCCGAGTCGCATTCCGCGAGGCTGCCGACTCGAGGCATCGTCTTCACGGATTCACCGTTTCCTGTGTGCACCCGTGAGGTTTATCCGCGAACGCGTCTTCCGGTGCGAAGGGTTGCGACAGCCGTGCGTGGAAGAGGAGGCAATTCTTTCCATCTCTCTCTCCCTTTCTTTTCTCTTTCTCTCTCTCTCTTTCTCGCGTCGATACCGTGGAAGTGGAGAAGCGACAGTTAATTCGCGCCTAACAAGTTCTAATTGCTTGAAGTTTACAATCGATCGATCAGCGAGCGACGATGGTGTGCGACTCCGCTGGTTCCGAGTGTGCAACAGAAATGGACAAGGACGTGACATTGAAGCAGGCTCTGGAAGAGTTGCTCAAGTGTATGCTCAGAGTCTGGTGTAGGGAGGGTCAAGCTTTGGCGAAATTCGGCGTGACGACGACAGGTAACGGAGTTTCGCCGACGCGAAGTCGCAACGCCTTCACCGGTTTTCTCATCGGTACTCGCATCTTTTCCGCCAAAAGCTACCAAAGATGAATGCTCGCTCGTTAAACTGCCCGATTGCAATCCGATACGCCAAACTTCTCGTCCCGACATGAAAGCGAATCGCGGCGACGTGAGCTCCTCGCCAAAGCGAGCGTTATTGGCGACTTGGAAGCCAACGGGGATAATCTGTATTAATGATTTGATCTCTATTCATGAGAGCAGCGCGCGGCGCCAATTTAACGACGACGTAGATATCCGCGACGGGGAACGCGGGTCTGAATCTCGGGTCTGAAACCCGACTAGAGAATATACGCCGACGACAATCGAGTGTCGGCCAAGTATCGTTAAGATGTAACTAAGAGTCGGTCGTCTTAATTAGTACGCATCTGTCAGCGTCGAGTACGCACACCCACGCGCGTACACACGCAGCTCGCGCCACACGATGCGTTCTCTCTCTCTCTCTTTCTCTCTTTCTTGCAAATTTTAGTCGAGAGGTCTCTCCCTTCATTGACGGAACGCGGCATTATCGACATTTACGAGCGACATCTCGGCGCGCTGATATCACCTTTTTTTAATCGAATTAAAATAGGTCAAAGAGTCCATAGATGAACGGATCATACGGTGAACCTGGAACGCTCTCCATACCGTGCAGGTGTATCGCGCGCCGATTATGACGCCATACACGTATATATCGTATAAAGTTCACGCGCACAATCAAGTCGCGCTTTTTCCAGCGTCTTTCACGTTCATGATCAAAGCGCGGACTAAAACGGATAAGCTTGCAATAGTGCAGAAATAAAACGTGGCGGCTCGATAGTGTCGGCGCGCGCGCGACCACGAACGCTTTCGTTCTCTCTCTCTCTCCCTTCTCCCTTCCTCTCTCTCTCTCTCTCTCTCTCTCTCTACCTGTACAACAGAGCAGAGAGAAAAGGTCTGAGGCCCTAAATACGCTCGGCTACGTTTATAGTACACTGACGTAGGATATATATTCGCGCGCGCGTGTCTTTTTGCGTGGATCTACGTCGATCCATTTTTCTTCCGCCTCTTCGATCTCTGCCGATCTGGAGCGAGCGATCTGCTTGCCCGATTGTGCTCGCGTGAACATAATCGTGTCGCACTATTCTTGTTGACCGTTCGATACCACGTGGCGTGACTGCGAAAAGCGAGGGGCTTTAAACAATTTACCGTAGCGCGTACGATTCTCTTTGTCCGCCTACTTAATGCTACTCGTCTAAATATAATCCGTCCAACGCGATGGAATAGACCTGCATATCAAATGCGACTAAGAAGAATGATATCAAGGCGTGTTTTATATATATATGTGTGTGTGTGTGTCAAATATCTTTAATCCCCACCCATAAAATCATGAAGAGAATATTCTTGTTATAAATATTTATAAATATATATAAATATATATAAATATAGAAAAATCTTTGAGGATAAACGCGGGTATCGAAAAACAAAAGGATACAAAAATTCGCAATTACTTGGTTTTCTTATCTTTTTGTTTTCTTGTTTTATTTTTAATTTATCGAGCGATTTATTTATTTAGGATATCGAGTGCATGACTCGGTCTAATTAACCCGACTAGAAATATATCCCATAGTTCTCATCAGATTGATGAGAACCCGATCAGTTATCTGATTATACAGGGCGATGTTCTGTCGGGTTCCAATTGTTAATACAGCTTTAACTATCAGTAATTATTATTAATAACGTTCTGATTATCATGTTGCGCTTCATGATTTATCAGCATCCGCGCGATAACATCACCTTACACAAACAGATTACGATCAAGCCGATCAGGACTATTGGATAAGTTTCTAGTCGGGACGCTCTTCGTCAAATTGTCGTTCGCGCGCGAAACTCTAGCTGTACCTCATGTTCGCAGAGAGCGACAAGAGGGTGATCGTGAAACGAGAAGCTGGCGGTGAATTCGGATTCCGCATTCATGGTTCCAAGCCGGTGGTTGTTTCCGCGATCGAGCCAGACACGCCTGCGGAGAGCTCCGGACTCGAGGTTGGCGACATCATCATGTCGGTGAACGGCAGAAGCGTCATGGACGCCACGCACTCGGAGGTCGTGAGACTAGCGCACTCCGGCACGGACGTCCTGGAGCTGGAAGTGGCGAGGACTTGCAACGTGCTGGCGCCGCGCGTCACGCGCGCAGGAGCGAAGGAGAGCGCGGAAGAGGCGCCCCTTTGCTCCGGCTATTTGTGGAGAAGGTCCGCCACGTCCAGCGTGGAGAAGTGGGTACGCAGGTGGTTCGCTCTTCGTCGTGACAACTGCCTGTACTGCTATAAGACTGATTCGGTGAGCGAAAGTTGGCGACTTTGTTTTATAGATTTGTCGAGAGGACCACCTCCCTATGGAGATCTTTTCACGGAGATGTCGTAGTTTTCAACTGTATTTCCCAATAAAATATCTTTTCGAGCTTAAGGATAAACGTTAGTGAGGTAGCTCGAAATATCTAAAGCTGAGAAAATGCTCGCGCGTATCTAGAGTTTGCTTCCACTCAATGCTAATGCTTGTCACGACAGGACTCGCAACCGGTAGGAGCGGTGATGCTCCTCAAGTACGACGTGGAGCAGACGCCTGAATTGAGAGTAAATAGTTTCGCGATAAAGAAACAAGGTGCACCGACCCTGCGACTGGCGGGCGATACTGAAGATGCGGTAGCTCGGTGGATCACGGTTATACGCGAAGCCGTGGAGAGGAATAATCAGGTATGGCGAGACGAATCGATAGCGCGGCCGGCCGACCTCTTTTCCACCTATTTTAATCTAGAAGTAATCACTGTTCTTAAAAAATGTACCGCGTCAAACAGACGTCTGATCAAGCACTTTCATAGAGATCGGTAGATCTTGATAAAATCTCTTCGCCCGAGAGCTCTGTGCAAGATTTACGCGGCTCTTTTGATGTATCTTCAGATCGACACTTGGCTGGACGCTTCGATGAGGATGAGGGAGATGGCCGCGTGCGCTATTCAGAGGCCAGACTGTTTCGGTTACTTGAGCAAGCAGCAGGAACACGCACGGAAGACTTCCTCGCCCACCGGCTGGTCCCGGCGATACTGCGTGCTGAAGGACGCCGCGCTTTACTTCTACGACGACGCCAACGCCGAGAAGGCGTTCGGCGTGGCGTGTCTGCACGGCTTCAGGGTGCACAGCAGTGCGCCGAGTTCCGGTGGCAGGAAACACGCTTTCGAGCTGCAACCGCCGGATCCCACGCAGAGAAGCTATATCTTCGCTACCGAGTCGGAGATGGATAAGAAACGGTGAATATAACAGCCAGCTCTTCGCAATTTGGCCGACTGAAACGTTGGGACTCATTCCTGTCGTTTTTCAGGTGGTTGGCAGCCCTCGAATACTCGATCGATCGATGGATAAAGATAGGTTGATGCGAAACAATCCGCCCTACGATGAATCCAACGAGTCGCACTAGCGAAGATCGTCCAAGGAAACCCTCGTCCGTACCCGTTTCCGGTTCCTAGCCGCGAATCGTCCGCGACGGTCGGACAATCGTCGCTCCGTCACCCGGATAACCGCACCACTCGTGGATGTCGCCAAAACATTATCATTTCAACGACATTATTGAGTCTCATCGTCATGATCATCATTGTAGCTGCTGATTAACAGTGACGCTGAGTCCAAGTTGTTCACAAATAAAAGTCAACGCTGAAAACGCTGCTAACTTGTGTCCCATTTTCACGCATTTCACGACTATCGTCATTGTCGTCGTCGTCGTCATGTCGTCGGAATTGTTTATCAGCAGTAGTGGAATTCCATCGCGCACAGTCATTCGACAAGCAGAGTCAGTCGGAACGGCACTCAGATAAAGATCCAAAATGATGATAGCGACTATCCTGAGAAACAAATATTTTTCAATACTTGAAAAGGTATTTCTGGGACACAAAGCTTACTTCTGAGAAACAAAATTTATTTCTGTGAAATAAACTTTATTTCTGTGAAATAAACTTTAAATATCACAAGTAAATTTTCAAGTAATTCTCTCTCAGGGTATGACAGGTGACAAATATGTAAATTTTGTATATAGAATCAATGCACACAATTCAATAAACTCTATGTTGCAGTTGTTACAACTAAAGCTAAATGACCAGGAGAACTATATGTATAGTTCTCGTAATTGTTCAGCTTTATTCGCAGCAAGTACAAAGCAGTTCATTAAACTGTATATATTAATTCTACATATTCTATTCTTAGCATGTAAACTGAAATAACAAAATACATACATATATACATTGATTATACATACAAAACTCATGATATAGTTGTCAGCTATATAGTTACCACCGTCATGTATTTTTCTCTGAGTTTGGCTCTCGCGAGACCAGAACCTCCCGAGATCGTGACGCTTTCAATTTCGTAAACTCTTGAGACTTTTGAACCTTGCAACTCGTTACTCGTACGCGTGTCAAGCTTTCAGTCCCATTCAACCCCATCCCTCATGCACTCATCGCACACTTCATCGACGACACAATGCTCCACGAACTCTGATCAAAAAGTGGTTGTGCGAACTAACTAACGAATAATTGCGAACTCGGATCCTATTAATATATCACAACGCGATCTATTCACGACGATTCTCAGCGCGAAGCGCAAGAAGTCGCCAAGTCGTTTGTCGCTGAAACTCTATACGCACACGAAGACGATTCTGCAGCCGGCGGGATTGTCTTTAAGAGCGAGACGATGTTCATCTCAAAGACGTTTAACCGTGACGGCGGCGAGCGTTAGGGAAGGGAGAGAGAGAGACATTTCGTGCGAAACGCGTACGTGTATGCGGTAGCCAATAGTAATGCGTACGCGGCACATGTGCATGTGGAATTGCCGTTTAACTGTATCGCTGATTCTTACTAAAAGCCAAACATTTGTAAGGAATTTCGAATACCGCGCGATTCAGCCGCGACAGAGCGGCCCGAGCGAGTCGATTGCGTGCGTGTCTGCATGCGTGCGTGCTGTAGGTTGTGAGTAAACTCGTATATGCGTCACCTGTGCAGTAGTACATACGAAAATACCAAAAATATCTGGGTGTCTGTCAAAAATCGTGTCGCATTCTTGCGCGAGGAGATGCCGGCGTTGTAGAGGTTGAAATAATCCTACACATCAGGTTCGGACCGATCCTGTCCGCTTCTACTGGCATATACGGGGTGTCCCGGAATTATTCCGTACATATTTTACGGAAAGTCGATGCAGAAAGGACGATGGATGAAATGGGTCGATTTTTGCTTAAAAAGCGTAACGCAAGTTATACATGCGATTTTACTGTTTCTGGGTCGCTGTATACGACGCATTTTTATCCGTCTAAAACCGTCTTTAGATAGATTAAAATCTTATGTATTTAGCGAACATATAAGATTACGTATAACTTACGTGATGAAGTGCAACTTGCATTGCATTTTTTTAAGCGAAAATCGGCTCATTTTATCTATCGTCCTTTGTTCTTGAATGAATTTTAAGGCTCCTCAGAGAGCACAGTCTATTAAAAAATATTTGGGTCCTCATTTTTCGAGAGAATTTCAATCAAGCGTTTAAGCAGCAAGACTTTCTCCATCATGCAGATTCTATTCAATGTTGTAGGCACGTGAGATCATCGTTGAAGTATGTATAATGTGTAATTTGGGGACACCTAATCATATTTTGAGGAACTTCTCATTTTGGAACTTCTTTCGGGTTATATACATATATATATATATATATATATATATATATATATATATATACATATATATATATATATATATATATGTATGTATGTATATATATATCTTTATGGCACACACAAATTATACAAACCCATTCCCCTTTTACGTAAGTTTTTATCGTATCGCGCGTTACTCGTGCGCTGATTAAGAAAAGTCGCCGGGAACGAGTCGACGGGAAATGACAGCGGGATGACGGCGCTAGATTCGCGATTCGTGTCGCAGGCGCGATCCTGCGCGCGGAGAAAAGTCGGCGAGTGTAGGATCGAGAGGACGAGATGAAGCGCGCGCGATCGTCGCGACGGCGCGGCGCTGAATTTAACGGCGTTTTCGACGAGCGCGATCGCCGCAAATACGAAGGGAAACAGAAAAACAGGAAGAAGATGCAGGCGCGAAGAACAAGGCATACCAACGGTATCGTCGTTAGGAAGTACATTGTTTCACGGTCGACGCGTCGGTTTTATTAGAGAGCGACGCGCGCGTTCGAAACGCAAATTTGTGTGTAAATCGAAAGGAGCCTGGTGAAACGCTCAAGAAGAAAATTTCAGATAATAAAATAGAAGGTTTAATACAATTTTAGAATAGCGCGTGTGTATGTGTGTGTGTGTGTGCCGGTGTGCGCGTGTCATTTTCCCAAACTTTTTACCGGCTCCGAATTCCCCTGCTGTTCGATGAGAAGCCCAGAGCACGTTTAGAACGTTACTCCGCTCCGACGACTAATTGCTCTTATTAACGCGCCATGTTTCCGCGATGGTACTTTGTCAAAATTCGATTGCGATCGAATGCGTAGCGGCGGGACAGCAACAACAACAGTTTGAACGGCGCGATTTCGCCTCGGCGTCGGCGATGCGCTCCGCGCGCGAAAATCATCATCGGGAATTATGATTAAGACTCGACGTGGCGGCGGCAATCGGCGGGGCCGATCAATCGAACACATCCGCAGCGAGTCGACGGTAACCCGGCGCGAATAGCTGAAAAGCCGAGATCTCAATTACGATGATCGCAATGAAATATCGCGAGTGAGATTTTTAAGAGCGCGGCGCGGCCCGATGCGCGTAGATAAATTTGGGTCTTGCTTGGGGCACGTTGCGCGCTTCGTCCGCGGCTGGGCCCCGGTGGTATCCGTTTGATAGCAGATAGCAGGCCGAACGATGCTGGTATGTTCTCATTACGCGTCGTGTAGGTATGCGGCGGCCGGTCCGTGTTTCTCTTCTCGTACTTCGAGGTCTGCGCGCTCCACGTCGCTGCATCTCGCTCTCCTCTTCTGCATCGCGCGCTCCCTCCCTCTCACGGCTTTCTCTTCCTTCGTCTTCGGCGACTACGTACCATAAAGCGCTCCCATAAAGCGGCATTTCCACCGTGCTTTCCGCCGCGTAACGTGACTTTCTTGCGAAAATCGCGCCGCGAGATCTTAATTGTTCCCGGGGTAATTATCCCACGGCGGTGTTCACGTAGGGGGAGGATACTACCACTCGCTCGCGCTTCCTCCCGGCCGAAATTCCACGGGCGATTCGACGGATCCGGTGGAATCCGCACTTAAACGCTCGTCCTCTCTCTCGTGCACAACTTCCACCTCTCGCTCTGTCTCCCTGGCGCGATGGTGATCTCGATGACGTTGCTGTGGGCACGACGGCGTGCTGGCTGCATGCTGTGGTAGTGGTGGCGGTAAGATTGTGAGCTTGGTAGTGATGGAATGAATCGGCGAGGTAAGAGGAGAGGGAACTAGTTCAGTGAACAAAACGACGTGAGAGGCAGTTGCACGCTGTAACAACGCCTTGGCTCGGCTGTGTACTACTCGCGTGAGCACGGATGAAGAGAGAGGGAAAGAGAGAGAGAGAGAGAGAGAGAGAGAGAGAGAGAGAGAGAGAGAGAGAGAGAGAGAGAGGGGGGAGGGGGAGAGAG
>NW_022639454.1:594691-604419 GCF_010583005.1 Odontomachus brunneus
GAGAGAGAGAGAGAGAGAGAGAGAGAGAGAGAGAGAGAGAGAGAGAGAGAGACGGGAGAGGGGGAAAGAGAAAGAGAGAAGAGAGCTTCAACCCTGATATCCCATACGCGCGGCATACGTATAAAGAGCTCTTTTAATTTTGTATTAGGCTACCTTCGAGCGAGGTTTAACGGGCCGCGGTGAAAGAACTCTCGCGACACGCACTGGATACCGCATTCGCTGGCCGCGGTTTTACGCTCGCGAGCACGTCGGAAAAGTTAAAGGCGCGCACGCACGTCTACCGTATTAACGTTACGCCTTTTCTTTTTCTTTCTCAATTACGGAGTTAACATTCGGATATAGCATTAAAATGATAGTTTCCACCAGTTTCGACTAAGCTGAGTTCAAGTGTCTTTGTCTGAAGAGTTCAAGCTCAGGTTAAGGTTTAACCTCCTATCCTTTCCCGTTTTTTGTTATTAACGCGGCTTGCCTCGTAAGCGGTACCGCTTTTTTCCTCATACATGGATAAAAAAAATCGAAGCAGGTTTTTCTCATTATTCCAGATCTCTACTTTTTAGTCAGGATGCTGTTCAGCTCCCTGCTGCTTGTAATTTTTTTTTTTTTTTTTTTTTTTTTTTTTTTTTTTTTTTTTTTTTTTTTTTTTTTTTTTTTTTTTTTTTTAGCAAAATGCGCAATAAACAATTAAAGTTTCAACTGTTGGCAAAATGAGTCGAAGTGGAAGTTTATCGACGTCGGTCGTTGCCGAAATTTTTGCGACCTCAGGATCTCTGAAAGTTCGATCGGACGAGGAGCGCCATTGTCTCGCGCTGACATCTTAATTGGGACGGTTACGTTTCCGTTAATTAGCGCACAAGCGGTCGTTGAAGAAGTCTCAGAGACGCGAGACGATCTGTACGATCGATCAGAGCCTCGAAAACAATGACGCGCTGCCATTCACACTCTGCATTCCGCCACGACGGCGACATAACACTATGCAAATACGAACACGTATCGTCCATTCAAGGCATGATTTTTTCCCACGCGAGAGGATAGTCGGAGACTGGCCTTGTACTTGGCGTCTCGACCTTTTAGGAAAAGAGAGATGACGTATCGTCCATCCGCGTACCGTTACCACGCGCGATTTTGCCGACCGATTCGTCAACGTTCCTCCGTCTCTTTGTTGTCCCCTTTCACGTTCACTCGCTTCGCGGAGCGGCAGAGCCGCAAAATGAATTTTGCCGAGTGATCGTTTGAGGATCGCCCGGGTCGGGGCTTTCTAGCGGCAACTGTATTTCGGGCTCGAGTGTATTACTCGCGGCGCGGAGCGGCTACATGTTTCAAGAGCTGACGAGCATAGAAATGCGCGCTATTAATTTGCATACGCCGTCGTGCAATTCACAGGAGCAAGAGGAGGAGAAGAAGGAGGAGGAGACGTGCGACGCCACACAGTGATCCAGTTTCGCTTCCTAGTACGGAATAATTAAACATATTTACCAACACAAATTTTTATCATCTATTTTGTTTTGTAACTATCCAAATATATAACGTTAAATATTAATTATTGGAATATACAACCAAATAATGTATCATATAACTTGATAAGAGTTCTTTCAAGTAAAAAATGCGGCCAAGCTCTCGTAAGGTCATAGTCCTATTTTGTGGCACTCGAAATCTCAAATTATTTTTGATAAAATTGTAGCTATCGATGGGTAAAGGTTAAAGATAAGAATATAAGTGTCAGATATAAAAGTGATCAAAATATTTCAAATAAAGAACTTAAAATTTCATTCTTTTTCCGCTAATTTGTCTGAACGGCATCTCATGCTCGTCTTAGTCTTAGATGCCGGATTAGTCTGGATCTCTGTGTGGCGTTTTGAATTTTTGCTTACGCGTACTTTAACAGCGTGTTACCCTCTCTTCCCTTCGCCCCCGAATGATTCTCACCCGAATACACGTGATTTTCGGTTCGTCGATTCAGTTACACGTTGCAAAATACGAGCGTCATTTGCTCGCACGCATTCTCCGATTGATTTCCACGAGCGTTTAAATGCCTCGTGGACGTCTCGATAAGCAAGATGAAAAAGCTTGAAAGAGAGAAACGATGCCGTTCACCGAGTTTTGCACGACACGGATATCACGTTTGCAGTCGTGTGATAAAAAATCGATATGCAATTACGGAGACATGTTCAGCAATTGCTGGTGGATAGTACTTTCGTTTGCTGGCCTTTTATCCCCGGCGTTGCCGCGCACACGTGTTCAGAATTGCGGCACGCAACTTGGCGCGCTCGCCGTCGCGGATTTTTATACCGATTTCGATGCGGCACGGAAAAGTTGTCGAGAAGCGGTGTGGCCGTATCTCGCCGAAAAAGGAACGACAAAAAATAAATAAACGACATTGCCCTGTGTAAATTATACGTGTGAGATTCTAATGAATCAATCGATCCTACAGAGTGCTCAACTTTCGCAAAGTGACGTAACAACGAGTGAATTGCAGCGGGCGCACTCGCGTCGCACGATCTTTTTGGTGCATAACACTCCTTGTGAAATAAAGGGTAAAGTTTACAAAAAGATCTCACACCTCGCGCTAAGTATTTCGATAACAAACTTTGGCCCTTCTTTCGTCGGTATCTGCCACGAGTGAAATACGATATTGTACTTTGTATCGTCACGAGCGTTCCGCGCGCAGGTGAGACAGGCTATACTCACGACGTATCCGAAAGAGTGAGAGGATACGAGAAAACATTTTAAGTCGATTACTTCTCGGTCGGAGCCAGCTGACGGCGGCATTACTCGAGAAATTCGATCTGATATCTATGCTCTATGGGGTCGGTCGATCGCGACGCATATCGAATTCGACCCTTGAATTCGCAAATGCGGCTTCGCCGGCCGATTAACGTGGCGAGTTTTGTTTTCCGCGAAATTACCCCGCGCATATTCCTTGAGAATATCTTGGAATAAGGACTGACGCCTGGAATAAGGACCGCAAAATTATTTTCAAATGCGCGTGGAGTCTTCGGGCGCGAACGACGTGATCCCGTCAAAATTCTCTGATTACCACGGCATGGGAAACCATCAAGGATAAATGAGAACAGCTCTACCACGAAAAGTGTCTGCAACATCGCGCGTGCATCCCAAGCGAGCATCCCGCCTGACAAAAACGAAGTAATAGCCGAGCTGGACCAAATGGGAAACCGATCGCGATGTAAGCGGCTGGCCCATTTCTCCGCCTGGATCTAAGCTCCATTACACGACGTACGCAAAAATCGCCGGTTAAACGGCGGAAAAAGGCCATTCAGTGACGACGAGAAAGAGAGAGAGCGAGAAAGAGAGAGAAGAAGACAGAAAGAGAGAGAGAGAGAGAGAGAGAGAGAGAGAAAGAGAGAGAGACAGAGAGAAATTGACTCTCGCGTCTCGCGGATCAATCGGACGACTCATCCACGATGAACAATCGCGTCGCTTGTTCTATCCAACTGGAGCAAATTCCGGAATCCGTGAACTAGAACTGCGCTCGCTCCAGCGAGACGTACGTAAGGTTGAATCGATTTGCCGGTGTAAAACCGGCTGGGCGTCGGCGGCGGCTGCTGCCAGTAGAAAGAGACGGAAAGAAAAAAAAAGGAAACGCCGAAGGACAGTGGGAACGCGCGCGGGGTGAACGGTGTGCGCCGGTGTGCGGCGACGGCGGAGTATCGAAGGGACGAAGAAGTCGTAGGTGGAAGAGAGACGCAGTAAGACGCGAGCGAGAGGGACAGAGCGTGGCCGAGGGAGAGATCGAGAAGGACAGGAGGAGGGAGAGGGAGAGGGAGAGATAGAAAGAAAGAGAGAGAGAGAGAGAGAGAGAGAGAGAGAGAGAGACAGAGACCGAGACTCGATCTCTCGGAGTGCCTCTGGCTGGCGGCGGGGTGCATGGACCACACTCCCCTTTCCGCCCACCAACGACCGATCTCCTTCGTCAGTGCCGGCGTGGCGCGGGTTTCTTACAGGTGCGTTTACAGCAACCTGCCCCACGATTTTTTCATTCCGCCTGGACTTGGTAGCACGAACCGCGACGACGTCTCTCCTCGTGCTCTCTCGTCGAGCAAACAGAAGCGCTATCGCGGATCCTCCGCGATGACTCGGGCTCTCGCCGATGTCGCGCTTTCGACGTTGCTCGACGAGCGAGTGACGCGTGAGAAGTGATCCGAATGGAAATTAGTTGACAAGTTGACGAGTTTCGGAGATTATTGCCTATCCAACTGCTACGAGAACAGTTGTCGCGTCTTCGACGCGAAGAGAACAGAGTCTCCAACGTCACCCGCACGATCGAGCACGCACGATCGAGCGTCCGGAGTGTGCGGTAAGAAAATTTCACGGTAGCAGCGCAGCGGCGGCTCTCTTCCAGGCACGGAAAGAGAGGGAGGGTACTCGAGTTCGCGATTACGCACCTGCTCCTCATACCACGTCCCTACCTGAACCTCCTGCGTTCAACCTGCGCGGCATCGCCTCATAGTCACTGGTAGATAGGATACCGGCAAACCTCCGCGCCCTCCCTCGCCTACTCTCGACTCTCGCTCTCTCCGACTACCTGTCAGTCCCGTTCTGGCGACCGCGAACCGGCCGGAACTTACCTCTGTCGCACCAAAGGTGCGCTCAGGTGAGCTAGAGCGAGGCAGTCACGGCACAGCATCCAGCAGCAGCGCTACTAGCGGCAGCCGAACGGAAAGACTCCCAGGCAAGTCGCCCTGCCGCATAGGTGTGCGCCGGTTCTCCCGTACGTGTGAGCTGTACGTGAGCTCGGTCTGCGCGTGGGTGTGAGCCGAGGAAGCCTACCTGGCGGCGTCCGATACGCAGTAACCCGCGCGCCTCTCCGTGTCCTCCTGTGGCGAGAGCGTACCGCGAGATATTCTCGTCTGGATGCTCCGGTTCCTCTGATGTCGGTGACTCGGGAGCTAAATCGACCTCTGGGATATCGACCTTGGGAGCACGTAGCCGTGCGCGTCGACGCTGCTTTCGCGGTTCACCGGTTGAGAGCGAACCGGGAGTAGTCGGAAGTGCGACTCAACAAGCGAGGGATACGTTCCTTCGCCGCGTGCTGTGTACGTGTAAACGTGTGTTTACCTATACGCGCGAGAACGGTGAAGAGAAGAAGGTGACTGATACGCGGGAGGACCACTCGGAGTCCTCGTCCTCGTTGTCGATGTCGTTGTCGGAGTGAGTGTGCTTGGAGATGCGGATATTGCCGATGATCCATAGATCGTTGGTCAATAAGTGATCATTTTGCTCGGAGGAGATGCGACGGTGGCTCGTTGAAGGAAACTGAAAGGAAGGCCTGGAAGAAGGCTCCTACGTACGCGTGAGAGCCAGGTGAGAGAGCGAGAGAGCGCGAGAAGGAGAAGAGAGCGTATTCGGGCGAGCATACTCGGCGAGATATTACGGGGAACCCCGCGGTAGGAAGCCACGAAACGGCCGTGTGTCCGTCTCTCGTTGCGTCCCTATGGACATTCGTGATTCCAACATGGCTGCTGCTGGGACTAGCCGTGACCGCTGGGTCTGCGGAAGCCATGTTGGCAGGTGTGCACGGCTCGAGATAACCAGTTCACATCCGTAAAACGCACGCAGCAGCGATACCGCGCCGATGCCGTACGCCGGAATCGGCGCGTTACGATTGAATTATCATTTAAATTACCGCGCACGTCCCCGCCCTCGAAAAAACGCACCTGCAAGATCGAACAATGCACGCGCGATTTCGCGCAAAGTAAAGCGACCACGCGACGTGTGATCGATATAGAGAGCCTCTCCTTGTGCGAACGCCGTCTGTCTGTCCGTTCGTCCAGCCGATGCGATTACGCGAAAGTCCGCGTCTGGTGAACGTTTGCTACGCGCGCTGCTTCCGTCGATACCCGTCAAACTGTCAGAAGACTCGCGAATCAACCGATCGTGCGATCTTCGACGTTTGTCAGCGCAAACGTGTCGAGCAACATTTCGCGTGGTGTATGATCGCTCCGGAGCGATATCGATACGCCAGCGATACGATAACTCCGTCGTCCATTCAGCGATGATTTAGAGCTAACTCTATCTTCATGCGTCACAAATCGAAACGCGTTAATCTTTCCAGGTATGCATCCAACTACCGTTTGGACTAACCAGAGAAAACCATAAACTTGAAGAATTTTATCAATGTGAAGAATCGAGGAACGAAGAATGACCGGTGACGTCTCGACGACTTGATACGCTCTTAAATAGTAAGTCGATCACGATAATTTCTCACATAATGATACAAAATGGAATTTGCGGCATGCATGAGCATACTGTAGTACCACATGTAGGTATGTAAAGAGATTTATGTGGAGGACAATGTAGCAGCTTATGACATTATGTATAAACAGAGGGTCCAGAGAGATAAAAAGGTATTTTTTCTCGTTACACGCACGCGTATGTTCGTCGGTATGTATTTCTTTAATTGAACTTTTCATGTCCATTTTTGCAATTCTATAAACAGTAAATAGGGATCAAGAATTAATATAAGGATTAATATAAGGAATTTGATCAAACGCGTGTCTCTCCCGAAGAATGCTTATTGCATAACGAAAAAATTGGCAACTTGACCGGTCGAGTTCACCATGGCGACTCCATCGATCATGTTTTAACATCTTTTTCATGTTTTCAGGCGCAATCGGCATGTCGACCGACATTGTGGTTACGTCGGCCTCGGCCACGGTCTCGGAGGAGACCAGCAGAGGTCGGGATCTGGACCTTGGACCGTCTCCAAGGTCAGGACCCTCCTCCGCGGCTACGTCGTCCTCCAGTTCTGGCGCGGCGTCGACATCGAGAGGGTACGATCCGACTGGCGCTCTCGCCGCGTATCACCATCACCGTCAGGTGCTGGCTAGTCTCAGTCACGTTCAGCGAGGGGAGACGTCAGCCTTCGTGCCCGTGGTACCCTCGAGATTACATCTCACGCCTTACCCGGGCGAAATGCACGCTCATTTATCCGGACCACCGCCGTCCTCCTCATCGTCTACGAATTCTGAACACGAAGTCGGACCTGAGTCCTCAGTAGCCAGGAAAAGCTCATCCGATTACGGAATTATGGCAATGATGGCCGATAAAAGAAAGGAGTTGGCGGCAAGGGCACTCTTGCTACCACCACCTCCTCTTCTCGAGCCATCCGGCTATCCCGTGTTCGGTGGTCCCTATGCTGCTGGTACCGGTCTGTATCCTACGGGTGGACCTTTAGCCCACCAGCATCTAGATCGGAGATTGCTCAGAGCACCCGGCAGAGCGTCCAGGCCGAAAAAGCAGTTCATTTGTAAATTTTGTAATCGACAATTCACGAAATCGTACAACCTTCTTATCCACGAAAGGACACATACCGACGAGAGACCATACTCCTGTGACATTTGTGGCAAGGCATTTAGGAGACAGGATCATCTTAGAGATCACAGGTATAATACGTATTTTATCCTTTCATATTGACTGCTAATCGTGAAAAATAATAATAAAAAGAAAGACTGGAGAGCACGGGTGCAGATTATTATTATCTTTTTCTTCTAATCCTACCCAGGTATATTCACAGTAAGGAAAAGCCCTTCAAATGCGGCGAGTGCGGCAAAGGCTTCTGCCAAAGCCGCACTCTTGCGGTTCACAAGATTCTGCACATGGAGGAGTCTCCGCACAAATGCCCGGTTTGTGCCAGGAGTTTCAACCAACGTAGCAATCTGAAGACTCATCTCCTCACACACACGGATCACAAGCCGTACGAGTGCACGTCATGCGGAAAAGTGTTTCGCAGGAACTGCGATCTCAGGCGGCATACGCTGACCCACGCCGTAGGCGATGTCCCTCCCGAAGCGTTGGAAGAGGCGATGCGGGGGGACGACGACAGTCCGGAGGAGGATTGCCCTGAGCCAGGACCTTCGTCATCCTCCTCGTCAACGTCCGCGACTAGTACATCCGTACCTTCAGCGTCATCGAGTTCCTCCGGGTATCCTCCGCAGGGACCTTCGGCACCGTCATCCGCACCCACGGCGCCAGCACCTGCGCCATCATTGCCGCAAAGACCCCAGCTACAAATCAGGAGAGATCTGTTGCCCACGGTGAAACCATCAACGGTGACCAGCGGCGGTTCTGTGGCGCACTCAGTCAACCAGAACCCACCGGCTGCTCTCCCGCCGCCGACACCGCTCATTCTGACGTCTTACCGACGAAGACTCGGCTCACCGGGTCCTTCCAGAGTGCTCTTGGAACTACAGGAGCGCGAGCGCGAGAGGGAACGGGAGATCGAGCAGACCAGAGAGAGAGAACGTAACAGAGAACGCGAGAAGGAAGTTGCCAGACCACCTAGAGCGCCTACACCGCAGCCGCCACCTCCGCCCAGACCCGCGCCGGCACGTCAAGGCTTCACTATCGCGGACATAATGCGTCGATAGAAAGTTAAGACGCGACTTCGATAGTCTTCCATTTCATAGACGGGGTTTGCGGGCGTTACAGTAGCGCGGTTACGTCAGCATTACGCGAAAAAGAGAGTCGATTTGTTCGAGGAGAACTAAGTGTTTCGATACGATAGTGCTCTCGCCATACGAACAAGTTGAATTTAGTACGAAGTAAAAACAGCCGTGACCTCGACGGAATCTCCGAATTTCTACCTTGCCTACGTGCACAATTCTAAAATAGTTGGACTACTAAACCCGGAACATAATCCTCTCAAATATGGTTGAATGGTCACGTTTCAATTTCCAACAATAAGACCAACCTTAAGGAAAACGAGGCGGTTAACACGTCGATTCCCACGATAGCCGGCGTAGACTGACGTCAATGAGACGCGTATCTTTTTTTGTAACTTATATAAGCGACTGCATTTGTCGAATCAGGACTTTTAATACGAAATTTTTATTAAAAAACGCAACCAAATTGAAAACAATTGATTATACGATAAATTAACTAAATTAAAAACAAAAAGACGAGATAAGATATAAACATACTCGTATGTTGAGAGTCTCATTTGTTTTCAAATTATATCCGTTTAAACTCGAACTTGAATGAAATTATCAAGCATTCGGTGGAATTGATATGTCAATAGGTATGCCAAAAATGTACCTCAGCCTCGCCCGCGAGATTGTTCGCCGAATCAATTCGTTCCCGCGATCGCGACCGCGGTAACGACGTAGAACAGTAAAAACGAGTACAGAAAGTGTCAGGAAGAGGAAAAGATACGGTCTTGCGGAGAGAACTCGCCGGCAGACCATATTCTTTTGTCCTCGCATACGGTCGTCGCGGAGACACGGTGGGGATTAATGCAAATTTTGTGCCCGGGATAATAACCCGTGCCACCGTCGCCACAGTGGCAGGTGCAGTACACGGTTTTGTACCTGCTCGATCCGCGCGGCCGTGCGGAATGGCCCGCTCCCGGCTTCTGCTCCCGCGCTTTCTCCCTTCTAAAAATATTCCGTCTCTAGACGAATGCCATCGATATTCTTTTTCTTCCTCAACTTCCCCTTAGCTCCCCTCAGTCGCGCCGCCCTCGCATCCATCCACCTACTCACCGGTCGCGGAAGAGGAGCATTAATGGTCCTTTTGTGAAACCCGAATTGTACGCCGTTCGACCGCAGTGGACGATCCTTTTGGCCTATGCGCAGGCACACAAAGGTGTGCCTTCTCTTCGGTGGATCTCAAAGCAATCTCCATGCGTGCGAGCGAGCGAGTGAGTGAGCGAGAGAGAGAGAGAGAGAGAGAGAGAGAGAGAGAGAGAGAGAGAGAGAGAGAGAGAGAGAGAG
>NW_022639454.1:604551-610206 GCF_010583005.1 Odontomachus brunneus
AGAGAGAGAGAGAGAGAGAGAGAGAGAGAGAGAGAGAGAGAGAGAGAGAGAGAGAGAGAGAGAGAGAGAGAGAGAGAGAGAGAGAGAGAGATGGGAGATGTCGGGATCGAGCGCATTATAAAAAAAATAGATTGTCGTTTCTCGAGCTGTGCATTCTGATACAATCGAATTTCGACGTATTTGAATATACGGATAATTCGACCGACGACTATGAGTTATCGACGCGTCGGCGTCAATGAAAAATACGAGGGAATTGCGGTACAAAGAGGATGTATTCCGATCTTGGAACGCGTAGCGTAATAGTAATCATATTTAATAATTTCTTAATTATAAATGCCAAGATATACGTTGCGACCTCCTATTATATCCTACGAATACCGGAATTTCGGTCAACGACTGCCTCCGAATATGAATTCTCTCTTTCTGTCTCTGTTTTCCACGACGCTTTCTTTCGGACAAAATTACATTAGGGATGGATTTAGTCGCGATAAATCCAGTTTCGCATTCGGCCGAGGATATGCAATATGTAATCGCGATTGGACAGGATTTAATGTAATCAAGTTGAATTTTATTTTGCGGAACTTGCATCCACGTGATTTATTTTATGTGATTTATAAGACGTCGTGTTGACGTCGACGTTGGAAATTTTATATTTTATGAATGGCTCTGCATTGAGAAAAAATGCTTGAAAACTTATTTATGAGGGATAAACATTTATTTCGCAGAAATTTAAACTTTTTAAAATTAAACATTATATCTCACAAATAATTTTCAAATATCCTTTTCTCTCAGTGTGATATGCAATATTTCTGACGTACATGCGCCGCCCAAATACACTCGGCCGATTGCACACTGTCTCGTCTCATGTTTTATATACTGCGTGTAATAATAAAAAATGTAATTATATTATTTTAAGTATCACGCGCGCAAATCTTTGAAATACGTGGAATTCAAACATTTTCTCCGTCGAATTGTTTCACGAACATTACTATGGTCATTAATTGGAACATAATGTAAAATGACTGTGGAAAGAATGACCGACGGAATGTCATTATCATTTTACAAGCTGTTCTTCGCGTCAATTTTATAGAATTTTTCAAATCTATCAGATCAACGTGTTCAATTTAAGCATTACTTGATGTCTAGAGAAGTGCCTAGTGAAACTGCGCGTTTGGATCCGAGCCAGATCGTTTAGAAATGTGGTAATTTTAGCAACTTATACGTTAAGACGAAAACGTAATTCCTTGTATGTATGTATGCATTTGGATTGCATTCCAAAACGTCCTTTTTAAGGAAAGTTTCATTCTATACTTTACAGTAACGTGAACTATATGTAACGTGAACTATATGTAACGTGAACTATAGAATATTGAGTAAAATTTTCTTTAAAAAGGACGTTTTAGGATGCAACCTTGAAAGAGTGAGTGAGATTTTGCGTGTTTGTATGTGCGCTTAATGATTGTATGCGTGCGAAGAAAAAAAAACGAAAAGAGAATATGGAAGTGTAGCAAAGAGGAGGGAGGTAACATTCGGTGCCTTTGTCAACGAACCTAATGTATAGTGATACATACAATGTACAATGTACTACGTACAACGAAAGTCGCCTGCGCCGTAAACTGCAAACGTGCCAGCGATCAATCTCCTGTTATTTTTTACGTTATCAGATTATACCTTGTATAAGTATCTATATTTTTAGATTTATATGACAGTTAAGCAACGTTGTAAATTATATATTAAGAGAAATGAAATAAAAAATATTAAAAACGGCGATTGAGAGAGATGTTAAAGACCAACTTATTCAACCTGATATTTGCTTTTCGATGTGGAAAATAAAAATTTCCACTGAAAAACGTTTGCTCGATTCATTATAAAATTATGCTACTCAAGAACAACTCTGATCTGCAATTTATTCGCGCTACTTGGAAATGCAGGAGGTCATTTATCTCGTCGTTGACATGTAGTATACGAAAATAAAAAAAAATCGTTTAAGAGGATACCGGACATGAAAACTTTACCAACATAACATTGACTTTTTTTTTGCAAAGTTTATGTCTTGTTGCTTGCACAGAATTTCAAACGCTTTTACACAACAAAAGTACATGCAAAAATAAATTGGAGCATTGCTCAATATGCGACGAAAACGAAAAAATTTTATTTAAATTTAAATATTGAACTGTCAGTTAGAGAAATATTTATTTAATACAAACATTCTGCAAATTGTACATATCGAAACTGTGAATGCTCCAATCAGAAAAATTTCAAAGATCACTACTACACTTTCAAAATTTAGTTTCGATTCCAGGATAGATACCACTGCATGCGCAAGAATATGAATATATTGTTACGATTGATCTAACGTTATAGCCGCGACTTTGGGATATTGGGAAATTATTTTCAAAATTCTGGGCGTGCTGCTGAGGGAGTGGAGTGATACAAACACACATTGTCACCCAGGAGACGATACAGAACGAAACAAGCATGCCTGACGTAATTTTCAAAAATAAACAATTTCAAGCACGTATGTTACTTTAAAAAAATCCCTAAAAGACTATCTCAGAATGTGTTCTAGATCTTCATGATGCTAATGCTACATAACCTAACCTGCAGTAACATGACCGACTTTCGGTCCCTGCGCAAAATAGGACCACTGCGCATAATTCGAATACACTGCTACGATGAATCTAACGTCATGAGGGCGACTTTGGGATATTGGGAAATTATTTTCAAGATTCTGGGCGTGCCGCTAAGGGAGTGGAGTGATACAAATACATATTGTCACCCAGAAGACGATGCAGAACGAAATAAGCACATCTGACGTAATTTTCGAAAATAAACCAATTCAACCGCGCATGTTACTTTGAAAAACCCTAAAAACTATCCCAGAATGTGCTCTACATGCTAATGCTATATGACCTAACCTGTAATAACATGACCGACTTTCGGTCCCTGGACAGAATAGGACCACTGCGCATGCGCAAGAATTCCAATACACTGATACGATGAATCTAAAGTTATGAGCGCAACTTTGGGATGTTGAGAAATTATTTTCAAAATTCTTATTTTCTACGCTGGAAGAATTTTTCGGAATACATTCACACTTGGAATAATCCACTTTCTTTTTTCTCGACGTTGCAAATAAATCTCTTATCAAAATTTTTCAAGTGGTGATATTACTCAGAAAAAATTCTCCCCATGTGTAATTACAATTTAACGCAATCTTTGATTTAAATTAACTCGATTTCGAGCAAAAGAATTACCAATCTTGTCAGATTTCTAATTACAAATGTTAATTAATGAAGCTCACCTTCGAACTAGCCTCGCTCGGTCCGAGCCAGATCCTTCGGTGTAGCAACCTCTAAGAGGCTGGTCGTCTGTTTCGTCTCTGCAACAGAAAGCAGATTTAAATTAGTATTACACACGACAATGGAAGCATTAAAAACTCGATTTCAAACAAGAGAATTTCCAGTTTTATCGGATTTATCGAAATTATGAATTCAAATTAGTGAAACTCACCTTAGCGCCAACTCTGCCAGGTCCGAGCCGAAGCATCCCCTTAGAGTCGAGTGCTCGTCTCTGCAGCAAAAAACAGATTTAATTGAGTATTAATTAGTTACACAACAATGAAGGCATTAAGGAACTTGATTCCAAACAAGAAAATTTTCAATTTTGTTGGATTTCTAATTATAAGTACAAATTAGTGAAGCTCACCTTCGAGTCGACTTAGAAAGGCCTGAGCCGAATCGTCGGCGCGGCATACCCCAGGCATTGCCTAGAGCCGCGTAACTGCTTCTGCTCTATTGGATCTCTGTGACAGAAATTTAATTTAATTTAGTAATTTAATAATTTAGTATCGATTAGTTATACGCGACAGCAAAACGAGGAAAAGAAATTGTCTTAACGGTACACTCAAGTTCCTTTCCAATGCGCAATAAGAAATAATTAAATCATAGCTGAATAAAGAAATAATAATACGATTAATTAATTAATGGATCAGATATTAATATCTGATCGACAACCATATAATAATATTTGGTAGTATTAATTACAGTATTAATTACACACGGTAGTATTAATTACACACGACAGCAAGACAAGATAAGGAAATCGTCGTAACAACACGCTCGAGTTGCTTCTCAATACGCAATAAAAATAATTAAATGACAACCGAATAAAGAAGTAATAATACTCGAATAATAAATGTATAATGATAATATTTGATCGGCATTGAGGAACTCGATTGCGACGTTTCTCTATCTAACAAGTAAAAAAGTAAATGAAACGCGGTAATTACCTGTCGCGGTAAAGCCCGCAACATCTGCTCACGTGAGGAATATGAGTTTTAATTTGTCTTAAATGTCGCCTCAATTGTCGTGAAGTCGAAACGCGGTATTAAAAATCGACACGGAATAATCTAAAATATAACGCGACAGCTGCCGATGTGCCCGTCTCGACGATTGAGAGAGTTGTGGCGTGACGCTCGAGCACGTGCTCGCACACGCGTGTTTACATGACCCGACCGCGGCCCCTACCCCCAAGCGCCGCTCAGTCAGCGGTACGAGTGGGCAGTTACGAGGGTCTGTTTACCTAGTCTTTGTGGAGTCTAGAGTTTTTGTTAGAGCCGTTGCCCCGATATTATTATTACCGATTATTCGATCATCATTATTTCGTTATTATCCACTCGCGGATATTATCACACAATTGTCGAACAGACATTATTATCACTATCATTTAAAATATTTGGGTATTATTACTTCTTTATTCGATTATTATTTAATTTATTCGGTTATTATTTAATTATTGATATTACGCGTGGGAAAGCAACTCGGGCATACCGTTACGACGATTTCTTTATGATTTCTTCGTCTTTGTTGAGTTATTACCGTTGTTGCGATAAACAATGTATATATATATATATATATATATATATATATATATATATATATATGTACTGTTTATATATATATATAGACACTCTGAATATTCGGACGTTGTGAAAAGTGCGATAAAAGTACGGTGCCATCTCGAAAAATATTCGTGAACTAATTTTTCGCTCTACTTTATCAGTTGTCGGAAAACCTAATCGGATATAATCATAAGGCCCGATTTACAATAGATGGAGTAAAGAGTAGGAGTAGGAGTAAGACAAAATGGAAATAATTTATTTCGCTTACTCCCTCATTTCAGCTCTTACTACTTAATTCAGGCTTACTATGTGATGTATACGGGCAAACTCTTATTGGAGTAAGGGAGTAAGTGAAATAACTATTTCCATTTCGTCTTACTTCTACTCCTACTCCTTACTCCATCTATTGTAGATCGGGCCCAAACTTTTCATATCTTTTTGGCATCGAAACTACATTCTGAAAGTGTAGTAGTGATCTTTGAAATTTTCCTGATTGGAGCATCCACAGTTTTGGTATATACAATCTGCAAAATGTTTGTATTAAACAAATATTGCACTAACAGCTCAAAATTTAAATTTAAACATATTTTTTCGTTTTCGTCACATATTGAACAATGCTCCAATTTATTTTTGCATGAATTTTTGTTATGTAAAAGCGTTTGTAATTCTGTGCAAGCAACAAGACGTAAACTTTGCAGAAAAAAGTCAATGTTATATCGGTTAAGTTTTCATGTCTGGCATCCTCTTGTAGT
>NW_022639454.1:610216-629693 GCF_010583005.1 Odontomachus brunneus
CATTATTATCACTATCATTTAAAATATTTGGGTATTATTACTTCTTTATTCGATTATTATTTAATTTATTCGGTTATTATTTAATTATTGATATTACGCGTGGGAAAGCAACTCGGGCATACCGTTACGACGATTTCTTTATGATTTCTTCGTCTTTGTTGAGTTATTACCGTTGTTGCGATAAACAATGTATATATATATATATATATATATATATATATATATATATATATATATGTACTGTTTATATATATATATAGACACTCTGAATATTCGGACGTTGTGAAAAGTGCGATAAAAGTACGGTGCCATCTCGAAAAATATTCGTGAACTAATTTTTCGCTCTACTTTATCAGTTGTCGGAAAACCTAATCGGATATAATCATAAGGCCCGATTTACAATAGATGGAGTAAAGAGTAGGAGTAGGAGTAAGACAAAATGGAAATAATTTATTTCGCTTACTCCCTCATTTCAGCTCTTACTACTTAATTCAGGCTTACTATGTGATGTATACGGGCAAACTCTTATTGGAGTAAGGGAGTAAGTGAAATAACTATTTCCATTTCGTCTTACTTCTACTCCTACTCCTTACTCCATCTATTGTAGATCGGGCCCAAACTTTTCATATCTTTTTGGCATCGAAACTACATTCTGAAAGTGTAGTAGTGATCTTTGAAATTTTCCTGATTGGAGCATCCACAGTTTTGGTATATACAATCTGCAAAATGTTTGTATTAAACAAATATTGCACTAACAGCTCAAAATTTAAATTTAAACATATTTTTTCGTTTTCGTCACATATTGAACAATGCTCCAATTTATTTTTGCATGAATTTTTGTTATGTAAAAGCGTTTGTAATTCTGTGCAAGCAACAAGACGTAAACTTTGCAGAAAAAAGTCAATGTTATATCGGTTAAGTTTTCATGTCTGGCATCCTCTTGTAGTATGTTTGGTCGCAGTACTCGAATGTAAAAGTTTATTTATCATAAAGTCATGCGAATGAATTCAGTATAGTGGCGGCACGTAGCGGACACTTTGGAACTAATTGCTCAAATTTATATATATAGTCGGGGCTCAAAGCTATTCAAGACTTGAACCTAACTTAGCCAAAACTCGAATCCTACTTACAAGTAAACCTATCCAAAAGTTACACTCCGATTTCTTTCTAATTTGGCACAAATATTATTATGACCTAAATTGGCGAGATCTGAACTATTTTTGACTAATTTAGCACTGATTTTAAATATTTCGGTTGGAATCTCGGATAAAGAAATTTAGAATGGTTCGTGTCTCAGCTATGCCGATTTTGTTAAAATTATTTACTTATATTATTATGAGCCAAATATTTTTTGTACTTCTACATTTTGTATTTCTACATTTTTTTCTACATTTGTGCCAAATTAAAAAGAAATCGAAGTGTACCTTTTGGATAGGTTTACTTGTTAGCTAAGACTTGAACTTTGCTTAGCCAAAATTCGAACCCTATTCGGCCAAGATTCCAACTCCACTGTCTAACGATTTCCCGTTAATACCACTAGATGGCACCAGATAGCCCGTTGAACTAGTCCAGCTGACAGGTGCTCTTTCTCTCTCTATTATGTTGAACTATAGTTCCAAAGACGCCGCTACGAGCCGCCACCGGTTTTAATGACAAACTGAAATCGTACGGTATGACTGAAGCAGAATAAACTTTTTACTATCAAGTATTACAACTTAACAATAAGTAAAATCTTTATTTTATCACGATTTAATGACAGGTAAAATGATTTATATCTTCAAATATATAATATAACTAAACAAAAGATCAGAGAGTATAATAGAGGGAGAAATAAATTCTTTCTGGGGTACAGTAGAGATTTAAATATTTATAGTTTTAAAGAGAGAAACTTGTCTGTATCTGAAGACGTGAGACTTTAAGTATGTCTTTAAGTCATCTTTTAGCACATTGACAGTGTCCACTATGTTATCTTAGTTCTTCGTAAAAAGGACACTTTGTGCGTGACGGAAACTATCCATGCATTATAGTTTAAACCAGAGCATATAAATGAATAAAGTAAGATAAGATAATTCTTTAGTATGTCTGCAAACTTGTTACTTTCCTATTTTTTTTCCTTGTCTATTACGATAAAATCTCAAATATGCGTTTTGTAAAAAACAAAAAATACTATTTTAACAACATAAACATATAACACCGATATATTATGTCTTTTCTAATGTTCTTTCAACGATTTCCTCTGTCAAAACAACGCGCGCGCGGTTTGAGAATCATGGAAATGTTATTGAAATATGATATTGCACACACGATATGCAACTGTGTTTAAGACGACGCGATCGACAAAGTAATAGGAAACATTGTTGCGAGTCGACGAGCTGATCGAGGACGAACTTCCGTTTTAATCGGGTGAAAGACAATTTGTTTGCACATAAACGTAGCGTAGTCTGCCGCAACCCGACTCGTACACTTTACGAGCGGGTTCCGCCGGACGGCTTTACGGCGGGGGAGGGGCAAGCGGAGGAGGAAGAGGAGGTGAGTAAAAATCGACAAACAATCTATTCGTGCAAGTCGGGCGCGGCCCAGCAACGTCGTTGTTACACGGATAAGTTCTATGTACGGGCGCCTCGTCCTCGCCGCCGTCTTCCTTCCACTTCCTACGGCTAGCCTCGCGCGCGACTGTCGGTCTTTCTGACGGCGGTGACTTTCTGTGAAAATTTCGGCGTAACTCAAAAGCCAAGTCAAACATGGGCGTGTTTCACGAGGTGTCTCGGTAAATCCGGTAAAGCCGTGAAGGCAAATTCCTGCGCGAGCGACACACGTCACGCTTTGCTTTGCACGCACCGAATGCACGCACGTGTACGTGTATACATACGTGCGGATGTGTCAACGTGCGCTTATGAAGGTGCCGCGTCGAAGACTAGGGACTTGACGTGTGAAGAGGACCGTAGATATGACGAAAAATAAAGGATTCCCTCAACTACTCCGACAATATATTTTTTTGTCAATTAATTTGTTATTCTTAATTAACAAAACTTAAATATACCAAAGTTATCATTGGAAGAGAGTTGCCGAAATCATCATCAATTTCTTTATTATCATTGAATATGAACGATATCTAACGGTACAAACTTGGAATAAACGAGCAATGAGAAATATAAAATTTTCAGATTATGCCTTATTTAATGCTGTAAACATTTAAAAACGATTTAGGTACGATTTAAACAAATCTTCCCTACGATCAGTTAATTACACTGAAGAAAAATGCTTCATCTGACTGAGGTTATAATTACTTTTTACCGCAACGATATTTCTTAGTTGTTCTACGGAAATGGTAGCAGTAACATATATTATCACTAACATCATAGTAGAACTTTATAAAAAGGTAGTTTTCTTGGTTTACCACGATTTATGATAATTATTTCTATATATGATTACAGTTACCAAAAATGCTTTTCTTACACGTTTCTGCATAGTTTTTTACCGGATAGCATACTCAGTTATTCAACCTACGAAACAGAGAAATGCTTCTTCCACACCGGCCGGAAGTAACGCATCTGCGTATACGCGCACGACTGCGCGATGCCGTCGCGGAGGAGGTCGAAATTGCGTCCGGCATTATGGTGGTCGCCGTAACGTTCGCGGGCGTAGTATTATAATGTGCGCACGTTGCATACATACGTGGCCAGTGGAAGGTGCGGTCCGCGATTCTTCTCGGGTTCGTCCTATGCCCATTATATGCGAGCGAATTCTTCGCGGTGCCTCTCGAGGGCCCCGAGATATGAGGTCTCGCTCACACCGTTGCCCGTTTATCACTCGTGGGATTTTGCGTGCGTGCGTACGGCTACATCGTGAGCTTTCTCGATCGTTTTACAGGCGAAGATCTCACCCGGCAAGATTACCGAATAGAATCGCTTCTTCAAATTAGTGTAATAGCGCAGGCAAGAGATCGAACGGCCTTTTCCGAGCGGGGATACGGCGGATCCAGCGATGGTGCGAGGGATTCGTGTAAACTGTGCAGCAAAGTACCCGGCTTAATCTCTCACGAGTTACGGCGTTAACGGCTTTTCTCCTCGCAAAAACAAGCGCGCGCGCCTGGAAGATAACGTGTAATAAAAGCCGGCAAATCCGAGGGTGTGGGCCGACGATATACAATATGATCCGTAAACACAGTATATGAATCATTGTTACCCTCACGAAGAGGTTGTCATAAATGACGGCTGTACAACCTTTTAACGACACACACACGCGTAGTAGTGGAAGCTGAAATTGATAAGTTTTCAAATTTTTCTTTCGCGAAGGCATGGAATCTGAAGGGAATCGTGATTATTGTTGCTTGTACTTTTTGAAAGGATTTTATAGTAGATAGTATTGTGGAATTTTGTAACCGAGAAATCGATATGTAATACATTCTGTAATAACTATCTTTTCATTCCATATTTATATGTTAGGAACTTGTTAGGAAATGTGCTATTGAAAAATTTGTTTCTAGTACAGCAAATTTTTTCAAAATTTGCATTGTTCCTTAGCAAGATACACTGAGAGGAAAATATTTGACATTTATGTAACTATAATCGCATAGAGAAATAATTACTATAAATTATATTCAAATTTTTTTTATTAAACTACTATGTAATATTAGTGATGGTAACCTTAGATACATGTTATCATCATAATTTTCCTGCTAGAACAACAAAAAAATATGATTGAGATAAAAAATAATTTCAGTTAGATCAACTCCTCTTTCCCTCAGTAAATCTTACAGTCAATCTACTCTTGCACTATTAGGAACCTAGTAAAATTGAATACAAAATTTACATGAAAGAAAAGACTATAATATTCTCACAACGATTAGAATATCACAACGATATTCTCATAACTTGCGAGGTAACTGTAGTCGTCGAAGCAGTTTCATCGTAGCGAGGAATGAAATGTCGCATTTGCGTCATCTCGAAATGGACTTGAAAAAATGTTTTTTAGATCTCTACACGCGCCTCATCAAAGTAAACATCCCTCGCGTATAATACGTCCGGCAATAAAGTCTCAATGAGAGTTCAAACGCCCGTGGCGCGCGCGTATCTTTAATGTGATCTTTATTTAAACGATTGTAAAATTGTCACACACAGAGCGCCTCGACTCGCGCTCTTAATGGTACTCCGAACCGCAAAATTCGTACGTTTATGAAACGGTTGTGAAACGACCATTAAGAGATACGAAACATTGTCGTGTGTGCATACACATATACACACACACCTTCCATTAGGCATGTCCGCCGCGTGTCTACGAGACTTCACGCCGACGAAGAACGCGAGTGAAGCTTTGATGTGACCGCCATTACCGGGGACAGTTATCATCGTAGTCGACAACTCGGAATCTACGGGAAGTGTTTTGCTGATGCTTTACACTACTTAAACGACTCACGGAGAGCGAAAGAAAGAGGGGGAGGGAAGGATAGGACGATGCACCGCTTCTTACCGATTCGTATATGAGTCATCTTTGTAATTTCTCCATCGCCCGATATAATTTATATTAATTAATAATTATCTGTATATTTCTAGTGATTCAACGAGGTGATAATGCTGTCCTGATCGACAAATAACTTATTCTCATACATCTCAATCCGAACAGATCAATATCACTTTACGTTTATTCCACCGAAAGATATCTACGAAGTTTATCTCTTCACGATTCTAAAGCAAATAAAGAATATCTGATAACTCTTGGAGATATGAATTATGTGCGTTTAGACGACGGTTTCGAGACAACCGACTTCGTGATCGGAGCTCATCTATGCGAAGAAGCAGGAGAAATGTAAGAAGCAATCCGATAGCACGCGTTTGACAAACGTTGGCCTGTAACCCGAAATCCGGCGACCCTTCACTTCCGGAGCGAGCGGCTCGCGTCCACGGCTTTTTCCACGATTTTCTTTTCGGATTACACTATCTCAAGATCAACGCTGGCCGTTTTCTCACATCGCTGTTTCGACCTACTACCTGCTAATTCGACCTGCCCGTCCTCGCTATCGTTTGCGCTACGAAGGCGATGCCACGGCGCGTTTACGGTATCGCGCCAGGGTCTTAATCTATCGGTCGGTTTTTCTTTAGCTCGAAATGAGATGACGTTTCCTCCTCTTTTTCCTCATCATCGTCTTTCTCCTCCTCCTTCTTCGCCGTCGCCTCCGCCTCCGCCGCCGCAGTCGTCGTCGTCGTCGCGGATGTGACAATATTTGTCGCGAGCGGCGACCGAGGCGAGAGCAATAGCGAGAGGACGCGCGTTATTTGCCGTCGTAACATTCCCCGTGGGATGCCGTCTGTTTGCCGAGGCTTTGTTTCCGTCAGTTTCCGTTTCCTGCGCTAACACGGCGGCTTCTCTGTGATCCATCCGATCACCGAATACGCGCACGCGGTCGCTCTTGGATATCAAGATAAGCCGGGTACTCTCTGTCTACTATTACACCGTCAACTGCTGATTAGACGGCCTAGACGGGCGATTTCTCAGCGAGTGTGTTTGCCGTGGCAACCACCGAGGAAGAAAGAGAGGATTCACGGAAAGTTACGTTCGAAGCCAAAAACGCGGCTCAACCGCGGAGACGAGCTCTCGAGGGAGATCGAAATCGTCCGCGATGAAATTCTCGCTCATCAATTTTCGCAAGGCTCGGCGAGATAAACGTGGGTGGGCTTTTAGTTCTATCCTGAGAATCGAAGCGCGCTTCCTTAAGCTCTCATCAAGTCGACTGCACGCGGAAATTCAGGATTCGGCATAATCAGCAACATCGAGTCGGCAACATCGGCGTTTTGCAATGCGGAAACTGCCGCGTCATTATTTTGCGCCAAAGCGCTTACGCACTCGACGTCAGCGATTTCCACAGCGATCGGATCCCCGCAGTACATCGCAGTATTGCTAAAGTACTCGAACCCTTTTTAATCTGTCATTCGAGTGTTCGCTGAGCCGACTAAGCTACCCTCGTTATCGGGTAGCCGCGTCGCGACACCGATCATATGAAATATTAACTTGTGGTTGCATCAGCAACACCATCATCTCAATTTCCGACGCGTCTTCGATCCTGCATTTTCAGGACGAAGCAGGATACGACGACAATTGCGACGGCGGCGGCGACAAAGTCGCCGCATGCCAACCTCGTCGGCGTCGCCTTTGTTGCCGATCGCTCGCTTGTCTTCTTCCTCTTCATCGTTCTTTTCTTCCTTCCTTCGTCGTCGTCGTCGTCGTCGTCGCCGCCACCGCCGCCGTCGCAGCCGCCACCGTCGCCGCCGCCGCCGCCGCCGCCGCCGCTGCCGTCGTCGTCGTCGTCCTCCTCCTCGTCGTCGTCGATTCTTCGCCGTTCCTGAGGAATTTTTCCACCACTCGATCATCCTGGGTGACTTGTTGAGGGAGATGGTCGTCCCGTTCGGATAGGATTGTCCAATGAAGCGATACCGCGAGATCTCGATGGGCGGCGCCCAGGATCCTGGCGATGGTTCTCCAGCCAGGTGACTTCGTGGTGGGGCCCCGTGAGGCCCGAGCGAGAGTCGGCTGGTGGTGGTGGTGGTGGGGGGATTGACATCGACTACTGTGCATTTCCCACGTGCCCTGGGAACCCCCGCGGCATCGTGTCAGCCCCCGCTCTTTGCTTTTGCATGCTCCTTCCACCTCCATCTTCTCCCACACTATCTACTTCTCATCGTCAGCTCTTGGCGAGAGCGGTCTCTCCTTCTGTCTGTCTCACTTTCTTTCTATCCCTCTCTCTCTCTCTCTCTCTCTCTCTCTCTCTCTCTCCGCTTCATCCTCCTCTCTCCCTCTCTGCCTTTCTCTCCACGTGGGACTGAGACCGAGGAATCGACGCACCCGCGGATTTTCTCCCGAGAATCGATTCGGCGCTTCGCTCTCTCGCGCGTGGGTGTTCGGTGATCGGACACGGGGGATCTCAGCTTCTCTCGCATCATTTATTCCGCCAGAGACATCAACGGCAAAAACGCCGAGAAGGCGATCGGCGACGCGTTGTTGCAGGATACACCTACTCTCTAAATTTCTTGGAGTACAATTTCTCTCAGAGAGTAGAGTAAGATGATCGAGTCACTCCGAATTCGAGCGATTTCTCATTCACTGAGAGTGATAAAAATGATTCAACTAAAATTGTAGTTATCTTTGGCTACAAGCATATTTTTTTGCAGTAAAATGGTAGAATTAAAAAATTTCCTTTTCTCGATTATAATTTATAACAATTATTTCTTTGTCTGATTATATTGTTGCAAATTTTTTTTTCAGTGCTCATACAGAGTAAATTCTCCATCCTGAATCGTCGAGTTAATACTTTCACTCGAAATTGAAGAGTGAATTTCACGTGTTCCACCGCCGCAGGAATAATCATTCGCTCTAATCAATTGAAACACCGGCCTGTATAGAGTTGAAATTCACCCTGAGCTGAAGAGTGAAACGTGTGCATTCTTACAATTCTGAGAGAGACAGTATTTCCACAATTGTTTCGAATAAATTTTTACTCAGCTTGGATTAGATTTTAGTTCAAGAAATTTAGAAAGTACGAGGTTTGGTGAGAAACGCATAACGAGAAGACATCGGTGGCTTTAGCTTTTGGGTAAATGCGCTACCTTCGTAGTCTGCGGTCTGCTTGGGCTACTACCTCCGCGGGGGGTTTCTTTTTGGGAAAGGGCGAAGGCGGAAGGAAGCGACGGCTCGAGAGAAAGAAAGAGAGAGAGAGAGAGAGAGAGAAAGAAAGACAGAGAATATGTCAAAGTGGTATTCCAATACTCCAGAGAAGAAAAGAGTAGGGGAAAGACAACGCGAGATTACACCAGAAGGGGTCTCTCGGCGTGGGCGAAGAGGGATGCTCTCGTCTCACGATTACGAGGGCGGGCCCAGACGAGGTTAGGTGGAAGGGATATCGGGACTTGCGGAGCGTGGAAGAGAGGGAGCAGTTTCACTGGGACACACACGCGGGGGAGGGGGGGTGGCAAGGGAAGGTAGTCTCGAGCAGCGAGCGGGAGCTCAGGAAGCCGCGTCGACGAAGGATTTGTGAATAACCGCGCTGCTATTCGGCGACCGGGTGAGACAAGGACGGCGCACAGAGCCCGGACAAGGCGCGCGGGCGCGCGCACGCTACCACTTCTTCCCTTCCTCGTCGAGCTGCTGCTCTTCATCATCGTCTTCGCCTCTTCCTCTACCGAGACCCGCCGCCGTCACCCTCTTCCTCATTTTCCATCTTCTGCTCCCGTTCCACCTCCGCATCCTTCCCTCCGCCTCCTCCTCGTCTTCCACCACCACCACCATCATCATCACCACCACCTCCTCCTCCTCCTCCTCCTCCTCCTCCACCATATGCTCGTCCACCTCCCTCGCCGCCTCTTTTCTACCTCTACCAGCGCAACGAGGTCGAGGAAGGAACATCCTGGACATGTACGTTCCCCGTTGAATCGAGGGAGGCTGCCTTCACACGAACGACAACTGGTGGGCACATCGGTGAGTAGGTTCGGTAGGGAGGTGTCTCCCGGTCCTCCAACCAGAAGAAGCGAGACGACGACGACGACGACGACGACGAAGAGACCTTTGGCGGTTACACACTGCGTCCTACCGTCTTCTGGTGTGTGCCTACCTATTCGGGCTACCAGCCAACCGAGCGGCCAAACGGAGCTTCAGTCGACGCCGCGCGCCCAAACGGTCCAGACCTGTCAGCCCGGAAGACACACGCGCAGTATCTCTCGACGCTTTCCGAACAGATCAGTTGATCGTACATCTCGCAACGAGACCTAACCACCTCGACTGTTGGCCGCGTGACACTAGTACGCGATTTGCTTCGCAACCAAGCCCGTCGCGCACGCATCTCGTGAGTTCATTTCGTTTATTCGTTGTCAAAAGTTCGCGGCTTTCCAGCAAGTTCCAAGACTTCCGCGCACGGAGAGAATACCTATCCATCGGACCTTGCTCGAGATCTTCTGCGTTCACGTGCTTCCCACTACCCTTGGATCGGTAAGTTCGACTTGTTTTTATCACGATAGAGAAAATTTTCTTTTTTTTTCCATAATCGTCCAACTGTGCAGTTTACGCACAGCGATTTACACCCGAGGCGAAGCTTACGCATGTCGCATGTATATCGTGGTAATTGACCAGAACACATCGTTACTTACACGAGACGATACTCGCGATGACGTTGACAAGGAGGAGAGGGAGGAGAAGGAGGAGACACGGATTACTCGTGTCGCCCATAAGTAGGATATCCTTCACGAGACTGGTGCGTCAAAGGCGCACCAGTTCCTCATCCAGATTCCGTAGGGAGGGTGAAAGTGAGATATCCCTACTACGTGCGCTTTCTACCGTACTCGCGTTCAGTTATGCGAACGAAAGATCGAGTGGGAACAGGTGTGGTCCACATTCGTTTGCGCATCTCGCGTCTTGTTCGCGAACGATCACCTCGAGACCTGTAGGCGAGCTATAGGGCGGTGCGCAGTAGCCGCTACTGTTCTGATGATAATGATGACGATAATGATGGTGGGTCGTCAAACACCTCGTCAGTTCTCCGCGATAATGTTACCTTGACCTCTTTCGGGTTTTCTTTACGGGCTGTCCTGGGATATTTATCTTGTAAGACGGGGATATTTATCTAACTAAGACACGAATGTTCAAATAACGAATTCTGCTTCTGCCTCGCAAGCAAAGCATATTTTTGACTAGCAATTTCTCGCTGACTCGATTCGCTTGTCGCGCTGAAAAGGTTTTCGCTCATGATTGACAATCAGAACCAGCGTTTCTAGCAGGTGAAAGAACAAAGTTATTGAATGGATATTAAGTAAAAAAATTCGTCCCTTTCTCCGCGATTCGTTTCCAGTGATGTCGAGCCTCTTTTGATGAGCAAAAACCTGACCATCGCGGTCAATCACACACGTTGGAAAACGTTTCTCGGTCTAATCTTATCTGTGTCCTTCTTGATCATCTGTCACGCGTATCGCAAAGCTTACGCAGAGCCGACCGCACAGCTCTTCGGCGGTGATTCGTCGCGAGGTACCATTTTTTTTCCGATACCGTATGAGGAGCGAGCGACGCGATAGGAAATTTCTTTCTTAAGGTACGCCCTTGCGTGATCGCTCGATTAGTACTCGCGGGTCGACGTCCAGCGGCCGCTCGAGGGTGTGGTCCACATGGTGGATTTCACCATCTGTTCGGTAGCGACTGGCCGAAAACCGGTAGCGGTGGTAGGGCGGTGCACAGTAGCAACTCTGGTTGGCTACCGCTCCTTTCTTTATTCCTCTATACACGCGAGAACGAGTGCACGCACATCGGCTCGCTCCTCGGTTGGTCGTTCTCCGTTCTTCTTCGATTGGCTGCCGACTGCTTGTTCCACGCACTCCGCCCTGCCGCACGTACAACGACTGTGAGTGCGAGGAACAAAAGCAGTCGCGCGCGAGTGCGCTTACGCGCCTATCCAATTTCGCCGGGGCCAATTTGTCGGATCCCGCCGACTCGGATCGCGAATGCAAATAAGAGGCGCCTCAAATAAGAACGTCGATCGATCTGTTCGAGAGACGCACAAATTCTTGTCAATTCTCTGGCGATCTCCCAAACATTCTCTCGAGGTGAAATTCTCCGGGCAATAATACGTCGGTAACGGTGCTGCGATATTTCCGGCGTCATAAAGTCATTTCTGGTATAACTGGTAGTTTTTACTCAAAAAAAAAGCGCGCGCACTCTGGTGATTTATTATACTTGATGCGTGGAAGAGAGACTTCGCTGACTTGTGTCCGATTTACGACGATTTGCCTGTTTTTTTTTGCGCTCGAATATACTCGAATCAATATTCATAAATAACTCACAGATCATCCGCGAGCATTACGCGAGAGAAAGAAAAAGAGAAAGAGAGAAAAGAAGAGAGGGGCATGAAATTCATTTTAATTGCTTATCTAATCGCGGGATTCCGTTCACGTCGCGGGAGGAAGCCCCGCCGCTTGATTATTCCACGCGATGAGGTCGCGAGGTACAACAAAATTCACTTTCGCGTAGTTCCGCGCATACCAAAGTCGCTTCTCGCCGCCTATTGGCAAATCTCCCTCTAGTATGGCGCATTCATAAACGCGAGCGCGTCTACATATATATCACATTATCATACATTATCATACATTAACATACATTAAACCAAAGCATTCGATCACGCGAACTCGGTGAGCAAACATGGTAGCCGGCACTTCTTGTGATACACGCGACGCGCACGAACGCCGTGGTCGGGACGTGGTTACATCAAAGTCACAAATATTACTTCGGACTGGTCTCCTTACCCCGAGGAAGAACAGGAAAAAAAGAGAGAGAGAGAGGTATCGGTCTTTCTCCGTTATTTGCGACTGTTATTTTGACGGCGATCGAATTCACCAGACTTGCGCTGATTATCGGTGCAGAATAACATCCATTTATCATCGCCTTCAGCATTATCCGCGCGTTCTCATTGACACATTGCGCGCGGGTGTATAATGTAAGAGCTGAGCGTTTACACACGCCAGTCGTTTTTCTCCGCGACCGGCTCATTAACGCACGACTCATTAACTGCGCTTCGCGCAAAGTGAGAAGAACCTGTTCCCTCCGCATGTTTCCGCCTCGAGTAACACAGGCGTACCTCGCGACCTCGTAACTCTTCGACGGGACTGCCACGTAGTAGCCGACGTATCGTTCGTTTCCACGGGTCGCGTATCGCCGTCTCGTGACGGGGAGAACGGGCCACGATCGGTTCATGATCTGACAGCGAGACGATTCCCGAAGGGGACTCGGAGTCGAGGTCGAGTTTAGCAGAAAAATTGAATTTCTCGAAGTGAAATCTCTCACTGCGAAAACAGAGCGATCGCTATCCGGTCATTCGAATTTCAGCGATCTTTCACCTATACAGAATGAATTTTCTGTTCTGAATCGAACGTTTTCACTCGAAATTGAAGAGTAGATTTGATGTACGTTACATTGATGTTTCGATACATGGTTGGATGGTTCAATGAGAAAACTTTTGGAAATTAATCAAAAACAAGTTCTCTCATTGGATCATCTCTCATTGGCATTTAGGCTCCTGTTAATAGTCGTGAAACTTGAAACTTATGCCACGTGAAATATTCAAATCCGAAGTTAGATTTTTGAACTGAGTTTTCATCTGAATCATACGATATACATATGCAATCGCGATTCAGCCGAAAAGCTCACATCTAACTCAGATCCGAGCGTCTCTCACTTCTGAGGTAGGTTTTAAGTGTTGGAGAAATTCAGAGAGCGGTTCCTACGATTAAAATGTTTTGCTCCTCAAACTTTAACAAGACGATCGTCGCTGCTGCATGAAATGAAGCGATTAAAAAAGCCGCCGTTCTCCTCGTCGAGCGGCGCGTTTATCCAGGTGGAGCACTCTCGTCTGCCCATCTCCTCTCGAGTGGCGAAACGCCCAACGTCGGCCGCTCTATTGTCGATAACGATAATATCGTCGCGTATTGTTTCCGCGCGCAAAGTGTACCGCTATCGGCGGACGTTTTCTCGCGTCAAGGCCCGAGTCAACGTCGCGGACCAGGGAGAGAGAGGCCGGGCGGGGAGGCTTCCTCCTCCGGCGAGAAAGAGCGGCGTGTCTTTTTTACAGAATGCAGAGTCGCGTGTGTAATGCGCAGTTCCGATTAGGCTCCACCGCCCGTTAGCCACGCTAACCAACCGGGCTACGCCCAGGCACGCTTATTACTCATTCGGACACGCCACTTTATTCGAGCGTGCGCCGTGCACGCTTTAATGCCATGCCGGTAGCGACTGGCCCGGGCTTCCGTGCGATGGCCGCGCGAGCGATTGGTACCCGCGGGCCACTCTTTTCCCCGACGCATCAGTCCCAATTCGAACCGCACCACCATTAGGAACGGCCCTGTTCGATTACGACCCCTCATCTGTATTCAACGGCTATCGCACGCGGGGACCGGCATTTTGAGAGTGATGTTCGCGCGAGAGTCGCGTATCGCGTCGTTCTTCTTCCTAATTTCATCATCGCGAACGGCATGAGCGAGAAATTCCGATTCTTTTCAGTATACGCGAGAGAATAAGGAGCGCGGTAAACGATGATAGAATTTTTGGAAGTAAAATTCCGACGCATATGTATGTGGTTTTTATCGAAATCACTGTACATCACCTTCGAAGCTTCGAGAGTTCTTCTCACGCGGCCGGTCGGTTATTTACGGAACGGCGTCTTGGATAAATTCAATTTGGAAGTCGAAAGTAGCCCGCGTTAGACGCGCCAAAGTGGATCGAGACGATCTGCCGTTTCTTCTCGGGCAACGAGATGATCTCGGGAAATGTTCTCGCGATTTGCGCGGCGCCGACTGCGAACCTAATGATTATGGGAGCGCATTCGCGGCGCGCATTTGTGGCGCTAATAACGTGGTCGCTTCTACCCTCCTCGCTTAGCACGAAAATGCGTACAGAATATCTCACGCGAATGAAACTTAAAACCAGACGTTTAAAATTAAACACGCCCCGAGCGTATGCGCGTCCACGCGTTGGAGTTAATGATGTGAAGTGCAAGTTTCGCAGAAGCAGCCGCAGAAGATGAAAGGTTCATCTTTTTTACGTTAGAACTTGAAAGGACGCATGTCTGTGAGAGTAATTTCACGATGCGGGATTCATTTGGAATCTGCGCGAAGGTGCCGTGCGTTCACGGTCTCACTTATCGAACGAAGAATCATGCATCGACCTTTGACTGGTTGACACTCCCCGTCTGGAACAACGCCGCGGAATCAAACGGAGGAGACGATTGCAAGATCGACCGCGAAATGCAGTTGCGAAGCGAAACTTGCCTGACATTTATACGAAAGAGTATCACGCGTTCTCTCACTCATAGAAACAGCAGTATCGATCACTTTTCGCGCCGAAAGGTTATCATATCTCGAATCGGTAAGCGCCTCGCCGAATCCTCGCCAAATCCTCGCCGGCGCGACGCTCGTCGAACGGACTCTCCTCGTCGTCCTTTGTACGCGAGCACTTGGCCGTGTCGTTGATCGGGCGCGATCCCAATAAAATATCGGCCGAATAATTCAACTCGGAACATTCCGCGGGCCGACCATCAGCATGCACTCACGCGTCCCGCCACCTACGCGCCGTGCGCGTTTATAAGGAATGCAAGATATTTCAGAAGTTGCGCCCCGACGTGTTACTAACCCGTCGCTCGTAGATCGGCGTCTCGCGTAAATATCGTCGGATACGGGCCGTTCCTCGCGAATATACTCCGATCTCGCGCGCGCGACTCTGGTGATTCCCTCGAGTGCGCGAATCATCGATTCTGTGCTCTTTGCAGGCAGCGATACGAGGATCCTCTCGCGACGTGGTACAAGCAGTGATCTCACTCCCAGGAGTCGGCCGTGCTCGAGACTAGCTTTGCGCGGGAGGAGAAGAGCGAGTCGAGGAACGACAGATAAAGAGAGAGAGAGAGAGAGAGAGAGAGAGAGAGAGAGAGAGAGAGAGAGAGCGCGCATACGAAAGTCAGCGAACGCGACAGAGATAGATAGAGAGTGCACGACAGAGAAAGAGAGAGGGAGAGAGAAAGAGAGCGAGAGAGAGAGAGAAAGAGCGAGAGTGACGAGGTGTACCGAGAAAGGAGACAGAGGGAGACAGAAGAAGTGGTGGGAGTGACTCCGGGCGTTAGCGAGAGAGCGAGAGAGGCGGGTAGAGGGAAAGGAGAGACAGAGACTCGACCAAGAGAAGGAGCGGTGGGAATTTATAAGGATGTTCGCGATAATGCCGATGGAGACAGAGGGGCACGGCAGGGAGTTCGGCCGGCGGCAGAAGATGCGCGCCAAGTGCACGGTAGAGTTCGTCTGCAAGTACTGCCAGCGGCGCTTCACGAAGCCCTACAACCTCATGATCCACGAGCGCAGCCATAAGGACGACGTGACCTTCACCTGCGAGGTCTGCGGAAAGTCCTTCAAGCGGCAGGACAACCTCAAGCAGCACAGGTAACGTCGCCGTCGTTCGTTCCTTTTGTCTTATCGATATCGCGCAGTTTCTTTTCGTTTTTACCGTGCGTTTTGTTCCGTGCATTTCGGTTTCGAGGATTGCACCTTTCGTTATTTTTTCTTTTTTTTTTTTCGCACACGTTCGCACGAGAGACACGATCTAATGCGCGATCAATCGCCGCGACCTCCGCGAAACGCTCTTCAGGGGGTCCTCCTTCTTTCCGCGAGGGACCCACGCAACTTTGCCCCGAAGTAGCAAAAAAGTATCGGCCATGTGACGGAATATCGTGGCAATCTATCGCGCGAGTCGGAACGTCAGTGCGTGACTCTCACTTGCGAGTACTTGCAGTTCTCGCGAACGTGATTCGAGTAATGTAATAGAAACGCCCTGAAGATAGATAGATAGAGAGAGAGAGAGAGAGAGAGAGAGAGAGAGAGAGAGAGAGAGAGAGAAAGAGACGTTTCCGTGATGTGATTTCTGGCGCCTTCTTCTGGACTCGCGATATCTCACGCGGTGCGACGGTACCGGGTACGGCGCGGACAAGACGTTCAGCACGGCGGAACTCGAGGAGTCGGGCTGATAATCAACTGAAATCAACTGTCGTTGGCTGTTGCGTCACGCGGCTCTATCGCGGCGATCTTCGTATTGCAGTTATTATCCGTGTACGCCGCGGACGACGAGGACGGGAATCGTGCGCGTCCGCATCGATCCGCAGCGGTATCGACGGTCGCCTCGTTACAGCGCGCGACGAGCAGCGACTTGTAATTGCAAAACTCGAGATTACACGAGAGATTTGTGTTCTACGACGTTCGAGCTCTTGTTCGGTAATCGCATAAGAACGCACGGCTTCGCGCGTAACTTCGATCAAGGCGCGAGATCGATGCAAGCGCTTTGGAAGCAAACCGGTCGGGTCACCGGTTCGACCTTTGGCAAAGTCGAAGAGAAACGGTCGGCCGAAGAGCCAGTACTTCATTTCGCGACGCGTCTCGCGGACTGACTTACCGAGTCGAAATTTTCATTCTGCTTTTGAGCTCAATGTTCTACTCAACACCTGTTGTGATACTCTGCAGTCTCTGTCTTCCGATTTTACTTGACCCGCCAAACCGCTAAACTTTACCGAGAGGTACTCTTTAGAATTTACACACGGCATTTTGTGCGTTTTTTTTCTGTCATTTAAAGGCGGCAGGCACGACTTTAGTTTCCATGTGTATCGGACATATACTTCAGAATATACAGATGTTGGAAGGTTCAGGCTGAAAGCGGGACTGAAATTTCGACTCGGGTTTGCTAGCGACGGGCCGGCTTCGCGAGCCGAAACGGAGATATCGTGCGCGCAATGACGGGCAATCGATATCATGGAAACGTCTCACGGTAGTCCCTCGGTGCGACCGTCAATTGACGACGCTCGCGTAAAGCGTTCCATGCGTGAGAGGTGCGTCGATTCCATATAAAACTGGAAGAACGCAGTGTCGACGAGTAAACGGGAAAACGCGATGAGAATCGTTGGAGAAGTGTGCGAGCAATTGTTGCGCGCGCGAAACTAATTTGAGTGCATGAGAGAGTGACAATGATGACGTCATGTTGCATAGCAGAGGATTGCATAACTCCCGTGTGTCAAAATCGATCATGATTGATAATCTCTTAAAAAAGCGGTCATTAAATTTTTAATCCGCGTCGTATAAATATTCAATCTGCCGCGTATTACCTGGTTGTTTATTCAAGCTAATGAATTTCTACACGTGTGTCGCCGCGTTCTCTGTCTCTCTTTCGTGTATAATGCAAATTCTTTGTCTTGTCAACAATATAATTCGTCAGCTGTCGCGCGATACCGACCGGGTTTCGGCTGACAAATGTAGATCAGTGAATTAAGGGCGGAGAATTAAGACACACAAACTAGCGCTAAAGCGGTCACGGTGCTGGCCTCGAGAAGGTCAAAACCAGCGCGGTTCGGCCGAAGGAGGCCGCTACCGCGTTGACCTTTCGCATCGATAGCCTTGTAATGTTGCAACGTGTCACCTTCACCCGCCTCTCGGCGGCGGATAGAGGCAAGAATCGGGAGAGAGAAGAGATCCGCGAAGATCCGCGAACTTTGCACTCCTTCTCTCGCCTACGGGCGCGAGTCGACGGCGGCGGCGGCGGCGGCGGCGACGACGAGTCGGCGAGTCGGCTCGGCGAGTCGCGGTGCGGTGCGCGAGAGAACCCCGTAGGCCCGATCGGCCTGACCCATAAATCAGTCTGAAATAATGCTGCCCCCGCATGGAACGTGTGCGCGAGCGCGTTTGAACGAGCGAGCGATAAAATAAATCTTCAATACTGGTGGATACTAATGGATACCTTGTATGTAACGGCGGTGGTCTTGTTTTCTGTTCTGTTGTAGATGTGGGTGGCGGTGAGCGGGAGCTCTGAATCTCCTGCACCTTGACACACGCACACACACGCGTGAGCGCGCGCATGCGCGCACACGCACACACGCACACACAATGCACACATTCACAAATAGAGCAACAACAACTACAGCAACAACAAAGCCACCACCACTACATAATTACACGACACAACCATTACTGTTACTCTACTACCACAAAGTATAACCACGCACTCTCATTTCAATCACCCGCACTTTTCCCGGTCGTGACGAGAGCGCGACCAACAACTATGTACCGCCACCACAAGAAACCCCGGCATGCGTATATATTTTCTTCTTCTCACACTACTACTACTATTACTCTACTACTTGTTCATACTCTTCTCTCTGTCTACCATTTCCGCTACTTTGTCTTCTCACTGTGTCTGCGAATCTTACTGCCCTCACTACAACTACTTCGTCGTCGGCTATTTCTAGTACTAACACACGGCGCGCACGGGTCCCACGCTCTAACGAGGCGGCGGGAATGATTGATAGATAGGAAGAGAGAATTTAGAGAGTGAGAGGAGGGGAGGAAGCGAGGGCTTTCCCTGGAAGTGTACTTTCTTCACCTTCCGATTTCGACCATCTCTGTTCCAGGAGCATACACTCTGTTCCCTACAAGGGCTCCAACGGCTACTCAAATGGCTATTCAAATGGCTACTCTAGGTATTAGAAGCCATCCGGCCAACTATCCTAAAATCCCGTAGGCACGCGTTTCTCTTTCTCTATCGAGTACTTTAACTACATTATACCAACCAGTTCTCCCCGACATCCCTCCTCTAGTTTCAACGATCCTCCGTGTCGGCACTCCGACGACGGCTTGACGACGACGGTTCGCGGTAAATGTCCTGTCTGTGAATCACGAGGAAGTCGCGAGGAAATCGCGAGAAAGTCGTGAGGCTCCATCGAGTGGTTATTGTTATTTTTTTCCCAATTTTTCGGTCACCACCTCTCACGCTCGATTCATCCCTCCTGCTTCTTCGATATTTTTTTTCGCTTTTCATCCATCCTCCTGCATCCATCCCGAGCCTACATCCAGACGTCAGCCACATCAGAGGAATCTACGACCTACCACCATCACCACCACCACCACCACCACCACCACCACCACCACCACCACCAACCACC
>NW_022639454.1:630335-652762 GCF_010583005.1 Odontomachus brunneus
CCAACCACCACCACCATCACCACCATCACCACCACCACCACCACCACCACCACCACCACCACCACTACAACCATCACGAAGCGTCGCCGTTGCAGAACCAGAAACGATGGAAGCTGTCTTGGGTACGACGGCGCGGCGGGTGACCGCCGCGATTCCGCTCGACTTTCCGCGTCATCCGCCTGGGATTCCCGGCACAGGCTCGCGGGATTCTCGTGGAACACGCGGACGAGCGCGGTGGTGCTCGGAGCAATCGTGAAACACGCCATTTGGCGTAGCGATGTGCTCAGATGGGTGGCGATATTGTCGCGAAATATACACGCGAAAGAAAGGTAGACACGACTGTCCGTCCCCGTAATCAAATTTCTGTCGTTTCCACAAAGCACCCTCAGACGACGCTGGACGGATCCAGGTCTCGCCCCTTTCACACACACACATACACACGAACTTGTCGACGAGCGAAGAGGACTCGAGAAGGACTTCGACAAGAAGAGGATCGACGACGTCGCGACGGCGGAAGGAGCGGCAGGTTCACATACACCAGCACTTTCCTCCGCGTTTTCATAACGGAAGCTATCGTCGCGCGGCGTTGTATCTCGCAGGCTCCTCGGGCTAACGTCCTAAATTGGACTACGTAATAACCTACTAGCTTCTACGGGAACGCTGCCCCAGTGGATGCGCTGTTCGCCGCTTCTCCGCGTGCTACCGGTGGACCACGCCCAGGCCCGGAGCGACGTCTTCCTGACCTACCACCTGGCAATCAACCGCGCACGGCTACTCGGCTTCCCCTTCAGAAAATCCATATAATTTCGCGGCATCACCGCGAATCGGAGTCGCGTGCTCTTGGGGATCGCGGTCCGTCGTGGCAAAATCGAGTCCCCTCGCGACAGGGAGAGAGGGAGGGAGAAAGAGACAGACAGACAGACAGACAGACAGAGAGAGGGAGAGAGAGAGAGAGAGAGAGAGAGACTGTCGCGAAGACACAACCGGACAACCTTGAGCCACGTGGTACAAGGTGGGTCCGCGGTGGTATCGCTGACGCAAATACCAGTCAGCTGAGATCGGTTTCCAGTGGGTGAACCCTCGGCAAAGTGTCTCTTCGATTCCGGTCGAGGCGCGACCCGGTGATGTGGAATAAAGATCGACCGTTATTCTCTCCCCGAGCGTCGGTCGTGTCTCTCTCTCTCTCTCTCTCTCTCCCTCTCCCCCTCTCTCACTCTTTCTCTCGTTGTTCTCTCTTTCTCTCCCTCTCTGTTTTTTTTATTCACCTTTAATGTTATTCTGTCGGGTTTCCTTTTGTTCGTAACGGAGAGAACGCGCAAACGGCGGTCGAGTGGTAATGTATCGCGTCGAAAAAGATAAGTAGGTAAAAAAAACGTATGTGGACGGTGGAGCATTCGGCGCGAACCGATCGAATCGAACGTATTCGCGTCGAAATCACCGGCAATAGCGTGGCGCGCGTTGCGAACGTGAGGTAATATAGCGTGGGTGGTAGTGGTGCTGTTTCTCTCTTGCTTTTGCAAGCGAGACGCTAAATGCGAATATCGAAATGGGAAAGCGCGTGGCGTGTGCGAGTGCGCGAGTGCAATCGTAGCGCTCGCGAATGCGTCGAGTTCATATGAACATCGAAAAGAGGAAGAGAGAGAGAGAGAGAGAGAGAGAGAAAGTGAAAGAGAGACGATACCCTGGGTTCTTGCGCAGAAGAGAAGATAGAAATATGAGATACTCGTAAAACGTGTTTTCGAGGCATAAAATTAAACGTTTGTACAACTTTGCGAATTGCGTCGATCGCGTTAATGCGTCTTGCGTTCCGCGAACTATGTCGCGATCACACGGGTCGCACAAATTCTTGTGCTCTTGCACTTTAAAGACGTTTTACACGGTTTCTCTGCTTCTCGTACGTTACATTTCTAAGTTCTTCTCTAATGTCTACGTCATACATGCACACACATTTTATACTTACACATTGGTGCCACGTGTCGGATACAACACGCGAAGAGCAAAGAATCGGTCTCCTTAAGATTTCAAGAATACTGTATTATTCCCAATAACATAAATCTCTAAAGGACATCCTACAGATACCCAGAGAACGATAATGTTCTAATGGGATATCCATAGAATATCGTGTATTGTCTGGGATTGCTCGGGTTCCGTTGTAATCGCTACTCAGCTCGGATGCACGTCCGACTGTCCGGATCGCGAATACAATGTATGAGGAACGTACTTCCTTGTGTATGTGTATGTATTAAATTTAATATATTTTCTTGCGGCGCTGTTCCAAACTGTGTGTGTGTATATGTGTGTGTATGTGTATTTGAGGCGAGTGGGAGAAAGCGTGTCGGCCAACGTAACGTTAACGAGGGTTCGGAAATTCGCGTGACTGGTCCTAATATATCTCTTTCGCGCGACGACGACGACGACGACGACACCGCTAGATACGTTTCGCCGTGAGACGCGGGAGAGAGAGAAAAGTGCCGAGAGTGCAACTTTTAAAACGACGTTAACGCGATTTGTAGTGGATGTGTGTTCTTGCTACGGCGTCTCGAGGGCATCGAGAGCTGCCTTTTAGCTAGCCCCCGTGTGAAGAAAGAAAAAAGAAGAGAATCGACCCTAAAAAAGATCCGCGACGAAAAAAAGCCACGATAGCTTCGGGAGCGCGAACAGGACTTTACCTTCCTTTCTAAACCACGTATATATTGATTTATCTTCAAGTGGAACGAGACCGCGGTCATACTTTGTAAATAGCTTAAAACGCGCTGAGTCCCTAATATTATTATTATTATTATTATTATTAATTATTATTATTAATTCGTATTTTACGAACGTTGTATCGAGATAGCGCTTAGAGTCAGTACGTATTCGTAGCCGCCGTTAGGCCTCACGAGTGTAGAGCTGCATTTCCGTTGTACGGTATCATAGGAGCGATATAATAATGTTATTTTTATTATATTGAAATTATTATGTTATTATTATATTATTATTATTATCACTACGATAAACGTGTATCTCTCGATATCTACATGCATATGTATCGCTAGCTTTACACAACCGAGGCATACGCGGTCGCGAGCCCGGTGAGGTGGTTTTACGTTCTTTGTCTCTCCAAGAGAGATGAGACTTTATATGCGCTGCGCGATGAATCTTCATGTGTGCTTTCTGCAAATCGTATTGTACCAGTGGGAGAAGAGTTCCACTTCAGAAATCCACAAATAAATTCGCCAACTTGTGAAATGCTAATTCGCCCTACCTCTATTCTTGCCGATATCCCGCGACGAAATTTCGATCGCTCGAGACCCACGAAGCCTATCCTCTTTCTTGAGATTGTCACGCTTGAAAAAAAAAAATTGCCGAAATTGAGCAGAGATCAACTTCGGCAGTCGCGAATGCAAGTTGTCCTCTTTTCATTTTTCTTTGCACGTGTTGCATCACTCGATGTCGAGAGTGTGGCTCACAGCGAGATGGGAGGATCGTAAATGTGGAGCAATTATTCCACAATTTGCGACCTGACTCGCGATTAATCTGCATCTCGTTTGAGCCGAGCTACGAGATGACTCAATCGTAGAAATTATCGGGATAATTCATTCCCGAGGAACGCTCCGAAACGGTCGTCACGCAAATCACTGCGAGTTAAGCGGCGGCCGGTGAGCCAGCGAAGGAGAGGAAGACGGAGAAGAGTAGCAGTACTGATCAAGACAGATCTCCCGCAGGCGTGAAATAGCGGACCGTATGAAACCATCATTCTTGTCACAATAAGTCAACCGGCGATTAACGGTACGTCTTGATACGATTGATTTGGAAAATATGCGCTTGATTTCGGCACGCGCCATAATTTTTTAAGTAGAGTTCATTCTCAACAATGACGTCGTCGTCGTTACGCTGTCGTTGCGCAAGTATAATATATGGTAGAAAAGTTTGGTCATGACATAACAGATACCGTTGTTAAAAGCTACGGAATAGGCTCCTAAATCGTACGCACAGAACAATTTTTTACTGCTAAGAAAAGCGATTATTCAGTTTGCTTTCCTTCTTTTAGGTAAAAGTACTAATGCCTGAACTAGTTCTGGACATTCTCATTTTTTTAATCTTTAAATATTTAAACTTTCGACATAAAATATATATGTACAAGTATTGAGTATACACATGCATTTTATATTAAAAATTTGAATACTCGTATTTAAAGACGAAAAGAATATTTAGGATTTGTCCGGAAATTGGTGCTTTTACCTTAATGGTTATTTTTGATAACGAAAATTTTTTCGGTAAAATTCTTAAAATATACTCATCGCAAATTCTACAAAAGCTCATATCATCATGTGCTTGAAAGAAGAATTTATTCTCTTTACAAAAATGTTATAAAATTTCGTCGCAAAAAAGCTGATTTGATTTTATGCAGTAAGAAAACCGAATTCTTGTCTTAATTGAATATTCTCGATTGAAATGTTACTTGTCAGGATTCAGAATGCATTTTGAACGCATGACTGAATGCAAGACGAGAATCCGATTTTCTTACTGCGGAAAGTCGAATCAACTTTTTCTATAACGATATTTTATGATATTCTTATAAAGAGAATAAATTATCCTTTCGAATACATGTTGATGAGCTTTTCGAAAACATAATATTTATGACGAATTTACGATAGATTTGCAAATGTATTCATTGAGAAAAAAATATCTAAAAATTAATATTTATATATTAGACGAGTATTATTAAAATATTTATTTAAATAAAATAAATATATTTAAATAAAAATTATTTTCATTTAAACCGAGCATTGTTTACTATATCTAAGTAAACAATACTTTGTTTAATTGAAGAGAATTTTTATTTAAGTAAATATGTTAATGCTACCCATCGAATAAATATTTATTAAGTTTTTAATATTTTTCCTCAATGTAAATTTACGGAATAATCGAGGCAAGCAACATTTACTTGAACGCAGTATTTATTTTTCTGTGTGTTCGCTTATTCTGAATATCGATGCGAAAGGGAAACCGATGACTTTCCTATCATGTCGATTGATTTTGCCGAATTGGACACTAATGTTAAACGATGCTTCGCCCTGACCGGCGCAAAACGCGACGACATCGTTCCACTTACTTTGTCCCCGCAAATTCGCAATTCTCAAATTCCGCCGTCGTGCACTTTTGCAACATTGAGCAACAATCTTAAAGACTCCGAAGCTGTACTCCACGGGCGAGTAAGATTGCACGCGGTGCATCCTGTTCACTCTGTGCCGCGGCTGGAAGCTGCTCTCACCTCCTGGGGCAAAAGTCGTGAGCTGAATGTCACGGTGATTGAATACGACCCAGTGATGTGCTTCCCGAGATGTACAGACCGCGCTATTGGTTTTCCGCGGAACCTTCTCGGTGTTCCGTAATTTGCGCCCGATCGCTTCGATCGCCAATTTCGCCGAGACTCTGCTCGATTCGCGCCGAACGTTCCTCTTGCGAATAATTTTTACAGCGGGCGAACAAAAGAATCCAGCAAATTTGAATCTTCGAAAGGATAAGTGATAAAAAATAAATATCTACCGTGTGGAATTCCATTGCGTTCGCTTAATTAAACACTTAATTAAAATTAACGTCATTCGTAAAGAATGAAACTTTGACGGTGATATTAAGAAACATCCTTCTCCCTATGTTTGTCTATCTAATATATTCGTGTGTGTGTGTGTGTGTGTGTGTGTGTGTGGCTGTAAGAACACAAATTTTATTCCAATAAAATTTCCGCGGTGCACTTTAACGATCTCTCGCTATATTCCCAATAACATTCCCAGAAATTCATTTGCACGCGCACCTTCAATCGCCGTTTACCGCGGACTCTGCAGGTATGCAACTGATAAAGCCGCTTCACCGCTACGGACGCGTTTCCACACACTTAGTTATGGGCGTGTGCGAAGTGTTAAGCTAGCGGGCAGAAGCTTCCCATGGAACTCTCACCTCCGCGGGCGGAAAGTGAACTTCGCGGCCGACGACGTTTAGCAGTCGTGCAGCTGCGGCCGCCGCCGCCGTCGTGGCCGCGATCCTTTTTCGGGTGAAAGGTTGGCGAAAAACGCCCGACGGCGGCTACCGCAGTAGCTCCAATGCCACGGTTCGCTTTCACCGCGGAAGAGGCCAAATTTTTGCCGGAATGGCAATTTCGACGAGAGAAATCATCGATGACGTTACGCGCTTATCGCGACTGAAACTAATCGTTCTTTGAGTGTCTCGGAGTGCACTAAGAGAAAAGATGTCCAAGAAAGAATAAATATTTATTTGGTGGCTGTACGGAGGGGGAAGGGGCATACCTGTACGAACATAAAGTATTTTTCAAATAAGGAAACATGTATATTTTCTTAAAATCTTAAGGAAATCTTAGTTCATCGTGAAAACAATTATTTGTTCTGCTTAAATAAAGGAACTCAGATTTAAGTAAATATGCTGTTAGTACCCTCAGCGCGAATAAATTTTTACTAATTTTTAAATATTCTTTCCCTCACACAATGTGGAATCTCACTCGAAACGAGTGAAAAGTGAAGCGAGTGAGAATTCGAATATTCTAATCAGAGTCTAATGCTATATTTGGAAAAATCCCGGGAGATTTCTATGCGGAACTCAGGTATAAGGGCCTGTGACTTAATTTTTTAACAAAATACTTCTAGTTTTTGCAAATTTCAGGACAAAATTATCTCGAGAGTGACAGGGTCGGTTATAACAAGGGTCATGGTCGCAAAGAAAGAAGAAGAGAGGAATGTGGCGAGATCGAAGCGTCGTTCGTATTCGTTATTGCGTGATTACCGTGTAACGATAATGATACAGGAAAAGACTATGTCAATCGTATGTACAGATGCCACTTTTCAAGGACTCTGTTGTTAGTCCGTGAGCTTTTCACGGGAGAGTTGCGATCGACGAAACAAGTTCGCGCACATAGTTAATCGATGAGAGCAATGAGACGAGGTCACAGATGAATATAGATATACGCGTAATTACGTTTACGCCATAAAATATTATCAAGCGCGATTGCGCGGCGAATTGAAAAACCCCGGCGATATGTGAGAAGATAATCGCGGACGGTTGTTACGTGTGAAAGCGAGTGCAATTGTGGATAAGTAGCAAAAGGTGAGTGCCTAAAGGTTAAGAAGGTTACTATCGCTAAATCATCATCTTAAAGTGGATAAAAGCGCGGTAAACGAGATTAAAATTGCGGAGCCGCGCGCGGATACGCGCAACGGGATAAGTAAGAGGAATATAAGGACAAACGGAAAAGTAGCGACGGGATATTGCGCGTACACGCGTACACACGCACGATCCCTCCGAAGAAGAATACGTACTACACGTTTGTGTACACGGGACAATAAAGCCAACGATTCGTTCGATTCGGAATAATCCGCGCCTTCTCGGTGCCGCGCAGCTGCGATCGCGATGAAAGAAAGCCGGCCACGCGGTAAGAAAGAGAGAAAAAGGAGAGAGGAAGGGGGGACGCGAGAGGCGTAAACGCGCGGGGATATCGTTGCAGAGAAGATAGTACCAGAAGAGCCAAGTACCTAAAGGTTACTACCGCATCATCGCCACGTCAAACTACCAGCTAGATTAGTCCCCCTTGGGCGAGCACGAGGTGTGTTTTGCTCGACTAGGAGACTCCGTCTCTGTCAGACTCGCTCTCGTACACGTTTCGCGACGTGGTAACCGTCTACATTGCTAGGTGGTAGGTTGGTAGGTAGGTAGGTCGGTCGGTTGGTCGCTCAGTGGGTATATTAAACGATCCAGTCCCCCGCTCTCTTCCCTCCCGTGCTTGATCGCGCGCGCTCTTTCTCTCTTTTCCTCTCCATCTCGTTCTCCCTCCTCTCTCCTACACTCTGTGTGTCTCTCTCTTCCTCGTTTCGCCTGGTACTCTTCGCTCAGCGCGGCTTCTAAGATCTGTGGGAGCGCCTTTCACCTAATTGTTGGCACAATATGTGAAGACGAAGCCACCACGGTTCCCATCGACTTCTGGAGATGATACTCCGACTCGTGGCGCCTAGACACAGTCGCTATCCGGACTCGAGAGGTCGATCGGGATCGCCTGCGACCGGAGGGGATTAGACGAACCTTACAAGTGGTGGGTAGGATGATAGCGCGTAAGAGGTCACCTCGAAGAGCAACGCGAGGCTTATAGTTTAGCGATACGTACAGTCTTGCCAGTGATCTTGGTTTCGTTTGCTGCACTCGCGAGAATTATTGACTGCGGATACATTTGTTACGCGCGTTAACGCGTCGAGTAATCTGGTCTTTTCGCATTTTCTATGCCGTACTTTGCCTGCGAAATAGGATGCTATTAACAGACGCAAAATTGCGTTCATGATTCACACGTAAAATCATACTAAAGCCGTCGGATCATCGCAATCATCGTGAAACGGCTATATAATACGATACAATGCTAGTTTGCAAAACAGTAGAGGTTCGCGGAAGATTAAAGCACCGATCGTATCGTCGCGAAAGACCGCAGGAGTGAGAGAAAGAGAGAGATAAAGAAGGAAAGAAAGAGAGAGAGGGAGAGATCAGATTGGTCGAGAGCATTTATTCCGCTGCAAAAATGGCAATGTTCTCACGCGACATCCACGGCGCGGCGGTGACCGACCTGAGCGATCTCGAGCGCGAAAACGATACTCCTCCACGATCTTTCCTGCCCACGAGGAAGAGCCGCGAGGCGACGACGACGACGACGACGACGACGACGACGAGAGCCGCTCTCGCTGGTGGCGCGTCGTCCGCCATGAAGACGACGACAACGACGAGTCTTCCGTTGTCCCCCTTCGGCGATTCGCCACGATCTATAAATTACGAGACAAGAGCCACCTCCGCCGACGCGAGTGAGGTCCCGTTGTGACTCACCAGTCACCGGCGCTCGCGCGCGGCGCCGCGCCGCGCCAGGACGAGCGTGTAACGGAGAAAAAGATGTGCGCTGCCAGCCGCCGCTGTTGTCGCTGCCGCACGCGCGGACTTCAACAATAACGATTATTTACGCCGCCAGCGTATCGACGTTGACGTTTAACGTTTCTCCCCCACCGCGAAGGCGAACGGTCCGATCGGCCCGACTCCGGGGAAGCCGGCGCGCGGTGAAATTATGCGGTGCCTACTGGCGTAATTAATTCTAGGTGACGAGGTGAACCTGCTCCGAGCGTCCGCGCAAGATCGAGACGAGAAGCCTCGATCGGCGATCCTGATTGTCGCGATTGAAATTGTCAGGAAGAGCTGAACGATCGTTAAATCGAAGCTGTCGCTCGAACAGCCTGACAGTCTCGAGATTTCTGGTAGGTGAAGGAGCAACACTTTACCGTCCATCTCCGACTTTGAAAAGTTATTGTTCGAGATATCGCGCGAGAGTTCAACTTTGTGAATCTCTCTCCCTCCTCTCTCTCTCTCTCTCTCTCTCTCATACACACACACACATACATCCGTGGCCTTTCTCCTTCTAGACCGCCCACGCTGGCATTCATACGTTGAAAACATACACGCGGCAGGGACTTGCGCTACTTCCTCGCGACAGCGATTATACGACTTTCAAGATCAAGAAGTTGCCGCGCCGGTTGTATTATCGATCGCGTCGATATGTCTTGAGAAACGTCAAACTATGCTAATCGAATTTATTTTTCAACTTTTGCGACAACTAACAGATTTCAGCAGATAATCATTTAAATCAAAATCGTATCTAAAGTGTGACTTCAGAAATTTGAGAAGAAAAGAACCAAAAGATCTCCATCAAATCGTCAAGAACATAAATTTTGTAGTAATGATAAACGAACAAGTAAAAATGTTTTCTAAGATACGTATGTAATACCCCAAGTCAAAATTTTGATTCCATATCGAATCTTTCATCGCAACTTCCATCGAACTTGAAGAATCGATGAAGAATTTTTAGATATAGACTGTTTATTATCGTTTTCTGCTTATTAAAGAAGTTTGTTGAAGAGTTTTCCAAGAGAATTATATTACTAATTTTCGATTATTTCAATATTCTACAATATTCTACCTACACTGAATCTTTACTGTCAACTTTATTCTCAGCAATGTATCAATGATATAATTCATCTAGCAACAGAGTATATAGGAATTAGATATCAAATTATGCAACAAAGATTAACGTAGGTAAGTGGGTATGAAAACACAATTTAACCTCATCTCTTCCTAATTTTTCTTGTCTTCTTTTTTAGAAGTTTTAATTAAGTACCGACACACGCAGCCTCTATGGGGTGTACATCTCTCACCAACTCGGAATACACTGGAAATACTCGGAAAGTTTGACCGTTCTGAGGCCCCCGAATATTTTGATTATGTGATCACTCGACACTCATTGATAAACGATGACTGTGGCGACTCATGGGAGGGGGCAAGTTTACATTTCTTGCCCATTGTTTTGGTACTATCAAGTGTCGTATATTTTTTTCCGTAGCCGAGCGTTACATTACTTTCTATCATTGTTTCTTTTGAAATATTTTATCGGATCCTCGGCCACACCGATTATTAATTACCTGTTAATTAGCACGTGTCTTTTTATCGATCTTAGATATTCAAGATATCTACACGAGTGTCAGTGCCACAAGCTAGTCCTTGGAATGCCATGACGATGCAGGCAGGAGCAGAATGCTCGGAAAATCCAAGATATGAAGGACGTAAGATATCGGGCAAATTTTAAAAACGTCAAAGAGAAAAATACATTATAGATTGGTCGTTGTAATTAAGAATAAAGATGCAATGGAGGTAGAATATTGAGATAATCGAATATTAAATAATTCCAAAGCAAGTTCTTTTTTCAGAACAATTCAACATTGAGGAAATTAATCGTGTGCAGCATCAAAGTAGGAAGATAACAGCGTGCACAGTGTTACATCTCGAGATTCTTCATTGATTCTCCAACGGAATTTGTCGGATTAATATGAGACCAAAAATCTTTTCGTCTTGGATCTCTCAGGCAGCGGATCGCTGAAAGGGTCAAATGGAGTGTTCTGTAAGAAACGGCATCGTCGGTGAGTCTGCGCAACGGATAGTGCGGACAGATTCGGCCCGCGAGACAATCTGTATGCCGCGCTATCCGCAGCCCTGATCTAGCCTCGTCATTGGGGAATGTGGGAGTGTCGGCAAAGGATCATCCGCGTCTCGAGCGAGAGGAAAGATCGGTGACAGTCGGTCGAAGAGGTGTCACGAAGGGGCGTGGAGGTTCATCACGCGCTTCAGTGTCGCTCTATCCTACGCCTTTCTCCGCGGTACGTTTGGCATAATGTCAACGTAGCATGATAATCAATTTGTCGGTCATGCTCGAGGATAATTGAACGCGGCTTTTAATTACAATTACAACTATATTACGGCGCAAACAAACCACCGCGTGGTTATCGCGTGGCGATCAGGTTGCAGGAAACTGAGAGAAAACGTCGACGACGAGGAAAGAGTCGAGTGAAGATCCACCATCCCACCTGAGCGACGACGCGTTCTTTCAGCGAGCATGCCCATCTGGTGCGATCTCGTACACCCGTGGAAAGGAGGAAACTCTGGATGCGAGAGGAGACCGCGGCGAGACGGGAGGGACAGAGAGAGAGAGAGAGAGAGAGAGAGAGAGAGAGAGAGAGAGAGAGAGAAGCATCTCCTACATATGACTCAGAGGTATTTGGGTTTCCAGTCGAGGGCTCCGGGACGATCGTTCCCGTTTCCAGTCGTTCCGGCTCCAAGTACGGTTTTGTGGCTGCTCATTGGCCCCCGCGGAGGTACCGGGCCAACCGCGTCCCATTATCCCATGCTAATTCACCGGCTACGGCTGTCATTGCCTCGAGGCGAGGACTGACAAGTAACACCTCTTGGCTCGTGTTCTTCGGGGCCGTAGGAGTGTCTCCTCTCTCGCTTTCCCTCCGGTACCCGCCGTCTTCTTCCTCTCGTCACTCGTCATTGGTCCTCCCGCTGAGGGCTTCTCTTTCTACATTTTCTCTCTTCTGCTGTGCCGCACTATCCGGCGGTACCGACGGACGGACGGACGGATGAACGGACGGACAGATGGGGTATCACTTTCTCTTTCTCGGTTCTTACGTTCCCTCCAACGGGTAGCCCCCGCGGTACTCCCCCCTCCCCCGCCCGTTCGCGTTCGCGCTCGCGCCCGCGCGAGCATGAGCGAGCGCTATCCACACCCCGTCGGGGCCCTCTCGTGGGCCTCCCTCCCCCTCAGCGCGCACACTCCCGTGGCGACCGAAAATCAACTCGTCATGCTCGCTTCATTTTCTGCCCGACGTAAAACAGCCATTTGTTAGGTCGTGTCAAGCCCGCAAGACCGTCCGCGGGGTGTCCCGTTTCTTGTCTCTCTACGAATGGCATATCGATTGGCGATTCATGCGATCGACGCCCGATAATAAATATCCGTGAGCTAGAACGGTGTAACGCCCGGCGAGAGAGCGAGTCTTTCGGTCCGCGCGCGGTCCCCCATGCGTCCCCCTCCATCCCCCCTTCCTCTTCCCCACCTCCTCGGGCCTCACTCCCCGTATTAATAAGCGCGGGGGCTTCGCGCGACGTTAAGCAACGAGAACATAAATTTCCCGTCCAACGACTGTGCGAGCGCCGTGGCGACGTTTATTTCTACTTACGTTGCCGTTACATCGTCGCCGCTGACGATCGATCGCGAATTAACGTTACGCGACTAAATTTAGCGTCATCGGTGTCACGCCGAAGTTCCGGCGCGCCTCGACGTCAATTACGAATTCGCACGTGGCGATGTCTCATCAGCGGCTCTCTCTCTCTCTCTCTCTCTCTCTAGTCCTCGACCCGTCGTCCCGTCGTCGTGATGGAGCACGCGTCGATTTTCGACTTTCTGCTCCAGAGTGCTGAAAACTGCACTTTCTTCCGAATTAAGAAAAAAAAAAAAAAACTAAAGGAGATTGAACTTTAAAACTTTCCACAAATATTAATGCAACTCTTGATAAAGTACTGAATTTTATTCGCGAAAAAATTCGTACGTTTATCGAAGTTATTAAATTAAATATATGTATATTGCTACAAGCAACAAGATATTGGATACCGACAAAGTGACGACACTTGAAAGAAAAATATTAATATTTCACGGGAAACGGACTGTTTTCTGTTGATAAAAAGAATATAGTTTTGCATATATATATATCACATTGTAGCTGATGCTATAGCTGCATACACGAAATCATAGCATACACAAAATTTCATTCATTTGCTTTAGACTATAAGGCAGTGAAAATTCAAATATGCCGACAGGACGTGTTTTCTTATCCAACACATATACTTAATTTTATAACTTTAAGAAATATATAAATTTTGCTATGAAAAGAAAGAGTTGCAAACGTCGCAAAAGGTTACATCAACATTCTGTGGAAAACTTCAAAGTTCTTATCTCTTACAGCTTTCTAAAAAAAATTGCACAAAAATAGTATTTTTCAGAATTCGGCGTCAGAAAGCCCTCTTGACGACCGGAAGAGCATTCGATCATCATCACGCGCAATCCACTCCCCCCATTGCGCAGGAGGGCGCACTCTTCCGTATGGGAATCGTCGCTGTGTCGTCAACGACGACAATGACGGCGACGGCGACAGTTTTGCCAGGCTCGTATTTGTTACGCGAAATTTCACTATGTGTCCAGAACAGATTGGTGTCGCGCCGCTTAGTCGTACGTTGGCCTCGCGGATACTCGTTATGCCGCGGAGCTGTCTCGTAAATAACTGCCTTATATTCTCCCCCTCCCTCTGGCGCCCTCCCTCTCGCTCCCTCTTACGTGCTCATTCACTCGTTCGCCTCGCTGTTTAGAGGTCCCGACGGGCTCGGGGTTTATGAAAGGCTTAAAAACCGTAGTAACTGTGCGCTCGTGTTGCGAGACGCGATAAACGCCGCGCACGCGGGCGCTCCGCAGAAGGAAGCGGCGAGAATTATTGGCGAAATAGATGGAACGAACGACACACGCATAATGCCGGCGGTGTTTTCCGCCTCGAGCTCGTTGCCAACTAATACTCAGGTCGTACGATTTTACGGCGGATGGACGCGTTAATCGCCATGATCCCCTACGTCGGAGAAGGGCGATGTTAAAACGCCACGAGACGGCTACTCGCGAACTTGGTGAATTTTGTTGTCTCGCGTCAACTCGTCGTGCCATCTTCGAGGTCACGAGCGAACGCGGTGACCTCGACGGACGACGCCACGCCTAGAAGCGTACGTTTGACATTTACGTAAATGCGTCTCTCTTACTCCCCAAGTTTCTTGAAGATTTCACTCGCACAAAGCAAAATTCCAGTTGAAATAATCTTTCATTCATGTGGAGTGAATTATTCACTTTAAATCGCTCCTGTCCTCCCGGTGCATATTCCCTCTCTAATAAAGTCAGAATGAGCTCGAGTGAAACATTCACTCTTGCGATTTCACTCGTTTTGAATGAGATTCCGCTCCGAGAAATTTATGAAGCAGCCATTTTGAATCGATCAAGCAGAAGTACTGTTCGCGATGTCGCAAAACTCACTGCTGTACCTCGCGCTAATTCCGATGTGGGTTCAACACACGCGATCTGCGTCGGAGAGCCGAGCAACGACGAGGAGGATTGTCGTGAAAACATTTCAGGCGCTTCACTTCCACGACAACAGGTCGGCGCGACCGGTTGAAAATGCGATTCCATGATGTACGCTTCTAGATTACAAAGGACGACGACGAGGAACGGCAGGACACACGTCGTGACGATCTACTTTGTTATCCACGGTGGAACGTGGACAACGCGAAGAGAAAGAGAGAAAGAGCAAAGAGAGAGAGCGGGAAGGAGAGAGATAGAACCATGGTTTAGTATGCGCGCCGTTGCTGTCTTCACACCGACTTGAACCGAATTTATGTGGCACCGGGAGCCGAGGGTGTGCGTTTGAATCCAGGATGAGACACATCCATATTTTTTTTCTTTACGACCACGAGCGAGCGCGCGTTCGACCGCTCGTGGAACCGCATGCCGGATGTAGCGCGCGAAACGACACTTTTGCAACGACATGGTTATGACCTCGGACACGAACGAGGAGCGGAGGACGTTCGCGCAGTCGGGATTGCGAAACAAGCGCCGCGCGGGCGCGCGGCATAATGCATGAAGCCAGGATCTGGAAACGTTGAAAGTGCACAAAGACCAACCCTTCTCGCGCCGCGAAGTCTCCGACGACGATACGTCGAGGTTGTGTTATCGCGCGCGCTTTGTCACCGTGTGTTTAACGAATAAGTCATCCGAGTCATTCCTCTCGGCATATCAGACAGATATGATGTAAAAAAAACAAGAAGAAAAGAATCGTTCGCGAGAACATCTCACACGACAAGTGACTGGATTATCGTGTCTTACTCGATATGTATCGAATCGAGACGATAGCCGCGCACTTTCAAAAAGTCCAACTTGAACGCGAGGAGGTACACGCGGGGAAAGACCCCGTTCTCGTCGTGGGTAGCTGCGGCATCAGCATTCGACGAAAAGCCTCTCTCGCGGTCTCGTCGGCGGAGGCCGCAGACGGCCGCTATCAACAGGCCGGTTATATTGTCGCCGCGTTGTTCGCACAGGCGGTTGCGCCCGCGAAGATATATACGAGTCGCTGTCACAATCTTTCGCCAGATTCGGGAACACTCGCGAGAAGGGGAGGGAGGGAGAGAGAGAGAGAGAGAGAGAGAGGCTGCCAAGGGGTCGAGGAATCCCGACCTCCCTGCGAACGTTTAAATCGATCTTCGCTCCCTCCCTCGGCCTCGCCGAGGCCCGGGGGCCTCAACTGTGTCGAGGGGACCACTCGAATCTCGTTACCGGGCCCAGCAGGACTCCGATTACCATTTCTCGGACAAATCGTCGCCTCGGAGCCGGTCGCCGCATCGCGCGCTTTAAGCGATGCTGCAGACGGTCATTGATGTTGGTAGGCGGATGAGCGAATAACGAGCCGATCGACTCGTGCGCGGAGTCGAGCCATTAAGGAATATTCTCGCAAGCGGTACAACGACGACGACGACGACGACGACGACAACAACTATCGACGCGAGGCCACCGCAACGGACTGGCGCGGAGCGTCGCGATCTCCTCGAAGCGGAGAACACGTGGGAAAAATGGGAACAGCCGATTGACGAATGACGGGGAAATGCGCGATGATAATAATAAGAATAATGAAGCTGCGCAACGCGAACGTGCGACTGCAGAGACGTGACTCCACAGAGAGACCGAGATCTCTGTGTCCCGTCTCTGGGCGATGATTAATTAATAACTGATTATTTAATGAAGAATGTGTCGCGCGATAAGATTAGTTACGAGTTATTAGTGCGTCGTAAATCTCAGCTACAGATAACTGTTTTGTCGGCGAATTAATGCTTCTCAATTAGCATTCCTCCCTCCTCTCCCCCCATCTCTCTGTCTCTCTCTCCCCCCTCTCTCTCTTCCTCTCTATCCCTTCCTCCGTCGAAAAGAGAATATGCATCTAGATAACAACACATAGTGGTGCATAATCACTCTCGCGGCAGCAGGCTAACGAGTCAGGCTTCGCTTAATAAGTCTTATGCGAATTGGCACCCAACATGACCCAACTATGCAGCTCTCCGCTTGTCGCTTGCGTGGCGAGGCAGTCGTGCACAAGACACGCGCGACACCGATGATGAGCGGCCGCCAAATCGGCGCGAGTGAGCACGCGAATAGAGGCAGCGGTAGGATGTAGGCCGTATATCAATCGGTTTATCTACTTGTCGACGCGTGTGGTCGACGACGGGTCGGTTATGTCGCGGTCGGACGACGCGAGCGACGAGGCCGAGGAAACGACGACGACGACGACGACGACGACGACGACTAAGAGGAGGAGAAGGAAGGACAAAGCGGCCCTTCGCGCGCGTTTCACCCGATACACGCTCTATTCTCTCGCCTTATCCCGCGCCTTATGCCCTTTCCACTCTGTGTCTTCCACATTCCGCGGATAACATGAGAACTGCGAGATAGAAGAAGACAAGATCGAAGGGTGATACCACACGGAAAATTTCAGTTCGAGCGATATGGATCAGACGGAAAACAACTCGCTGACGAGGACTAATATCTCTGTTATCGTGACCGAAAACATTCGTCTAAACATTCAGCTGCGTTTAAACTCAATTGGGTCGACTGACAAATAAACCTACTCAAAAGTTACACTCGGATTTCTTTCTAATTTGGTACAAATAGAAGTATACACAAAAAAAATTTCAGTTGATGCAACCAAATAAGAACCAACTGAAAATTAGGTGATCAGAAGCGATATCTTTGTTATGAAAAGTAATATTTCTGTTGTCGCAACCGAAAATATTCGTCTGAACATTCAACAATATTAGAACTCGGCAACTAAGAACAGTTGACGGTACAGAAGCCTCATAAAGGAATTTTTCTGTTCCTACAGCCGAGTTTTCGTCTGATCTCTGAGCAACCGAAAATTCAGTTGCACCAATTGCAGAATTGTTTTTTCCATGTAAATATTTATTTATATTTTTCATTTTGGCCCACTTTGAGTTTCACGAGCAATTTATAGCTTTTTAATGTTATCACTCCTATCATCAACAAGTGCAACAAAAATGCATGAGAAATCAAATTGAATACAAGGCGTTTTTGGTTTGCTGACTATGAATATGAAGTTAAATGTATAAAATTATTTGTACAAATAATAAAATATTCAAACAAAACATGTAAAAAGTTGAAGAAAATTATTTATACAAAAAATTTCTCGGTTTGGCCGAGATTCGAATCATTTTTGACTAATTAGCATAGATTTGAAATATTTCGATTGGAATCTCGACTAAAGAAATTTAGAATGGTTCGTGTATCAGCTATACCGATTTTGTTAAAATTATTTAACTATATCTTGTATTCAATTTTATTTCTTATGCATTTTTGTTGTATTTGTTGACGATATACGCAAACAAAATTTCAGTTGGTACAACCAAATAGGAATTAACTGAAAATTAGGTAATCAGAATTGATATATCTGTTATGAAATCTAATATTTCTTTTGTCGCAACCGAAAATATTCGTCTGAACATTCAACGATATTAGAACTCGGTTGAGGCAACTGAGAACAATTGACTATACAGAAGTCTCATAAAGGAATTTTTCTGTTCCCACAGTCAAGTTTTCGTCTTCGGTCCCTGAGCAACCGAAAATTCGGTTGCACCAATAGAATTGTTTTCTTCGTGTAGGAATGAGAACATTAAAAAGCTATAAACTACCTGTGAAACCCAAAATGGACTAAAATGAAAAAATATGACCTAAATATTTTTTACACTTAGACATTTGTGCCAAATTAGAAAGAAATCGGAGTATACCTTTTGGGTAGGTTTATTTGTGAGAGCGATTGGCTGAATAGAAACCTCCTACGGGAATCTTTCTATTGCTACAACCGAGTCTTTCACCTGGTCCCCAAGTAACAGAAAATTCAGTTGCACTAACGGAGTTGATTTTTCTATGCAGGACTCGCATGCGTCTTTTGACATGTTTTATTCCCTGTTCTTTTCTTTCTTTGCAGTTTTATCGCGTTCGTCTTCGGGCGGTTTACGAACAACGTTTACGAACGATCGCGGGAAATTACGGTATCAAAAAGAATATTCCCCAATAATAGATCTAATGATCAATCACAATGATCAATTACAAGATGGGTGGTGGAAGCGGCAAAGGCCTGTTTAATAAATATCGCGCTTGCGAAAATCGCCGTTTATCCGTCACTTCTTCGTCTCCTCGCGACGCAAATACCGGTTCGCGCTTTAACGTTCGCGTCCCTCCGTGCGCGCTTCTTCCCGCGAACCGCACGTTGTTCTTCTTCTTCTTCCTCCTCTTCTTCTTCTTCTTCTTCCAGTCCGCCTTCCGTTCTCCATCATCGTTCTCTTCTTTGTCGCCACTCTCACGGTCATAAAACTATTCGCGGGTTCTTCTCGCCGGCGCGACTCGCGGCAACGACGATGATTCACCGGCCATCGCGCGTTTCTCAATTAGGTAACGCGGGGTACGGTCTACTCGCTGATGGCCGATGGCTAACGTAATTTCGAATAAATCACGCTCCTTTTTACCAGCCGCCCGCAACGGGAGGGCCTCACGGGTCCTCCCGCGCGGCCTTGAGGACGGCGCCGCGGCGGCCAAAGTCGACCACCGCTCGTAAAACTATCCTCGGACGCTCGCGGGACCCTCGAGCCGCGAATCGCGGACGATTATACTCCATTTCATCGTCGCGTAAAGCTCTGGTTACACCGTAGCAGCGCGAGCGCGAGATCCGTCGGATTTTACTGCGTCGTGTCGATAAAGTGATCCCGCGGAGGGAGACAATTCGAGTGAGCGACACCAAACGATAATGGAGACGCGAAAAACTGCGCGAGTCTTACTTTATAGTAGAGCAGTAAAACTTATTTTTAGAGGTGTGTGTGCGCAAATTGCGCCTCTCTCTTTCTTTCTCTCCATTCTACTTTACTCTCTCGGCAAGATCCACGCGGAAATCACCGTTGTCTCGAGCCGGGAACGTAACGTGGCTGAAACCGCCGCAGAGGCACGGCGACATCGGGTACAGGAGCGCGCGACGGCGTCAGCGATTCATAATTTATCGTCCGAGATGCTCTCTCGTGCGGCCGTTTGTGCCTAATTTATGTGTTTTTAAAGGAGCAGTCCCCTTCCCCCCAACGGTATCCCGCGGGTTTCAATTTTCGAGGGATTTCTATTTGTCACCGGGTAATCTCTCGTTGATTTCACCGTGATTCTCGCGGGAATCCCATTTCGTGCTCCTGTCGTAAACGCAAAGTTTATTCTTTCCGATAAATCCTAAACTTGTTGTTAAATGTAACGAAACGGTTCCAGATGAAAAATGTAACATTTCGCGAACGGATTTCCCGAAATTTGAGGATGATATTATTACTGCACATACGGAGAAAATTTGTAATAAAAATTACATCAAAAGTATGTTTCTTTTTGCAATATTTTTTTGTAAATCCGACATCGACACTGTAGTATAGATTATCACAGAAATAGTGAAATTGACAAGTTACCAAATATTAAGAGACGCATTACTGAGAATTGCAAAGGTTACAAAAAAAAGAGAGAAAGAGTAACAAATATAAGTAATACTACTTGCAGTCCAAGAAATTGCATGTTAAAACTTGATATTTATATTGCAATTCGCGTTATAAACAATAGCATAACATATTATTTCTATATTAGATGTAAAAATGCACACATGAAAATTGCAAAATTTCTTTTCTACCGTGATAAAATTTAGTTATATTGCACCATAAAACATTTTAATAACTACAATAATTTCGTAATAAAAAGTCAAACATGCATAATATTTTTTAATAAATATATAGTAATTTCAGTCATAACCTCCCTATATAGATCTATGATCCAAGATTGCAAAAAATTTTGTTGCAATTTTCACCATAATATTTCTCCCGTGCACGTCTTTCGGCAAATAAATTGATCGACGCGGTCCTTAAAGCGCGTGAAATGATGCATCCGACGAAGATAAACGAAAAATAGCGGCGACAATACGATCCGCGGGTGTCTCCGATTTTCAATGTGATTTTCCATCAGCTGTTGAGGTAGCGTGTCGGACACGTACACAGAGCACACGAAAATATTATACATGCGCATCCACGGGATTATGTGACTGGCTTACATTTAAATAAATTATTGCGGACACATTTGCATGGCAAGGCGAACCGCTCGTCGTTCGCTTCCCGACAGGACACCTGGTGCATATTGTATGCATATTCGACGATTACTCGGGACAACGCCAAAACAATGCGCGACTGTCGACGCCTCGAATCTTCATCGAGCTCTCGTCAAGCGACGCTCTTTGGCATACTCGCGATTAACACGATGTAGCATTGTTAAGACTTTTTCTCTTCTTCCAACAATTTTACAGATATTGCTCACCGGGATCCGGGATTGAAGAGCCGCGGAGGATATGCGCTTTCTTTTAATTTCGCGTTGCCATTGTTACGTCGAATATACTAAGCGCGCGATAAATCCGTCACGTCGACGAACGGACACAGATTATTCGGAGCCCAATAAACACAAAACGCCTGCCCAAGAGGCTCCTCGACATATCATCGGCATCGATTACCTCCGCCGACTTCTTCCTTGCAGATCGCCCTCGAAACTCTACTGCCTATTAAAAGTTCGTTTTCCTGGAGAACACGAGAGGGAGGATGCCCCTTAATTAAGGAGACCCTCTTTGACAGGAATTTCCTTGGAAGGGCGCGGTTAAACTTAAGCGGTATTTAATAACGTAACAATTATATGGTAGGCACTAGGCTTTCGAAACCGCGTCGGGGACCGATAGACCTCATCGGTCCAACCTTTCCCTCTCGGTCCGATGTTAAGGCGCGATGCTGGATATAACGCAAGTTTCGTAGTTTTCTATTTTCCTCTAATTGAATGCATAAAATTGAAAATATTTTACAAGGTAGAAATACAAAAATTAACGAATGGCTGAAGCAGATGCATAAAATCAATATTTTTTTATTTAGTAACCGATTATAACAATTTTTTGCTGATTTCATGCAACTGTTTAGACATCCGACAAATATCACGTTAAATTAATCTTTTCTATAATTTAATTTTTTCTATAATTTTGAGCATTTTGGTTTAAATGAATATACTCCTTAAATCCTACCAATCTTTCTTTCTCTTTCCCTCGCTTCTCATTTCGCATTTCTACTTTTACCGACGCCCGACACCGGCAACACCTTCCTTCACTTCCTTTTCCTTTGCGCGATGAACACTTAGCGGGGAAAAATCCTGCAGTCGAGAAACTGGGCCGCAAGGTTCAATTTCGGGAATCATAGGGTCATCGTGAACGCGTACGTATAATTGGTCGTTGATCGGCCTCTCTCTCGCTTCACTGGCCATAAACGCGTGAGTTCTGAATGGTCGTATAAAAGGAGGACGATGTTTGACCCGACCGATTTTCATCTCTCTCTCTCTCACTCTCTCTCTCTCTCTCTCTCTCTCTCTCTCTCTGCCGACAGAATCTGATATCAGTTGTAAAATTGCATGTGCGCTGCTGATCGAGGCAAGGATATTTAAGTACCCGCTATTAAGTAAATAATTGTCGAGTCGTTTTCTCCCTTCTCTAGGAAAGGCTTCCGTGCATCGGGATTCATCACTGCGTACATCACGGTTGCGACATCTCCGGCTCGTGAAACTCATCGCCGTGGCGTCTCCGAAACTTTGTGCTGCCCGTCGCATTTGGATTTGCTCTCTCTGTCTCGTCACGCCCATCGACTACCTCGGTCGCCGAATAAATTTATGTAAAACACATCGGAGAGATACGGTGGACCCAGTTATAAAATTCGCCGGGCTCCTATTAACGCGTGTATAATTGGCCATCGATTGAACCCGCCCAGTTCACCGGTCGTAAACACGCGGGTTCTCGATTTCGAATGTGGGTTATACATATGTGTGTACATGTGTGTATGCATGTACAACGGGGAAGAAT
>NW_022639454.1:652772-654752 GCF_010583005.1 Odontomachus brunneus
AGAGAGAGAGAGAGAGAGAGAGAGAGAGAGAGAGAGAGAGGGGGGGGGGGGAGAGAGAGAGAGAGAGAAAGAGACGGGGTCCATTTTGGCCACCGCTGTTTTTCTCTAAATTTCGGCTAACTTCCAGCGGACCGTTTACAACGCAACACAACGTAAGCTTTAACAACCGGGACCAAAATCACCGGCGTAGCCAATTAAAACCAAGAACGACCAATTACCCCCGGCTCGCGCAAGGGCTACGACTACCTCCGAAAACCGTTCCACGCGATGTGATACTTTTTTCCCTGCCCCGCTTACTTTGTTCTCCCCTTCGTGGCACGGGAATGAAAGTCTCACACAAGAAATCGCGCCGTGTACAGAAGAGATCAAAGTTATATCCACTGCTTCTTTGAGAAATTTGCCGAAAAAAAAAACGGTATTGTATCCACGATACTCTTTACGCAATCACTGGAAAAAAATTCAACTCCCGCTGCTGTAACGAGGGGTTACGGCGATAATAAGTTAAATTTACGAAAGCGACGTTTGTTTCTCTTGTGCAGTCCTAAGGCCATCGGCGAAATTTGCGCGATTTACGTTTCTTATGCGCTCTCCTTCGCAAATCTTTCTCACGTCTTGCAGTCTTGAGCGCCGAGCCTCCGAGCGAAAGAGTTCCGCGCGGTGAAAATGGAGCTGCTGCAGACCGGTGGAATTGTTGGGCGTAGCTGCTTTTTAGAGACGTTGCTCCCGTCGAGTCGTAAACACAGGGCGCCGGGTTACGAGCGGGGCCCCGGGTCGTTTTTCGAGAACGATACATTTCCGACCGCGGAAGCTACCCGAAGATTTTCGGTTCCCGAGGCACGACTGCCCTCTCGCTTGCCCCCGCGCGCCACCTCACTAAATCGATCCAGCTCTACGAATCTGGTAGACGAATGGGCCCGTTCTGAGAAGCTGAACGGCTGCCGTAAATCATACACAGCGTAGCCGACGGTGCGCTTCTTCAGTTTAATAATGTCTCTTGCGACTTAATTTAGGTCGGTACTGGCGCGTGCGTGCTCTTCGGTGTCGCGGCCTTTTCTCACCCTCTGATAAGATTTCGTTCGGAGATCTTACGGATTGTGAACGAGAAGAGTCGGATTAACAACGACTCGGCGGCCCGCGATCAGTCTCTCGGATTCTTATTATCCACCGAGCTTTAGCGTGTCCATCGCGAGACAATGGCGCTGCAACGATCACGCGAGGTTTCTAAGATTTAATGACCTACATCGGGGCGGAGTTGGCGGCTCGTAGAGATTCCCGCATTCCTCCTCCTCGTCCCCGCGTCCCGAAGAGAAGAGACGCTGCTCGAATTTCTCGGACGATGAAAAACGGACGGGTATGGATGACGCGCGTCCATAAATCGCGCGTAATCTCTCTCCGCTCCGATTCGAAGGTCTCGACTTGGCGCGATATATCGCGTCGAATTCCAATTCGCTGTCTGTCGAAATTGCCTTCAATTTAGCAATTAACGAGGGGCGGTGAGGGCTAATAGGAGGGTAGCTAGACACATCGGGCCGGAGTTGAGTGACAGCTCTGACCTCTCCCACCGGTCTATACGCGTCTCGCACTCACCCCGAAGTCGACGATCGAGTTCACCCACACGATCCCGCGCCACGACCGGTATTTTTAGAACGATTCGCATTACGGACGGCTCGCGGTGTAATGTTGTTTTCCCATACCCATTTCAAAGTGCGCAAAACTGCGCTTACCCCGGCGACCGCGTCGCCTGCATAAGAATCAAATGAGCCGGTTCCTCTCCGATGAACCGGGTACCCGGACTATTTTCCAGCGGGAAACAAACACGCGATTGTGTATTTTGTTTTATCGAAAAAACGAACGAACCTAAAACAGCTTCGCCGACAAATCATTGCCACGATGCGAATAATAATTATGAATTATCGATGCACGATCTTCGCTTGATTCTATCATAATTTGCGCGCGAAAAAGATGAGAGAGAGAGAGAGG
>NW_022639454.1:655035-671922 GCF_010583005.1 Odontomachus brunneus
GGGGGGGGGGGGGAGAGAAGCCGTTGTTCGCGAGAATTATTCGAATGATTCGTCGGACTATACAAAGAACGAACCACGAGAAATTCCAACAAGATGAAGATGGCAAACACACGAGGGCGCCGTTCCATCACGACGCAAAGTGACGGGCGACGTTCCGGGTTGATTCTCCCGCGGGAGCAAGTGTCTCGAGGGCGATCGTTTTCGTTGGCATTAGAAAAAAGGAAAGAGACAGGAGCGAGCCCCTTTTTCACGCTGGATGGCCGCGCTTATACCGGCACGAGAGCAGCGCTCAATTTCGACGACAGGTAGATGGGTAGGTAGCCACTCTGTACAACAATGGACCCTCTTGACAGAGCCTCTCGAAGTCTGTCTCTCGAGGGTGCTCACCCGCGGTTTCGGACATTCGAACGCGATAAATGGTCGTTAAGATTACCTCCGGGTAGTCTATAGACGCTTGTTTACGCCTATTATCACTTACTTGTAGAGGAATGAACATTGCTCCACTCGAGACGCCTTCAAAGTGCGGTTCGTTTCGCATTTTTTTCCCAACGAATCATTATTTTGATGAGGCATAAAACCGCAAATTGTACCAGGACAGTACTCGGCTCGGGTGCGTTTACGTTGCGATTAATCAAACATGCCGAGATAAATCATTCCGCGCGCGTCGCGATAACAATGACTCACTAACGATAATTACGCCGGACGACGTAATTACGATGCAAAAACAACTGTGTTGATAATCAATATGCGTTGACGAAACGCGGAAGAAACGTGATTGCATAAGTAAGATAAAAAGGTACCAATGCCTGGACACATACCTAATCCTGAACATTCGATCTGTTCTTCTTCGTTGAATTAGTGTATATTTAAGAAACTTAAGGAAAAACAAGCACACATTAAGATTTGATGGAGAAAAGAGGAGAAGGAAACTAGTGCAAGCTATAATGCAGGAAGTGCAGCAGGCAAAAGCAAACTAATTGTCTTGGTCTTTAAATACGAATATTCAAACTTTCAACATAGAATATATGTATATATTCAACATATGTACATATATTTTACGTTAAAAATTGAAATATTTGTATTTAAAGACTAGGGTCGCACTCCAAAAGGTCCTTCTTAAGAAAAATATTGCTAAAAGTCTACAGCTCGCGTTACATATATTCAGAAGAATAAGTCCATATACTGCGAAATATTTGAAAAAATTTATATGTGAGATAAAAGTTTATTTCGCAGAAATAGACTTTACATCTCACAAATAAGTGTTCAAGTACTTTCCTCAGTGCCTGATTAGGTACGTATTCGAGAATTGGACACCTTTCACCTTAAAAAAACAATACAAAGGAAAAGGAGAAGAAACGTCTATCAGTTAATCTCCTGCATCGTATAATCATGAGTCAGACAGGTTGCAACGCGTTTCTCTTGAATCTGGGACAGACGAAAACCGTGAGAACTCCATGTCGTAGGGTGTTCCGCGACTCATCAAGCTGAAAAGTGTCGCGACCTTTTCGCCACTGACAAACATAGCATAGACGTAGCATTACGTCACTATGTGAGGCGCCAGAACACAATGAGACACTAATTTGGGATAACTTACCTTCCCTTTAACGCAAATTCATCGAGAGCAAGATTGCAGGATCTAACCTGCGATATCAGTACGAGCGATCTCTTTGACCAAATATTTTTCCACTCTTCCATCCTTAGACCTTTATGACTTCGATTTTTTTCCCAGAGCCATTCACTCCAAGATATATTTGAGAAGAAAGAAAAAGGGCAAGAAAAAATACACGTCAACTGACTCTAGTCCGGGGGCAGGCAGGGACATTCTGTAAGGCTACCGGTGTGTTCTAACCACGGGGGGTCTTCGGCTCATCTTACAGATCTCGTGTGCCGCTTTGGATCGCCACTTTTGAAAAGAATTCGACCACAAAAGACCACTTAACACAGCACTTGCACTTGATGCTAGTAGTAGAAATATACATATATATGTGCCTCTAGCTACTATCTTTACCGTGAGACTTGAAGAAACGAATATTTCACAATGCGGCGGTCGTTTGTTGCCTACCTATGATATAATATAACGATTGTGTCAATATTTAGTTATCTACCCTAATCCTATAGAGAACGAAATTTGCTGAAGTATCGCAGTAAACGCTCTGTTCACGCTCTGAGTGCTCTTTCGTACGCATTGTACGTATATTACGTACTCATCCGTACGTATATTGAGATGAATTTGCCTGTCGGGATTAATTAGGTTCGCATATGAGGCTCGTGACAAACACACGCGCGAATTCTTCGTCGATACAGACGATAAGTCGATACACCCCGCGACTGTCTATCGAGTCGCGCTCGTGCGACGACGACGACGACGACGACGACGACGACGACGACGACGACGACGACGACGACCGCCGCCGCCGTCACCACCCCCGACTTGTGGTCGGCTTGTCTCGCGGTGCATCCCTCCAAGCACTCCAAGGCGGAAAAGGTTACAGGCGCGACAAAGCCACGAGTGTCTCTCGATTCGACGGCGATTCAAAGGGACTCGATGAAATAAACTCGGGGCCCCCCTCGCACGCACACACTTGCACGCGCACGCCCGCACGCATGCACGCACACACGCAGATCGTTGGCAGAAAAAGGACGATAAGCCCGCCTCCTCGAGGACCCTCGTGAACCCTCGTGGACATGCCGGCATAATAGGCGGCGTCTTTACGATTAGCATTGTGAGTTCTCGATGAATGTGATTGTTGTCTAAGCGAGGCCCTCACCGTCCCGTGTATCGCCGGCCGCGGCGACGACGGGGCCCCGTGAGGGCCCCGCTATAAGGTCCCGTACCGACCTCGTGCTGGGCCCACAATGCGCGCAGCTATGCGAAGCACGCGTCCCTTGTGTTGCGTGAGCGCGCGCGCGCGCGTCTCCCTGCGTGCCTATATTTATAATGCATTATTTACAACTGCGAAACCCCCGAAGATTCATCTCTCTTTCTCTATCTCGCTCGCTCTCCTTCTCTCTCATATTCTGTCTCATTCTTTCTCTTCCTACCCTCTTCGTCCAACAGTCCCTCGTGGCCTCCCCATACCCACCGTTATCCTCCCGCTCCGTCTCGCGGCGTCACGGTTTCTTTTATACCAGCGTCGCAGTTGACCGACACAGCATTGTGCCCCTTCGTCTCACTCCTTGTTCCTTTTATCCCCTTTGTCGAGGCCCTTCTTCGCACCTCCGTGTTCTCGCATTAACCTCACGCTTCTCTTTTGTTCTTGTAATCGATACGCGCGTAAACGAGCGAGATGATCGAATTTGAAAGAGATTTGTGCGAAGCGACGTATTTTTATGATACTGCGTGTCCTCTGAGATATACAGTTTACATATAAAATAATGCTTTTGAATGCCGTTTAATTTAAGATGCGACGTTTGCTTTGCCAAAGTATTTCCGTTCACAAGAACATGTTGTTCACTCAATAGAGCTCAATACTCTCAATGTTTCTTAAAGCGAAGTTTCACTCGGAAAGTAGAGCGACCATCGAGTCACTCGAATTTAAGTGGTCCTTTATTCATAGCGAATATATTCATAGTGAATTCTCCACTCTGAATCATCAAGAGTGAATATATGGTCGCTTTTCACTCGCGTCCTGGATGAGATTCCACTTTCAGAAATTTAGTATATACAACAGCAAAAAAACGGACACTAATATCTCTCTCTCACAAAGCCAAGTTACGACAATCGCACGTTACCCAACACGAAATACACTGTCGCCGTAAGCACTCGCGGTTAATCCCCGAAAGCGCGCGCCTCATTTCCTAGCCTTTTATCCTTTCTCTTTCAAAGAGCAATTTCACCGCCCCATTCGGCATTGTGGCGTTCAAACGTTCTCGCTGTTTCTCCTCGGTCCCTTTCCCCATCTATCGTCCACACGTGCCCGATTTGGCATGGTGCGCCTCTCGCCATCTCTCCATCCGCCGGGATCTCACGATTCTCTCGCCTGGTTTGCGCGTCTCGGATTCGATTAAGACAATTTGTGTTGCGACACGACAGATTAAGGAAAACACCGGGGCTGCGAGGCGATCGATTGGTCCCCGGGAAATCTTATCGCGCGACCGATCCAACCACCTCTCCGCCGCAACGTGGAACTGCGGGAACCTCGAAAAATATTGTGTTACCCCGAACCGTTCGTTTCAAGCAGCAGATCAAGATAGATAGCCGTAATAGGCTTTTAAAACATTCATACTTATCTGAACTTGTGCAAGCGGTCGCTTCCCGGCCTAATCGCGGAAATCTCTCACGCTCCGTTGCGTCAACGAGCCCTCGCCGCTTGCGTCGCGCCGCGTTCGTGAATGAGACGCGACGCATTCATAAATTTTCGCGCTCGCAAATAAACAGGAAAAACAGTATCGATAAAGATATTATATTCATGCGCGTGCGTTCAATTTTGCCGTAGGGTGGGTCAACGATAAACTCGAGCCTCGCGTGTCTCGCGAGCTCGTATCATATATTTAAGGATTTTCTGTCTCCCTTGCGTTCGCGCTTTTCGAAAAAAAGCTTTTCGGAGTTTCATGTTTTTTTCCTTTTTGTTTCCTTTTTCTCGAACGGATTTAATAACGATTCCGAGAAACGATTCCCGCGTCCATCTCGCGTCAGGGGCTTGCACGTGACTGGCGCGAGAAGGGAAATAAATAAGGTTCTGGACGTTTTACGGTTAATTGTCGCTACGCGGAGCCGACAGTTCAACGTGACCGACAGACACGGGAGACAGCTGCGGAACGAGGAAAAGAGAGAAACAGCGGCACTGGAGGGGCGACCTAACGGGGGGAAGAGGAGCGAAAATGAGCGAACTCGGAGTGGGTGGCCGTCGTCTCAGATCCTAATCTTCTGGTTTACGAGGTCTTGTCCTTCCTTCCTTCCAAAGCGACCTCCTCACCGCGTATGCATCCCTCGCGCGACGTCGCGCGCTTCACTGATTTTCGATCTCCCGTGCTTTTCTCAATTCTGCCCCCGGTGAACGACTAACGCGCTACCCTAACGGGACGTTTAAACGATTTCCTGCGGTAGCGACCACGAAAATTGCGGGAATGAAATTTACGTATATAGTGCGTCTGACAGGCAGGTGTGATTGGCTCCAAAAATAATTTTAGTTAAATCAACCATCTTTTTTTTCTTTCAGCGTGTTTCTAGCGAAACTTGTTTTACGTTTTCCGTAAAATTTACTACGTTTCTTAGCAAGATAAACCTTGCTGACCGTCTATCTTTGGACTATTAAAAATATTTTGAAATTGAAAAAAATTTGTTAAAAAAAAAACTATAATATTCTCTTTCTATAATACTATCCAGCGCTATGCGTCGTCTTGCCGTTGGCAAGAGATTGTCAATTGATTCAGATTTTAGATGAGACTCCATTTTGTAAGAGCTTAAAAAGTTAGTCCCACCGCGCACTTATCTCTCTCTCTCTCTCTCTTTCTCTGTCAATTTCCTATAATTAATATCTCCAAAATTCACATGATAGTTTGCAAAGTGATGCATGATTTTTTCATTCGGTTTGATGAGCTCTATTTGTACACAAGCGATCGTGTGAGTCGCGTCAGACACCCTGTATTAACACGCTTAATATGTACACACGTCGATGTAAACTTTACTTTTCTACGAGTTAGCGTCACTGTCCACGCGAGTGCATTAATCCATGTCACTTTCTTTGCATTCTTACTTCTCCTTTTTCCCGTACTGCCGCGAAGTAACGAGTCGGAAAAAAGCAGACCCGTTACGTATGTGTGCGTGCGTGCGTACGTGTGTGTGTGTGTGTGTGCACCGTCGAAAGAAAGTAAAAAGGTTAGCGCAAGGGGCGAAGAGGAGGTAGGACCCAGTACATCCTCGGAGAATATTTGTGCCGAAAGCAGTATGAGCAGCAGATTGACGGGGGACCACCCGGGCCCAGAATGGCGCTCTCGCGTGGATCTCGAACGGCGACAATCCTCCTCCTCCTCCTCCTCCTCCTCCTCCTCCTCCTCCTCATCGTCTCGCTCTTTCTTCGCCCCCTCGCGAGTTCCCCTTCGCCCTCGTCACTCTACAGAGTGTTCCGAAGGAGATACTAATGTCTCGCCGATGAATAACCGCGGTCATTCGCAAATCGACGCAAGCGACGCCCGATTTGGCGCTATCTCTTTTTCGCTCGATTCTTTTTAAATATTATTATAACGAATTGTCAGTTTTTTGCAATCGGTTTTTGGAACAGATTGACATTCTGTCGTAATTGACAACCCTTTCATCTCATACGTGCTACTTACGCAGAAACTAAAATATGTTGTATTTCTAACAAAATTTACTACGTTCCTTGGCAAAATGGACTCCACTGACTGTCTATTCCTGGGGACTACTAAAAACATAGTAGAATTGAAAAGAATTTGTACAAAAAGATATTGCAATATTCTATCCGTGTGTCAACGTCAATTAAACCATGAACTTGATGAACCTTCGAATAAATTTAAACTCAGATTAATTAATCGATATTGGTAGAAAAGGATATTGACTTTGTTTTCAATCAATCCTAATATCAGATTAGTCGCGACATTGTCTCAAAAATTGACAAATCCGGTTTGACTCGAGACAGAGTCCACATGTCGACGACATCGCGCAGCAAAGCCGGACACTCCGCATATATGTATGCGTGTTTTGCCCCCCGTGCCGTGTCATTGTCGATGCAGAAACTCGCGCTCTTTGTTAACGCGCCGATGCAACGGAGTCGACGGCTGTCCCTCCGCTCCACTCCACTCCACCGCCCCATTCGCGCCAGATCGGTAGATCTGGTTTTCGCATAAACGCCTCTTTTGCACAGGTCGATTCTGGCCATGGCATACGATAAACTGGCGTCGCGCTACCTCATCGTTATTCGCGGCCGCGACCGTCCACTAAAATACCAACAAAATCGCGTTACGAATATTAATCCTCGCGTGTCTGGCCGCACGCGCTCTTTCCGCGCATATCGCTGGCATTACCGCGCCGTGTGTCCTTCCAAAAATATACCGCGCATATATATGTATATTGTATTATCGCTGGCGTCATCTCACCGCATTAAGTGAGCTGTCCGACTGCATATCCTGCCGCGGACCGCGTCCCGAACTGCGACGACGACGACGACGACGACGACGACGACGACGACGACGACGACGACGACGAAGAAGGAAAGAGACGCGGGACAAGCGGGAGGAGGAGCAGGAGGAGAGAGTGCGGCGGTAAGAACCAGTTCGTCAAATTTTCAGCCCAATCAACTGGATAACGATAAAACGTCAAGGCCGTCACCGGTGGTCCTCCGTTCTCCCGCCCGTTTTCACCTCCCCCCAGTGCTCCTGCCCCCTTCGGTCCACCCATTGATCCATCTCACCCCGGCGCGATGATCCTCTTCCTCCTCTCGTGATCACAAGATTGTCGTGCGAGAGAGTAAAGGAGAGAAAAGGAAGAAAAAGAAAGAGAGAAGAACGAAAAAAAACGCGCACACTTCGGTCCTTCGGATATTCCTTACGCCTCGTTGCAGCGAGATATCCGCTGCCTCCGGAACGACCAAAAATTATCCCGGGTACCCAGAAAACATACGTATCCGCTCTCGTCTTCTCGTCGTCGTCGTCGTCGTCGTCCTCGTCCTCGTCCTCGTCCTCGTCCTCGTCGTCATCGTCGTCGTCGCATGTGTGGTCCCACCGGCGTAGATCTAGTCTCTTGTCACGGATACACACTCTCCTCCTCCTCCATCTCTTCCTCTTACCATCCCTCCGCTGCATCCCTCCCATCGCCTTCGTACCCTCTCTCTCTCTCTCTCGCTCTTGTCGCGCCTCTCTTTCTCTCTCTTTCTCTCGCCTTTCTCCTCTCTTTTCTCTCCGTCTCGTCCGCGCCCATGTTATCTCGTATTCTTCCGATGTTCCTACCCCGTGTTTCGTCCTGACGCTCGGGTTAGCTTCGAGAAATCGCGTGGGCAGGTAATCGAGTAGGGCCCTCGCGAGAATTTAAGATCATCGTATCCACGTTCCGTGCGTTTAGGGTCCCTTTCGCCGCGAGATTAAGCCTCGATTTCTCGCCGCCCTCGAGAGGGTAGACACATCGTTCTCCGCCGCTATGGCGGCGGACGCGGCCAACGGCGAGATACGTTACTTTCGGTGAATTCGCCGCCGGTCCTCGCGCACACAACGAGGGGGAACGACAACAACAGGACCGAAGAGAGAGAAAGAGAAAGAGAGAGAGAGAGAGAGAGCGCGAGCGCGGTAATGGCAGCGACGACGACGTCGTCGAATCCGCGGCGCGCTCACCAACGTCACCGCTTATTTCTGTATAAAATATAAAGTGACGTTGCACCGTTTGTTGCCGCGCCACGCTGCCGAGTATCCTAGGACCGGTGTCTTTGTATCCCTAACCCCGAGGTTTTGCGCCAGAAACCGATATCAAAAGCCATTTTTGTGCTTTCGGGTCACGACACACTTGAACCATTCACTTTCCGTTTTATTATTTGGAGGATAGAAACGTGTTTGATTTTGTTTAATCCTACTTTCGACCTCAATATCCCATTTAACAGCTACTTTAATAAACTTATATCGGAGATACTTTGAACTTTTTCTTTAGAACCTACAAGCGGCATTCTGTGCATAAGTACAGCTGAGCGGTACTGTGCGTTTCCTACCATTTAGACTTTTGAAATATACAGCTGTTAGAAAATCTAGGCCGAAAAAATAAGGCTAAAATTTCGACTCGTGTATATATCGATTTGCGTGTGTATTTTTCGTATGTATGTATGTATGTTTAGTTGAAGTAAATTTTTAACCGGGGGATAACATAATCATGTTGTGTTAACGAGATGAGAAAAAAACATTTGCGATATTTCGCCGCGTCATTCGTCTTTCACGGCGAGAATCGCGTCTTACTTCCGCTCGGCTTTGCGGTCCTGCGTCATATTTGGTGATCCTGAAAGGAAAGGGAGCAGACAGGGAAGAAAGGGAATCCCGTCTCTCGAAGCCGGGGCCCTCTTTTCAGGAGGATTACAGGTTTGCGGAGAGATCAACATCTGATTTTTTGGTTCTGATCGGATGGACGGACGGACGAGACCGGACCGGACGGTTCCCACACGCCGCTTAATTGATCGATTCGAAAATCTTGGTGATCACCTCGAGGATCTGCTCGAGCATTTACCGTAGATCGTGTCCAGATCTCTTCCCGTCGGTCTTTACCTCCCCGTCAAATTCTCGGGAGTATAATAAATTCCATCTTTTTCTAACTGCTCCTTTCTCACTCTTTCTCGTTGGGACTTGACGCCTTCTTCTTCCCCTCCCTCCCTCTCGCCCTCTTTCTCTCTCTCCCTCGCTCACGTCACTTTTCTCCTTCCCCCCGCGACTTCGATCCTCGGTCTATAATATCGTGGGCGGAAGAGAGACGAGAATGAAGCGAGAACAGGGCAGCAAAGTAGTCGCCCGAATATTTCTTAAGATTATGACGTCAGGCTGCCAGTTAGCTCAGACTTATCGGTGTAATCCCTCGTAATGCTTCACGTTCCTTCGTGGTTTCCCTCGTTCTGGTTTGGACTCCTTCCTTTCGAATAGCCGGCGTTAAATAGCCGTGAGTGCTACTCCCACATACGCGCTCGCGATCGCGTGGTTGCAGACGAGACGCGAAACTGACAGACTCGTTGCCGTCTGTCAATGTGAGATGTAATGACTCGTCTCGCGGATCAAATGTATAGCCGCGAGAGGAAAGGGGTCGCGAAATCTTCACCTCTGCCAGCAACAGAAAGTTCTCAGCTTTCCTTGTACAAAGTCGACAAGCGGATGGTAGTCTAAGCGCGTAAGTTACATTCATGTTAATTGCAAGGATATATAATTGAAGTTACTTTTTTACTACTGAACAGAAGAAATGGACGTTTGGAAAATATCTTTATTTTTGACACGTTAATTTTCAAGTGAGATTCTGCATAGCATTAAACGAAGATAAGTTGTCTGCAAAAATCAATCCGACGTTCAAAACTATCTTGAATCTATCAGTCATTAATGAAGGGAAGAAGCGAACAGGAGTGAAATTCGAATAAGAGAGAGAAGCTCTAACCAAAATAATGCAAAACACTCTCTTCTTCTCTATAAATGACGAAAAGTGTCCTAACTCTTGTTTGAGAAACTCTAATCGCTCGCTATGAACTGATTCTTTCAGCGAGATTTTACTGATTGCAATGCCATACTTACAACTAAGCTATCAATAACAAGTATACAGTATTTTAGTGGAAAATGTACCGATTGTACTTTAAAAAGTATGATGTGCAGTTTTGAGGTATTCAAGAAAACGTTCTAAAGTTCAACAGATCTCATTGGTAAATCCTATCGATACGCAACTCTTCGGTTTCGGTTTTCTGCACAGTACAGAGTGCACTTTATGGGGTTCGCGAGTCTTCCACGCGTAACCAGCCAGAACCGCGGTGTGCTCGTCTCGCGCGGGTGAAGCGATGCGGGCCGTCTTCGCGGCATGAAGAGAAATGTCTTGATCGTGGAAGGCTCGTTAATAACGTTTCTTCAATGTGCTATAAACGCCGAGTACCGCGGCGCGATTGACCGGTCCATCGCGAACGAGCGGATAATCGAATTCAGGAAGAAGACGAAGACGACGACGACGACGACGACGACAACGACGACGACGACAGCGAGGAGGAGATGGAAGTGGAGGAGAAGAGCGCGTTCGCCAGCGTTTCATGCTGCGTACAAAGGAAGAGCTTCACGATCCATTGAAGGAGTCGTAAACGGAAAGTTTAGCGTCCGCGGAAGACTTTACCTGGCCGGTTAAACCGGGGACTCGATAAATTACGAATCTTTTGTCACCGCTAACGACCGCGCGACAGTTAACTGCGCGCTGGAAAAATATTAGCGATAAATTTCGCATGTTGATTTAGTGCCGCCGTTTCTAGCTCGTCACTGAGGAGAGCGCATCTCGCGCACGAGCGGTTACGCGAGCGTGCATCGCGCGTCTCGTAACACGAACAACGCGGTTGCATCCTCCCTCCCTCCCTCTCATCCTCTCGGCTCATCATCATTCGTGCACAGCGTCTCGAAATTTATGGCGACCGTGCATCGACGATTCCTGTTCACATGATTACCTATTAACGCGCGTGTGCTATCCCTTTCACAAATTTTTCTCAACAAACACGTTTTTGTGTCACAAACGCGCTATGAGTGAATAATCATTGTCTCAACGAACCAGTATCCTCCTTTGAAAAAAGGAGATCGCTCGCATTCGTCACGACTGACTTTCGGTAGACTCTGACGTGATGCCAGCAATTAATTCCCGGCGACGTCCCAGCAACAAATTATATCTGTCTTCACGCTCTTTGAACGACCGCAACTTTCTATCTCTCTTTTTCCGCGGCGTTTCGCGGCGTTCGCCCTGCGAGCGAACATACGATCATTTGATACGAAAACATCGAGGTGCCAAAGTATTCCCGTTGATATGCCAAGAATTTGGTATCGGCGCATGTAACGTACAGTCAGGCCCAAAGACGGATTCAGAAACCCGGCGCGTTTCGTGGACGCCAGCAAGCGGCAAGAGCAAGGGAGAAGGGAGAATGAAGAAAGAAGAGGCAGAAGAAGGCAAAGAAAGCGAAGAAGAAGAAGAGAAGGAAGAAGGCGAGGAAGACGAGGGCTTCGTGGAGAAAGATTTTCGCGTGGGTGTCGCTCGGTGGGCGTCGCGTCTGCCTCGTCGAGAGTGCGGCTGACCTCTGACCTCCTCCTCAAGCGCTTCCACTCCTCTCCCCCGCCGCCACGCTCACCGCTGCCCTCCGTGTCCCGCGCGGCCGGGTCCTTCTTCTTCTTCTTCTTCTTCTTACGTCCGAGCTTCTCTCGCATGCAGATGCTAACTCGCGCGTACGTACGCGTGTGTGCAGGGAAGCACGGCAGAAAGCGAGGCGGAAAGATAGGGAAGGAAAAGGAGAGCCGGCACAACCGAGGGAGAATCACGCGTGCAATTATCCTACGCGTGCGTGGGCGACCCCTTCCCACCTCCACCTCCTCCTTCTCTTCTTCCTTCTACTCCTCCTCCTCCGCCACTACCTCCTCCTCCTCCTCCTCCCTCGCCACCCCCGCCGCCCTCGCCGGCGTCCACCTTCTAGTCTCTTGTCTCGCACGATTTTCATCTATCTTCCTCCCTCGGAGACGACGTTCCAGCCAGAGCCGAACGAGCCGTCGTTGCGTAATCAGAATTTTCTTCGCTCAAATGACCCCTGATCCCCCTCTCGGGCTCGCGAAGAGATCCCATAGACGACGACCGTGGCGCGAATAGCTCTACGCCACCATCGTCGCCGTCGCCGTGACGAGAGATGGTAGCGTGCAAAAAATAGCAACCCCGATTTGGTCTCGCTGCACATCGCGTCGTATAATTTAATCTCAGACCTTTTATAACAGTTAATGTACAGTCTCGCGCTCGCGAAACGCGCCTGGACCAGACTCTTGCGTTAAAGTAACGGGAAGTAAGAAGAGTGTATGTTGCGAGAGCCCGAATTAATACAATGTGCAGCGGGACGGATTAAAATGCTTAGAAAGAGAATAGAAGAAAAGAGAGGGAGAAAGAGACGCCAGAAGTGCTACCAAAGCTCACAGATCGCGCGACAGTCTCAAGAGCGGCACGGAATACTAAAGCAGAACGTGTTTACGCATATCGTGACCTTAATTGTAAATTATAACGTGTAAATTCTTTTTTGTTAAAGTCGCGTGTCGGCGGAGAAGTCTCGGGTAAAGGACTTCTCTCGGAGAAGTCCGGCCGGACACATCAAAGGGCCAGATCGACGTGCGTCCTTCACTCGAAGGTCTCCTTCTCTGCCGAATCTTATTTCAATCTTATTACTATTATCGCGATCAATTATCACTCAATTTTATCGGATACACGCGGAGGGCGATGTACGCGCCGGCTGTGAAGATCGCCGCGTTCGTGTTCCATTACTGACGGTCGACGACATCGAGGAACGCACATTGCCTGAGGCGGTTCCGCGACGACGTCCGCGACGTCAGTCGGAGCCATAGAATCCTCCCCGTTAATTAACGTATCGGTCGTGTGTGGGATACGCGCGGGTAGTCGTAAGTCGTAAGCCGACGGCACGCTCCGTTCTCGTGCGTTCGTCCCGGCTCGCGTCTCTCTCTCCTCTCTCTCTCTCTCTCTCTCTCTCTCTCTCTCTCTCTCTCTCTCTCTCTTTCTTTCTCTCTCTCTTTCTCTCCCTCTTGCGCACGATGACCTACTTTTTGGCAGCTCGGATCAAACGTGCAATTTCACCGATGTAAAAACAATCGTGCACAACGCAGGCATGATTAATGATGGTGCCATCGTGGCCCGTGCGCCGTGCGCGAAGCAACGGTAATTGATTCCATGAACCGCACATACTGTTGTGCGTTCTTACGTTATATCATGGGAATTGCTATTTTTCGCACGGCGATCCGAAGAAGCAGGAGAAAATGGTCTCTTTTGTGAATTGCGAAAATAATATCGATTACTATGACGAAACACGATGGCCTCGGTCCTATTACGTTCATCGCGATTCCAGCACGATATTGCTCATGAGAACAAAACAAAATTTTCATTTCACGAGCAATATTTTAGAGAGACTTCAATAAGTGAATAATTTCTATTTGCGTGAGAAGCCAGAGAGCCTCAATTATCGGAAGATTTAATGTTTAGAATCTACTCAAATGAAATAGGAATCGAGGAAAGATAAAAGTAGCAATTTCCGAACACGCACTTATAGTCCTGGACATTCTTATTGTTTTTGGACTTTAAATACGACTACTTAAACTTTTAAAACATAAAATGCATGTATGTATATTTATAGGCCAAAATAACACGAAGAAAATATTATGATAAAAATTTCCATAGAATTTACCATTGAATTTCGTAACTAAGAAATAAATCGGCATTCTGTCGTCTGTGCTTTCATCTGCAACTTATATTTTAGGAACTGAAATATGTGTGCTATTACAAAATTTGTTATATTTCTAGCAAAATTTACTATGTTCTTTGGCAAGATGGGTCTTACTGACTGCTGGACTATTAAAATAGTAAAATTGAAAAGAATTTATATGAAAAGAAACTGATGATAATCCCTTCGTGTAAGAATGTCCACACGGAAAGAACAATTCGGTTTAAGTGTTCCTCTCCATGTATAGGCGTTGGTACTTTTACCGTAATTGATCTAGTTTACTTTTCCTTCCCTTAATGAATCATCGACTCCTCGAAAAGTACACGATGCAAAGTGTAACGCGGTGCATCTCACGACACGGCGCTCTCCTCGAAGCTCACACAGGGATATTATTCACGCGCATCCTCTCGAGCTCTTCATTATCGGGAATAGCCAGGCGATTTTCGAGGCGATACGAACAAAGCGCGCGCGCGTTCCTTTTACCTGTAGACCATACGCCATGGAATCCCGAAAGAAGTCGGAGGTGTCAAGACGAATTGGATACACGGGTGGAGCCGTGCGCGAGGCTCGTCGGGTCAATTAACCGAGTCGTGAGATATATTAGCCACCCTGCGGTCCGTTCGGCGCGCATCCCGACACTTTATTTACGAGGGGTTGCCCAGCCGCGTCTAGCGCGACGGGAAGACAACGCACCCGCAATCTCGCCGGACGAATCTCCACGCTTCCGGAAGCTGTCTGTATCCCACGAACGCCGCGACAGCACGCTCTTGCGACGAAAGACACGCAGTGATGCATCGTCTCGTAAACAGATCCGCTTGACAGACGCGATCGTTCCTCCCGCGGAATAACAGCGAACGCGGGATACGTCAATGCGAGATTTCGCTCGACAATACGGAGAGATTGCGGCTCGATTTATTCGGCGCGAAAATCCTCTGCACTTTCGTCTGATCGGCGAACTTTGAATCATTCCAACTTATTCCAAAGCACGCGAGCACTAATATCTGAAAACGATTGAGAAATTGATAGGATCAAACCATTAACGCGTTTGAGATTATTTTTCGAGGCAAATCAGTTCACTGTTTATTCGTTCTGATAAGCTGGGTGTAATGTTGTACTTGGAAAAACTCTGTGACCGAATCTTCTTTCCTATCTTTTATCTTCTCTCCCTCTCTCGCTCTCACGAGTGTTATTAGCGGCGACGCGAGTCATAAAATCGGCGCTAAACAAACGTGCCACCGTGGCACGCATGGCCGTGTAAACGTGGAATACGGTATTACTTTGTCGTCGATCGGAACAACCGGCGGTGAGATACCGATAGAGATAAGATACCCCGCCGATGCCACGGATGCTTTACTCATCCTCCTCGTCTCCGCGGTGCCTCGCTCGATGCCAGCTCGTGCCTGAGAGGTGCCTCTTAGGAAGGGTGAGAAGTGTCACCAGGTTTTATGCCGCGGAGGGGGGCGAAAAGGGGGCCGCAGGGTAGAGAAGACCCGAGGCCCGATGAAAGAAGAAAGACGAAACGATCGCAGGAGATGAAGAGAGAGACCAGGGGGTGCGCGAGGAAGAAAGAGGGGTGGAAGGGGGAGATCTCTCAATGGAGATAGGCCTACGACGATCCCGACGGAGCTTTTGGCTGTCGTGCGAAGGTTTCGTGAGAGTAATTTGTCGTGCGACCACCTCCGGGAATGTTTAAATGAATTACTCGGGGTGGGCCCCGGGACCACGAGCCTTCGGGGACTTTTATCGGCGCGACATCTTGTATGGGAATGCGGGCCCAACAGGAATAAGAGGCGAACCGAAACCACCGACGCGGCGGCGGCGGCGGCGGCGGCAGCGGCGGCGGCGGCGGCGGCGGCGGTGGTGATGGTGGCGGAGAGGAGGAGGAGAGAGGAAGGACCTCTTTTTCTCGGGAGGAGGCGAGAGACGACCGGAGTCGACTTACCTCCCAGTTGGTTTATTGCTCAATCCGCGTTCACGGCTAATGGATTCGTCTTCGCCGGGCCGATGCATGCGTACCTACGACACGAATCGACCGGCACCTGCATCGTTCTTTTCGGTCTCATTCCCCTCTCCCCACCGTGCCGTCCCCCGTTCTTTCCTAGCTGCGTCCGTTTGTGCGTGTCGCGCGACACTTCCATCGGAGACGATGAGCACCGTCCTGGACTGTTTCTATCGCACTCAGCGACACCGTCGATAACGTTAATTTATCGTCGATAGTTTACAGGTGACAATAAAAAAGGCTAATTACGATCGGCGCGCATCTCGGGAAAATTCCAGATACCTCCCAGCGTGAACGCGAGAAGACCGTTCGCCTTTCGCTTCACCCGAATATCGCAATCCCTGCCCCGTAAATTTGCACGTTATCGTCTGCGTGGACTTTTGCGGGGATTCCGCGAACGGGACGGAGGAGGCGCGGCGGACGGAATCGCAACACCAGTGGTGGTTTCTCCCGAGGTGCGGATGTCGCGAATCATCATTGCGATAACGGATGGCCATCGCGCCGTTTACAACGCGTGGCGAAGGATCGTGTACCTTCCTACCTGTACGTGTTACCTATATGCAGTAAAGTTTATCTCGCGACTCGGCCACCGACCACCATGGTTTTACCTGCGGCTCTCTCTCTCTCTCTCTCTCTCTCTCTCTCTCTCTCTCTCTCTCTCTCTCTCTCTCTCTGTGTTTATGTTCTCTTTCCCTCTTCTTATATTCCCCTTTCCTTCTCTCTCTCTTTCTCTCTCTCCCTCCCTTCGCGTTTCGCTGTCTCTCTCCCTACACGCGTTCATCGTCCACATCGTGCAAACATGCACGCTGTCATTTTTGCTGGTCAACGTCCGGTCAGCGAAACAGTCTCTCCTTCTCTCGGCTGCCAACTTGCTGCACGTGCAGCGCGATGTCTCTGTTCCTCTGTCGCTTCGTTCTTGATCCTTCTCCCCTCTCCCCCGCACTCTCCCTCTCTCTTTCTGTCTCTCTCTCTCTCTCTCTCTCTCTCTCT
>NW_022639454.1:671939-672909 GCF_010583005.1 Odontomachus brunneus
CTCTCTCTCTCTCTCTCTCTCTCTCTCTCTCTCTCTCTCTCTCTCTCTCTCTCTCTCTGCCTGTGTTTATATGCGCCTAACATCCGCGACAAGAAGGAAGAGAGAGAGAGAGAAAGAGGGAGGGAGGGAGGCGCGGGTGGCAGATAGAGCACGAGCCGGTACCACACCTTCTTTGCAAGGTAGGAGAGGGAGAGGGCGGGGGAGGGGTAGAATTCGGCTCGCGGTTAGCAGTGGACCGGCCAATGATTTACCCGATTTTATGATTCTCGAGCGATCCAAGTCAGCCGCGATTTTGGTTCGGTCCCGAACGGGGAAACGTCGCCGGGCGACGTTGGCGAAAAAAGTCAAAGAGAATAAATTTCCTCGGCGGCCGGGGCCGCGATTCCGGTGTGTCCACCGCCGGTAGCCTATTGATATTTCTCGACCGATGCGGGCGACGGAAATATAAAGGAGGCGCGTGGGTATACCGGCGACGTGTCTGCATTCCTGCGTCGGACGGAAGCCGAACGGCGAAACGCGCGACGACGTGCGCGCTCCGACTGTAAAGTTCGAGTTATCGAGTTCTTTACGCTTCGTTATGTCGAGCGGTGATTACGAGAGGGCAGGAGGGGGGCCAATTGAATTGAACGACGTTCAGTCGACCGTCATCGAGGAGGGCGAATGAACGTCGCGTTCCTAACCGCACGACCTTAACTGTCCGCGCGGTCTAATTAAAGCGACAAACAAACGACACGCTCCATCCCGCGCTATTCGCGATCGCCCGTCGCAAGAGGAAGCCGTTTACGCGGCTCTCACGCGGTTGTCCACCGCGTGTACGCGACATTGCTGACGAACGGAGGAAGAAACGAACCGGTTCGTAACTAAAATAGAGGATGATTTCTCCTCCTCTCTCCCAGCTCTTCTTTCCTCTCCCCTGACTCTCTCTCTCTCTCTCTCTCTCTCTCTCTCTCTCTCTCTCTCTCTCTCTCTC
>NW_022639454.1:672996-681240 GCF_010583005.1 Odontomachus brunneus
TCTCTCTCTCTCTCTCTCTCTCTCTCTCTCTCTCTCTCTCTCTCTCTCTCTCTCTTTCCGCCCGATTTCTTCTCGTTCTTCTCCGATGTGTATAACGGTGGTGGTACGTCCGCCGTGCGGTGTTGTGACGACGCGACTGGTACCTATATGGTAATAATGTGACATGGATGTCGGTCGCGCGTCGTCGGCTCGCACCAGGAGGCCTTATCTTACGGTGAAGGGGGCCCCCATCCAGGGGGCCCCCTGTGAAGCGTATACGGAGAGGGCCTCGGGTCTGGCACGCGGCACACCCCCGTATGCACGGCGCTCGACACCGCGGGATTCCTACGGGATTCTTCCACTATTCCCTTTCGCCTGCCCTCGCCTTCCCGCGGCGCCGTCTCTGCGCCACGGTGCCGACGTCTCTTCGCCGGGACCGATCGAGGCGTTAATCGGCGCGACCGCGGTCCAACTCATTTCACGGAGGACTTGTGAACGCCGGGAGAGTTTGCATTCGTTGCTTATTTTCACAAGTCTATGAGAAAGCGACCACTGTTTTTTGCCCAAAACGCGCGAATTTTACTGAAAAATGCCGAGAGGAAAAGGGAGCCGCTGAGAAAATGAACGATTGAAATTCGTTTCTTAAAAGTTCGATCTCTTTTCTCTCTCCAATCATCCGCCTAACGCTCTTACGCACGCGCGCACACACAAATCTGACTTTTTTAATTTGATATAACCGAGAAAAGAATGAAAATCCCAATTAGTTTTGACCCCCCTGAATTGTACATTCTGCAACTTGACGTAATGAGTATGGATGTAGGTGTGCGCGGTTTCACCTACATCCGCCTGCACTCCGAGAGGGAGGCTCGCCACCTCCTTTACTCTGCTACACACCCGAGAGACGGCCCGAGGTCGCCATTAAGAGACACGGATATTTCATCTGCACAGTCATCGCATATTTCGATTTCTTCCCTGTCATCCGACCGGCTCGTACGGGTGCTTTCAAAGGGCCCCGGGTCTGTACATTGTACGTATATGTAGATGTCGGCGTCTTGCCATTCTTCCACTCGGGCATTGAGCGCTCGACGTTTTTCTTCGGCGCCTTGTTTCGAAACCCTTTTTGCGGTTCCCGTGTTCCCGGCCGGGCATTGTCGCGTTGATTAACGTTTTCCGTAAACGCGTCGCGATTTATGGCGTATCCAATGATACATAATTCACCGATGTGGGTCGTGCGCGTTCGCGTAATTTGTGTAGAGATAGCGCCGGCCGCGACATGCAACGCGTCTTAAAATACACGATAAATATCGCCGTTTCTGTGAGCAACGCGATCAGAGAAGAGAATGACTTCGCGAACTCTCATGTTGCAGAGTGAACTAGACATTGCACATTTCTGAGATCGTGACGGTCGTACACAATTGCCATTTCATAAACGCAGACCTCGAAAAAGAGACAAGCACACAGTAAAAAATCTTGCGTACACAGTACATATACAAATGTTCCAAAAAGTCTACTCCAAATTTTGTGTCGAAAATAACTCTTTCATATGTTCATTCGTGTGTTATTTACATTATGCACTAGTCACTATTATATATTTACATTATGTATAGACTAGTACATAAATAACACATAAATAAACATATGAATGAGTTATTTTCGACACAAAATTTAGAGTGGACTTTTTGGAACATTTGTTTACGTACTGTGCAATTTAGGCGTTTTCCGCGCTTCGGAAAAACGCGAGAACATGAATTTCATTAATATAATTAATGGCTAGCAACACTTGCTTTATACACGCCAACCGTTAACATTCCTCGAAGTCTCGATAAACCTATCTCCCTTGAGATTCTTCCGTGAATTTGATCGTGACGCATTTTGTGTAGAAAGGACAATCTCGAATGTAAGAAATAAAGGAAGAGGCGGGATCAAGTTTCACGAGGCTCTTAAGTCGATCCGAGTGCCATTCTAGACACCGGTATTTTCAAGAAACGATACTGCCTCACGAGCTTACTATGTCACTCTTCGCGTTCTATACATATTGTATATGAAGCATGTAGCTTCCAAGTGATAAATATTCCATATTCAGAGAATTCTACAGCATTACGTCTCCCAAACGTAAATAGATAATGAACTCTTAATCAAGCTGGTAAGTTTTGAGCGAATCAAATAAAAGTGTCGTATAATGATATCAGGGTTGAGAAGTTACTTCTTAAAAGTAACTAGTTACAGTTACAGTTCCCTTTGCTGAAAATGTAACTAGTTACAGTTACAAGTTACTGGCTATGAAAAGTAATTCATTACAGTTACTCAAAAAGTAACGAGTCGTTTACTTTTAAGTTACTTTCTTGAAATGACTGTAAATTATTATTATAAATACAAAAATCTTACATTTTAAGCTTTACTAAAATGTAAGAATTGAATGTTATAATTAATATCTATCACATTAATTAGTCAATCCACTTAACAAATTCCAAATCTGTACTTAATATAACAAAAATTTAATGATAACCTTGTAGAGGTAAAAGAATTTAATCACACGCTTTGTAAATACATTGATAAGTTTTCCAAACAGAGAATTTAAAGAGAATTCAGTCGTATATCACTAGTTCTGTGTTCATTTTTAAATGCAAAAAGAATTCTTTTCTGAACTAAACTCTGAAAAATTCTTTTTGCATCTGAAAATAAACTCAGAATTGATGACACACGACTGAATTCTCTTTTAATTCTTTTTTAATCCTCTGTGCTATTTAAGTTATTAAATTAATATACGATTACTATATAATTTTAATTTTATTTTACGTTCTCCAAGTAACTACTAAAGTAACTGTTAAAAAAGTCACAAGTTACTAAAAATAAGTAACTAAGTTAAGTTACAGTTACTGAAAAAATATAACTGTAACTTTGTTACAAATAACGAGATATTTCCCAACCCTGAATGATATCTAGCTACTAATAAATTTGAAAAATTCCGATATAATGTACAATTAATCCTCTACTACTCAAATTTACGTTTAAAAATTGTTTTATATATAGGATGTTTAAAACTAAAGTACTCAACACGTATAAGGTAAAATTTTATTTTTCTAATTTTTTATTTTCCTAAAATAAGTGATATAAATATTAACTTACTATTGCTGCCAATATACTAAAAAAGACAACTATATTGTGATTTCACATCACAAGACAGAAACAACATTCATATTGGAAATAAATAATGATGAAACTCGATCGTGACTTCAGAGTCACAGTAGAGGATTAAATTTTGAAAAGAAGTAAAAATTTTAAATTCCTCAAAGAATCCGTAGAAAATTTTACTCTTGGATGTCGTTTTTAAAAAAATAGAAGAAATAGATAATGAGTTCAATATCTTTTAAGTCTGTTGTAGTCTCACGTAATAAACAATAATGATAACAAATGATAACAATCACATGGTAATGTTAACAAAAACTTACCGCATCTGAAGATGCAGACATGTATAACGCGTTGAAACAACTTACCGGACAATTCTGTAAAACAAATAATTTTACGTGTTTATTATTTCATACAATGAAATATTGCATCGTATTAAATTCGTGAAAATTGTAAGATCTATATTATTCATCGGTAATAATAAAATATTCTTATTTTCATTAAATCTTCTCTCACAAATATTTGTCTGTTATCGTAATTTTTACTCTGTTATTCTCAATCGAAGTATATTTGTAATACACGCGTTTTTACACGAGCATACATTACAGTACAATCTCAAATAAATTTACTTACTAATCGTAATTCGCTGCCGCTGCCTTGGCGCCTTTTGGTTTGTTTCTCCATCTCCTGCACTCTCCTTCAGAATATTCACTATAACATTACGATAGAACGCGAACGCGGTTAATTACGATTACGGTCGTCAATTACAACGCTTAGCGATACACTACGCAACCGCGGGACATTCGGTTTTCAAAACTGGCATTCACTTTCCAGAAAAATCAACGACACGGTCGAATTCGCATACGCGCACAGAGAAATGACGATAATGGCGGACATAGACTCGCCGTAACGAAGCTTGCGACCTTCGACGCACTGATCCAAAGTCAAAACGCCGTAGACGCGTCTTTCAATCGACGCCCTCCCCTCTCCCCCTTTGTTATCGTTACCATTTAAGCATCACGTATTTACACGCACTTGTTTACTCCGCATCGAATAACGAGAAAACGCCTGAGCATATCGGTGCGCGTTTCGGCATTCCTACGTGTGTATGTCACATACATGTGATACGCGCGAATATTTTCTCAAGAAATCCTAATTATGTCCACATACCTTATGTACCAGTATTACGTGTGCAATATCCAACGCTCCGATTAAACGTATCGAGCACTCAGGATACACGAATCGCAGTTAAATACATACAAATCACGCTGCTTCCCGCAGGACGTCGAATGCGCAACGGTTTTGCTCCCGGCACGACTATATCCGACTCGCCCACACAATATATACTCAGTTTCGGCGACAAAAGTTCACGAGGAATTTCATACAACTTCGCGTTATACCGATTCGACCAACCCCGGCGCGCCGTGAGAAGCGTAACTAGGTTTGTTCGCGTTGCTTGCACTTTTGATTCATTAGGTCTGTTCTTTATAGCTGCACTGCTGAACTAGTGCAATAAGTTAGAGTGAGAAAACGTATATTTGTCTCACTTCAATATATTGCACCAGTTCAGCAATGCAGCTACAAAGAACAAGCCTTTTTATACTTAACGTCCATTGCACCCTAGCACCACTTTTTATAAAGAAGAGCTCTCATTGCAACGAACATTAGGTATAAAAGTGTGAAAAGTGAAAGCGATACGAACAAATGTCAGATTTACCGCTCTTTTTGGTTAACCCTAACTTGACCTCAGAACACGGTAAAGTTAAAAGATATATTTTCTATCGATTAACCGTCTGACTTTCCATCTCATCATTCTTATCATTCACGCGTCAGCAATCATTGTCTTATTTCACATTTCCTAACTGAATCAACGCTACACCGAACATGTACACACGTCTATACAATCCGCGATCTGTATGTATTTCTGTGTGTAAGTACTCTTGGGTTGCATTCCAAAACGTCGTTTCCGAGGAAAATTTTATTCTTAAATCTATAATGTATGTAACGTGAATTATAGATTTAAGAGTACAATTTTCCTCGAAAAAAAATGTTTTGGAATGCAACCTTATTCTAATTACCGTCACGCACCTTGTACCATAATGTTAAATACGTAATGCACACGGACAGCGATAAGATGTAGAAAATAAGCGAGCTCCGCGTGTCAAGCCGTCAACCTCGCGATGTTTCGTCACTGCTACTGTTCTACGCACTGATTGGGTCGCGCGATCTAGGCACTTTAGACAAGGATAGCGCGCGACGCGCGAGGCATGCTATCTCACTCGCTCCCGGCTTGTCCAATCCGATACGGCGAGCGAGGCGTAACACAGTGGTGTCGGATTTGCGCTCGCAGCTAGACGTAACCTTCGAGCATACTGGATCAAAGTCGTAACACCATAGACGTATCTTCTACCGGCCTTTCGTCTCGCCGTTCTTACTGTTTACATCGTATGGCTTCCAAGCGAAATCCGCGTCAATTATCTGTGCTAGCGTTCCGCTCGTCGAAAAGTGCATCGCGTGCGTGAAGGTAAGACAATCGAGTATGAGTAATAAACCGTCCACCGTGCTGATCGTTACAATCTACTATACTACGCGTAATGTACGAGATATCTGTTTTCTTTTTCGTAATCGTTATAACACCGCTACACCTGAGATCAATTCCTTTTCACTGTACTTTCTGTACTTCTGCATTTATACTTTTACTACTTTATTAGTAAAAAGCTAGTACTTTCTGCGCGGTAGCCAATAATCTTTTATTTTGCGGGAATACGACACGTTGATTGGTCGCCATGTTATTATCTACCGCACGCCAATTATTATTTCGTGTGTTAAAGATATCAGTCGAGATCAAAGTAAAGTTGCATAGCATCCTTTTTGCGTTCAGCAGTTCTACGAAGTGGATCGCGCGTATTACTCTTCTGTTACTTCCTACACATCTTGGAACATCTACACCTTTGAAAGAGGTAAAGATCAACAGACAACGACGCTTGAAACTAATTATTATCAGAAAAATCAATACTTGTTAAACACGAATTAGATAAGTTACGCGGAAATTAGGAGTGCTGAACAACACATCGCGCTACCGTTATAAAACGTCAATCATGGCAGATAAACTGTACATTTTCTCAGACATTCTATATTATTCCAGAGTAACTTCGACGTGGCATATCATGGAATCTAAAATACGAAGAACTGAAATATCTGTGTAAGAATCTTGTACAAATAGTTTTGGCTATAAACTGTAGATTATTTGATGTAAAGCGAATATTAATTATTGTAAATATCAATTTCAGGGATGACCAAACAGAGATTTAAGTGGGTAATTTTTAAGATCTTTGAGAGAGAGCACACACTGTAAGTTGAATACTTTTAATAGTAATTATTGGAAAGCGATTTGTACACATACATCCATAGATATATGCTTGCTGGTCTACGCAATTCTTATTCGAAACATCTTTTTATAAAATTAGTGTTTATATGAAGTTATGTGACTATGTAAGTTTGTGTGTGTGTATTATGCACTAGCTATAGTGTATGTGAACAATCCAGCTCCAATAAATTTTGCATTGATATCTCATGTGTCTAAATATTAATTGCTGTAATAATTATCTGTGTTAATTATCAATTTCAGGAACGATCAAGTAAATCAAGAATTTAAATGAACAATCTTTGGGATCTTTGAACACAGTAAGTCGAATACTTTTAATAGTAATTATTGAAAGGAAATTTGTACTCATATACTCACAGATGCATGCATGTTGTCAAACTGTACAATTTTTATTCGAAACATTCTCTGATATCAATATATGTATGAAGTTATGTGATCAATCCAACTTCAATAAAATTTACATGAGCATCTCATACGTTTATATAAAGTGAAATTAATTATTGTAATTATAAATTTCAGTGACAATCAAGTGAATCGAGTGGACAATCTTTGAAGTCTTCAAGTATAGTGAGTCAAATATTTCTAAAATTAATAATATTGGTCATATAGTTATGCAATCCAACCCATAAAATTATGATATTTGAGTTTTTGTTACATGAGATATCAATGCAAAATTTATTGGAGCTGGATTGTTCACATACACTATAGCTAGTGCATAATACACACACACAAACTTACATAGTCACATAACTTCATTTAAACACTAATTTTATAAAAAAATGTTTCGAATAAGAATTGCGTAGACTAACAGCAAGCATATTTCTATGGATGTATGTGTACAAATCGCTTTCCAAGAATTACTAAAACAAAAAAGACCCAAGCCTTATAGGTGCCTAAAATTAATTAAGAAATAGATCTTATTTTTTACTAGTTGTGTCAGTTTTTACTAATTGTATATTTTTTATCTATTTTTTAAAAGCTTGTTAATGAGTACACTTAAGAGCAGATTGATCATACTTGACTTTTTCAATATTACAAAGAATCTCAATGCTATCTAAGCTTCTTAAACTATATATCGAATTTTTATGTTCATTTGTCTCGAAACATACTTTATGTGAGTTGGATCATTCCTATATAAGTACAGTCAATTGCTAAAAGGAGATTTATTCACATATGACAATGACACTCGTGTCATTAATGAGACTCAACACTATGATTATTTGTTATTAAGTAATTTATTGCAATCTTTTAATTAATTATTCGTATAAATCGTTTTTTTCTCGAATTTTCACGCATCAAAAATTTTCTCGAGAACCAAAATAAACTTGACAAGTGACTCAGAAAATCTACGCTCTCCTGTCGAGCGCACACAACTTTATAGCGTAGGTGATCGTGCGCTACATATGTTTCTTGAAACAATCCGTAATTGATGCGTATTTATGTACTCGAAAAGAACTCGCGTTCCGGATATACCTCTCACGGAGTCGACGGCGACGACGACGACGACGTCGTCGTCGTCGAAGGCGGTTTCGACTAAGTCGTCGATTTGACATCTAACGAGTAAACTCGCTTCGCTTACCACGGGCCAGGAAGAGGGGCGCCAGCACGGAATTTATTCAACAGGTTTACGAAGTGACGATGCGATGAAACATCCATAATGGTGGCTCGTGGTCTCCCCTTCTCTCTCTCTTTCTCTCTCTCTTTCTCTCTCTCTCTTTCTCTCTCTCTTTCTCTCTCTCTCTCTCTCTCTCTCT
>NW_022639454.1:681674-692758 GCF_010583005.1 Odontomachus brunneus
TCTCTCTCTCTCTCTCTCTCTCTCTCTCTCTCTCTCTCTCTCTCTCTCTCTCTCTCTCTCTCTCTCTCTCTCTCTCTCTCTCTCTCTCTTTGCGCGACCAGTCGGCCTCTCGTCGGTCGATTATAATATAAATAAGAATTTATCGGTGCCTCGCGGGCGTTAGGTTAAAAGGTTTACGTTTATTAATTTCGCTAATCCTCCCCTGAATGCGCAGCAGTGCGTACGAAAAAGGGGAGAAAAAAAGGTAAACGCCGCGTAAAATGCGGCGTTGGCTCGTGCGCCCCGCACTCGTCGTCTCCTTCCTTCTCATGGATAACTTCTTCCTTCTTCTCCTCCTTCTCGTCTCCTCCCTTGGCTTGCGTCTTCGCGCGTCTATATTCATTCTCCTCTCGCTCTTTTCTCTATCTTCATTATTCACTGTTTATGGGATATTAGTGCCGCCTGGCGATGAAACGCGATGAAAAATAAAATAGGAGTGTCCGACGGCGCGCGAGAACGCGCCGAACCGTTTGGTGCGCTCAAGAGGAGCGAACGGGAAGCGACGATCTCTCTCGCCGCGTGCGTGTGCTTAGCGTCAATATACAATATTACCTTTACGAAATTCCGTCTCGGGATCCTGTCGAACCGTCTCCCAGGATATTGTCGAAGACCGGAACAGCGGGGATCGCAAGTTAAACAAAGGACGGCTCTTCAGCGCGATTATTTTACACGCTATGCGATTTTACTATAGTCGCGAAAGAACACCGCACCCGATGAAATAATCCGACTTTACGTCTTTTTGAGACGAGCGCAAACGTGACTCGTAACGTTTGTTTCACAGCCAACGGCTTAATTATCGAGACGCGACGACCACCGAGTGCGACACGGGAATCGAAGGCTGAACGACAGCGGTGGTAACCGCTCCCGAAACGGTCAAAATTTTTCGAAAACCGCGGGTCGGTTTTAGCGCGCGCTTTAATTAATAAAGGCACATATACTCCCGGGCTGCAAGATAGAGAACCCGAGATGTATCAGGTCGGTAAATTATTGGTCGGTGTTATCTGGCCGCGCTATTGGGCGCCCAGGTACCTGCTCTCATCCACACGCCTCGAAGCATTCACACGTAAAATTACGTTATCTCCTCGTTTCTTGGGAGGCGAAAGATACGCGTCCCGAGTAGTACGCTCTCCCTCTCTCCTTTTCTCTCTCGGCTACAGGTAGATAGATCGTCGTACAGGCTACGTAGACGCGCGCGCGTAAAACGATCGAGGGAACCGGCAGGATCGCATAAACTCTCGAGATTTAAGCGCCGCGAGGCCTCTCCGACGAGGAAACCATCTTCCACTTCGACCACCACGAACATGCTCTTAGCCACTCTGGCTGTGTTTAACAATGTTTCACTCAAAGGTGAGTCAAACGCCACGTTCGAGCTTAATGGCGTGCGGATGGGGACGTGAGTGAGAGAGAGAGAGAGAGAGAGAGAGAGAGAGAGAGAGAGGGGGGAGGGAGAGAGAGAATAACTCGCAGGAAATTAATATCTGTAGATTAACACAAGAGAACGTAAGCTACGTCGTTCGGATAATTTACCGCGATCTCGGAAATCGGTCAAGTCCGATGCACCCTCGACTCGCTCGTGTCTTCCTCGTGCATTACAGGCATCGTAATTATGTTAGTTGAAGCATTCCGGAGAAATGTGTACTTTGTGTCGGGAGCCGTTAGGGCTTTATAAGATTTGTTTATTTTTTCTGCTACGAGGCAGAGAGAGAGAGACTTTACATAGCGACGGATTATTCGGCTTTGTGCGATTCGCCTCGAGAGATATACAACAGCGCGCGGGTTAGGCCGGCCTGTCGAAAGCCGACACGATATAATCCGCATATCCTGTCTTTCACATGCAAAAGGTGCGGAAATCCAGTCTTAACGAGCTAATCCGAAAAGATTACGGTCCATGAGAGATTATGTCTTGATCCTGTTTAGGATCCTCTCTTCATCCGATCGATTAGTCATAGTGCCGAGGTGACAAGTGGCGGCTTGACGTTTTATGTCTACCGTTACTACACACAGAAAAATAGATGCTACACCCGAGTAAGTGTTATTTATTTTAAAAGTATCTCAGAGAAGTTTATATATCCGCAAATATATCTATCAAACTTACATCACAAGCATCAAATTTACTCAAAATCATAGTGTTGCATCTCATTAATGACACTAGTGTCATTGTCATATGTGAACAAATCTTCTTTCAGCAATTGACTGTAGTTATGCAAGAATGATCCAACTCACATAAAATATGTTTCAAGAAAAATGAACATAAAAATTCGATACATGGTTTAAGAAGCTTAGATAGTATTGAGATTCTTTGTAATATTGAAAAAGTCAAGATCAATTTATTCTTAAGAATAGTCATTAACAAAATTAAAAAAAAAATAGATAAAAAAGATACAATTAGTAAAAACTGACACAACTAGTTAAAAGTAAGATCTTTTTTGTTTTATGTAGAAAGACACATAGACTATTCATTGCTGACAAAAACTCAAATATCATAATTTTGTGCACTTTAATCAAGAACAAAATTCTAACAAAAATTCGATTTATTTACCACATAGAAAGTAAAGTGAGTAATCGTTTTTCTTAACAAAGAATATTTTTCTGCGTGTACGTAATATTTAGAATACGAATCTTCCGTCTACACTCAAATTGAAATTTTGTTTCTACATTAACTCTGTAAGTTCCGTTGAAATTGAAAAATTGAAGAAGAATTTTTAAATGCAATACCATATCAGCTATTGTTCTACTTTTGATGCTTTACAGTTACCATTATTTTCTCTATGCTGAAGCTTGAAAGAACATGTTTGAGAGTTATTTAATATTCGATTATCTCGACACACACACATTCCATCTACATTTAAACTTTATATATTAATTATATATTTTACTCTCTTCGCATATTGCAGATAAATGTGTGATAAGTAAATATTAAATAATCTAACAAAAAGAATAATATAATAATTGATAATAAATAATAAATAATTAATAAATGAGAATATGTAAAGTTTTTTTTTTTTATAATCTCTTCTTATTTTTTTATCGGAAATTTTATCCAGATTTAAAAATTTAAAAGTTATAAGGACAGAAATAACAATAATATATCTAAATAATGCTGCATACCAAGAAATTTGAATTTTAACTCTGTGAGATAAGGATGAAACAAAAGTGAAAAAAGACGTTGACAAATATAAACAAAACGGATGTAAATAAAACTTGTAATTCGTTATTAGATGTAAAAATCAGTACTTGCAAGACTTAGATTCTAAATATCGACTCGGGTATTTCCTTATTCATTAAGAATAAACTCCCGTTAAGATAGGAAATATTCCGTATAACAATTGCTTTGACACACCTGGAAATGCATTCACATCCAGCATCCTGCTTCCGGCTATTCCATCGTAACACTGACATTGGTATCGACATTGCACTCGCATAAATACGAATTGATCTGACAAGTAAATCTACTCAAAAGTTACATTCCGATTTCTTTCTAATTTGACACAAACGTAGAAGTACAGAAAATATTTAGGTTATATTCTTTCATTTTGGCTCACTTTGAGTTTCACGGACAGTTTATAGCTTTTTAATGTTCTCACTCCTATCATCAACAAGTGCAACAAAAATGCGTAAGAAATAAAATTGAACACAAGATATAGGCGTTTCGCCTATATTATTTTACAAGAATAGGCGTTGGTTTGCTGATTATGAATATAAAGTCAAATGTGTAAAATTATTTGTATAAATAAATAATTATTTGTAAATTATTTGTATAAATAATAAAATGTTTAAACAAAGTATGTAAAAAGTTAAAAAAAAATATTTATACAAATACTTTCTCGGTTTGGCTGAGATTTGAGCTGTTTTGAATAATTTAGTACAGATTTGAAATATTTGGGTTGGAATCTCGGCTAAAGGAATTTAGAATGATTCATGTTTCAACTATGCCGATTTTGTTAAAATTATTGAACTATATCTTCAACTATATTCAATTTTATTATGCATTTTCGTTGTACTTGTTGATGATAGAAATGAGAACATTAAAAAGCTATAAACTGCCCGTGAAACTCAAAGTAGACTAAAATGAAAAAATATGTGAAAAATATGACCTACATATTTGTTATACTTCTACATTTATGCCAAATTAGAAAGAAATCAGAGTGTACCTTTTGAGTAGGTTTATTTGTGAGAATACGTGTTATAATTAACGCAACGTGCCACTGAAAATCCGATGAAATATTTTAATCCTCCATTGCCCATTGCGAAGTAACAATCCATTTTCATTATTATTTATCTTCAATATGAGTATTGTTCTTGTCTTGACTGATGTGACGTGAGTCACAATACAGCTGCCTCTTTTTAGTATATTGGCGACGGTAGTGACAGTTTAACGTGATCTTAGAGTCACAACCCTATTTTGGAAAAATAAAAGATTAGAAAAGTAAAATTTTATCTTATATGTGTTGAGTACTTTAGCTTCAAACATCCTATGTACATGAAAAATTTTTTAAACATAAGAAATTAATTTGGGCAGTAAAGAGTTACAAACGCCGAAAGTGATAAACAACGTTTCAATGCACGCGAAGTCCGCGTCGCGTTAAGTCGGAATCTAGCGATTGCCGATTGACAATTAAGCCTGATCTACAATATGCTCTTTGCGTTTTGTTTTTTGTCTTCTGTCTTTTTCTGGCTTGAAGTTTAAGATTTGAGTCAGAAAGAGATAAAGAGAAAGAAGCAGGAAGCAAAGAGCATATTGTAGATCAGGCTTTAGTGTTCAACCAATCACAGTAGCTACTTTGCTTTAATTAATTAGAAACTAATCGGCAATCGCTAGTCTGATTCGGGCTTTACGCTCAGTTCTTATCAGCTCGGAACGTATTAGCTCGGCCGCGGGAGGTACGCGTGACGACGCACAAAAAAACTAAAACAATCCGCGCCGACCGATGTATGACGCGTAGGCTCGGAGGACAAAAACAATCAAAACATTCCAGGTCTTAAACGGTTGACGTACTCCCGTGCGTCGCATAATATTTCCCAGCAGTTTCTTGTGTGTCGAGCCGGCGAGCGTGTTAAATGTATATGTCGCGCCGCGGACCACATGTGTGTATCGGCGAATTGGTTATTGCTCTCTTTTTGCTCTGGAAAGACTTAATCGCACTTTCTCCCCGGCGTCGCGTTAATTTAACACGCGTTTCTTTCATCGAACCGTGTTTTCGCGAGTGTCAGTGTTACAAATGAGTGTTCGGAGTGCCATGGAGGAATAACCGGAAGCAGGGTGCGGACTCCACGACGTGGGCAGCAACATATCGTGCATCTCCAGGTATGGAAAATTAATTGTTACAGCGGATATTTCCGATTTGAACGTCCGTTTCGCGTCTTACGAAAAATAAGCGATACCTGAGTCGAAATTGAGGCCGACATTCATAGTCCACCATTTGACAAATACACACTTATGCAAACACAATATTATACAAATACAAAAATGACAGTCTCGCGAGTTTTCGATTGTTCTTCAGTTTGTACTTACACTCGTTTGATGCAACAAAAAATATTGATTCAAATAGTTGGATAACGGTTTACGAATACAAATTTTTGGTTGATTATGCTCTGAATCTCTTTTCCATACCTTATGAATAATTTACAACTATGAATGGCGGCCTTGGAATCTAATATAAACCTCGCAAATGTTGATTTTTTATGTCTAATAATGCTTCTTTGGACGGCGAGTTCGATCTTACTTACGTCAGACAAAGCCTTTCCATCTTTGTCATTGTACCGAGTCGAAATTTAAATCTCTATTGGTGAAACAGCATTATTGGACATATAAGTGTTATCTTTGCCTTTCCAGCTGCATATCAGCTCTCTTAAGAGCTACAAATCTCATCAAAACTTCCAACATTAAAAAAAAGAAAAAGAAACCAGGAAGAGATGAGATTAAAATGTGTTTTTTCTACCTCTTTATCCACACATCAAATAACTGAACATTTGCTTCACTTTTGCATATTCTATTTGTAGTTTCCCGTCTCTGAGTAAATTATATAATTAACATTATGTAATAAAAATTATATAATTAAAAATTACTTAATTCATATTACTGATTAAAATTAAGAATTAAGCTTAAATGCAAATGAAATATTGGGATGATCGAATATTGAATGATTCTTGAATGTGTTCTTCAGACTTCAACACGCAGAGAACGACACTGACCATGGCATCAAAGGTAGGACAATAGCTAGTAACAGCGTTATATCTTGAGATTCTCCATTGATCCTTCAAGTTAGAACGGAATTTGCAGGGTTAATGTAGAACCAAAAGTTTCGACTCGGGCCCCCCGGTATTCTCGCTTTATGATCTCCTTTGTGATTTCAAAGCACCTTTTAAATCCGCATCGCGGCGCGTCTCGGTTCCACTTCGTCACGGTCCGCGCGGCACTTGACGAAACGCGCGACAAACAAAGGCCGCGGGAAGTCGAGGGTGACCGCAAGTTGTGACATATTGCGAGAGATCGCGTATACGAGCGGCCATGATCCGGCGTGCTTCGGGCGTAGTTTCTGGATACATCCGGATGAACGTTCCGACGACGGTTGCGCGTGCCATCCTTGCGGCCAGCCGCAAGAATAAAGTCTCAAGCGATGAGTAAAATGACCGTGCAGGGAATCGCGATAACTCTCGAAAATGATAACCGCTCGTAGACACACACAGTCGACAAAAAACCAGCATTGAAACATTCGATCGCTGCTTTGCGAATATTTTCATAGCTCCACCGCGCGATATCGGGCAATTCTTGAAAATTCAACGCTCCAATTCGAGCCAAATCGAGTTAAATCGGCTAGGAGAAGTCGCTCGTGACAAGTACGTGCTTTCTGGAGCGTCCCGCGGATCTAAAGGACCCAAAGTATGCGTAGGAGGATTAAATGCCGGGGACCAATCGTCGGTAGAGAGAGAAGCGTTTGCCGGGCCGGGCACGCGTGCAGGTCTATCGTGCGCGCGGACAAGCAAGGTACAACGGTGAGGAGACGAAGGGCGGGAGGGTGAGAGGGAGGAAGAGAAAGAGGATGGAACGCACGGTGAGGCAGAGAAGAGAAGGGTGGCCCTCGGCCGACGAAAGAAAAGAGAGAAGAGACTTCTCTCGAGTCCGGAGCATGAAATGCGTGGGCGAGTGTGAGCTTGTGTCGCGCGAGTCACCACTCTCGGTTGCCCTGGGCGTCCCGCCGTCCGTCATCCTGTCCGTCCGTCCGTCCGTCCGTATTTCGTAGCGCACGCACCGTCGCTCGCTCGCGTGCACGCACCCGGCCGTACACGTGCGCATCAGCATTCCGCCAATCACGAACGTTGCGGACGACCCCGACGTCCGCAAATGAGTCGTGTCTTTTGACCGGTCGCGAAGGTATCGGCGCGTGGTGACGACCGCGTCGTCGTAAAGCTCATCTAATCAGAGCCTGAACACCACGGCTGATGCGCCATATGTAATTGGGAAGAAGCTGTGTTTCGCTATTTCAGTCATTGCAGCTTCTGCCTCTTATCCGAGCTCTCCTCTCTCGCCTCCTACACTGAGGAAGAAATATTCAACAGTTTCTTTGAAACTGTTCAGTGGGATGCGCGCAGTTTATTCACAGAAATGAACTTTATATCCAAATAAATATATTTAAGTATTCTTTCCTCCCTGTTACACATGGCGGGTCGAAGAGCCAATGAGAAGGCCATCACCACCGGTATGTCCAAGCTCCGGGACTGGAGGAACTCTCCAGCGCGTCGCGACTTTTGCTCTCGCATGGTAAATTTTCCTTCGTCTCGCGACGGAGCAAGTAGCGATCGAACGATACTTTTCGGTGAATCATGCGCGACGGGTTATTCCTTCCTTGCCGTTGATCACCTCGACTTCTCCGAGGCCGAATGATTACTCCGTGCGAAATGCGAATGCACGATAAGAGAAGAAGCGATCGCAGCCTCGTTGAGAATGCTGGAGAACGGCGGAGGCTGCCGCGTCATTGCGCTCTTACAGCGGCGAGCGCAGCGTTATAAATGCTCGTGGCGCGGCTGTTAAGCGATACACGCCTGCGGTATCGCGGGTGGCCGCCTTTCGCGCGACCATCCGCCGATCGTATATCGGTAAGTACAACTTCGTTCTCCCGCGTATGGAGATGTTATACCCCGGTGCGCGCGTACGGCCTCTTGCGCAAAAAGCGCACGCATACTAGCACGCGTGCCGACACGCACGCACGAATGCACGCACTCCCTCGCACAGCGCTTCGCCACGTTCTCGCGGATCTCTCCCGCGCGGTTCGTCGATCCTCTCCCGATACAGGATCGCGCGCGCGCGCGCAGCTTGGCTGCGTCTTGATGACGACGATATCTTTCGCCGAGCGTGAGAAGGGGCGGGAATAAATTTACGATTTACGCGGGACGCTCGATTTCAATTTGCATAAGTAGTAAATACGCCCGGGATTGAGTTACGCAACGAGTAGCGTTTCGGCCGCGAACGCCGCGGAAATATCGCTTATTCGCGGGAGCGACGGGGAATATCGCCATTGTGCAACTCGAAGCTGCGGGATTAATGACCGCGCGCCTCGGGATCGCTTCTTTTTATGATAATCGCGGATGAAACCGATATAACTGGCAACTACGCGGTCGTAATAATGTAGTCGTTTTATCGCTGGATCGTTTTGCGGAAAAACCATCGAAGCCGAACACACGTCGCGACGGGTAATCGCTTATTATCGTCGTGGTGAAAAGAGGAGAAGGAAAGAATCGTCTCTAGTGTCATGCGGGAATTTCTAAATTTTTTCCCTATCTTTTCCTGATTGTCTGACGTTTCAAAATAGCATAGCAAACTCAGCCTAATAGGGTTCTGGTCTCTGACGTAAGGCGATTTATTTTTCAATTTAAAAGCATACAATATAACTTAAGAATACAGACACGATCTTAACAATATAATTTAAGAATATAGACATGATCGCGATTGCCTACACGAAGAAAATTTTATAATAAAAATTGCTAAATCTCATAACCGAGAAATAAATTAATATTCTGCAACAACTGACCACCCTTTTACTTGAGATGTGTTATTAAGAAATTTGCTGTTTCCAGCGAAATTTATTATGTATGAAATTTACTACTATATTCCTTAATACAAACTAGATCCTACTGACTAGAAAAACAATGAAATCGATAGGAATTTTTGTAAAAGAAAAAATTACAATATTCTCTACCAATCAATACGATAGACGACAGATCGACATACCAATTTCTTGTGCGTAACATTCGGAAGTCGATTTCCCTTACGAGTAAAATTCATTGACGAGATGGCATGAGCGAGGCGCGCGGTGAAGAGAGAAAAGAAACTAGCGACACGATCGCGTTATCGACGCTTCGTCGACTCCTTAAATCAGCGAAGGTGAGGTAGGCGCGAGGGTGAGTAGGAATGAGTGAGAGAATACTCCTTTCCATTGCCTCGGCTCTTTCTTCCTCTCCTCCTTCTCCTCCTCTTCTTCTTCTCTTCTCCTTTTCTCATTTTTTTCTCCACTCCGTGACGAAGAGGGGACACGCGCATGCAGATCACGTCGGTTGTAGCCAAGTGATAGCGTATCTGTGGGCGGCGCGTGCGTGTGGTCCTTCTATGTCCCCTTAGACTCCCCTCCTTTCGGTTCCTTCTTCGCTTCCAGCATGCCCGAGGGAACTCTCTCCACTTCGTCCCGAATCACCGTGACGTTCTCCCCGCGCCCCTTTCTCTCTGCCGGCCACCCCCGCTGCCGGCTGCCCTCCGCTTATCGAGAGGAAGCGAAGTGTACGACGTGTCATCGGACGGGGAAAAAAAGGAAAGACCTCGGCGATCGGCCTCGTCGTTCATTATGACACGATTATTTTAATTGGAAACGCGTCGTCCGCGCGAGCGACGCTATCCTTGCTATCTGCAAGCTGGCTATAAATTCGCCCACGTGGCCACCCCGTATAATTGGATAAGCGTCGGATTCCGTAATCTTCCCCGGCGCGAACTTTCTTGGATAATGAAAGGGAGCACGGTGATGTATCATCAGCGCGCTGGCAAATTATTATGTAAACGCTCCTCGAGCAATTTCTGCTAATCACTTATCGAAACACCTAGTGATTGACACGAGACGGAGCAGTTAATTTTCTCGAGAGCGCGCGCCCGCGATTTCCATCAAATTTCTTAGAATTTATTAGAATATTTTAGGAAGGACTTTTCCGCGTGAACACGCACAAAATCCGCTCCTCCACATCCGCGGCATATATTTTCGATATTTAATCACGTCGCAGAACATTTATACCTCAGGGAACACCCGGAGGTCCTACGAAAATATTATTCGAAGCCCCTGTCGTTCTCGTTTAAGTTGGAGACTCATTGTTGGTACCGTTTACTCTACTCTATCTTTGTTGTCGTTCTTTAAGAGTGGAAAATCTCGGACACGTGCCCGCTTAAGATGACGTCCGTCAGCTCGGAGAGAACAATGGTCCTTGTCGAAAATCCTACGGACGCGCGCCACAGAAGTCCGTCCAAATATCCGTCGATTTTGGAGAGAATTCACACCTTAGCAAAAAAAGCGGAATGGCAGAAGCCAATCAGAACTCGCGCTGCTGACAGGTGTTGTGGTAGTTGACAGTTTCTGCTTTTCTATCAGCGCGAGTTCTGATTGGCTTTCTGTTTTTTGCTTTTCTGTCAAGATGTGAATTCCCCATTTGAGCTTCATCCGTAATGTTCTTTCTCTTTATCTGTCTGTTTTAATCAAATCTTAAATTGAAGAAAGCTAGAAAGAGATTTCACACCTTGGCAGAAAGGCGGAAGCCGATTAGTGCTTGGGCTAGTAGAAAAGCAGAAGCTATAAACTATCAACGCGAGTTGCGATTATCCTCTGCCGTTTCACTTTCTACTTTTCTGCGAATTCTCGCTTGGGACAAAATTAAAACGTGGCTATAAGTACACGACAAACGTGCGACGCTCGTCAGAAGTCAATTCCGGCGTCGCGTCCGGTTGTCCAAGATCTCTTTCTTTCTCTCTCTCTCTCTCTCTCTCTCTCTCTCTCTCTCTCTCTCTCTCTCTCTCT
>NW_022639454.1:693063-701034 GCF_010583005.1 Odontomachus brunneus
CTCTCTCTCTCTCTCTCTCTCTCTCTCTCTCTCTCCTGTCGTGCGTTCTCCCTGTGCAGCGGGTGTCCTTTTGCTAGCCTCCGTTCGTCTTCGTAAGCGCCATACGCGCATCCCAACGCCGTAAACACGATTTTGCCAACAACACGCCGGGTTTTGCAGTAAAACGACGGGCCGTAATTCGCGGTAAAACGTCCACCGCTAAGAATTTATGAAAGCTCGCCTGGGAGTCCGGGTTTACGTGCGCATACATGGACAAGCAACGGACACCGTGTGCTCCTTTTGGACGAGCGGCGGCGGGCGGTGTTGTCGACCGGTCGTGCAGGATTCTCCTTATCGACGCGAGGAGACCTCGCCGGCTTCGGGACGTCGTACCCCCGAGTATACCCGAAATAGCGCCGTTCTGGACCCACCACCACCTCCTTCTTCTCTTCCTCCTCCTCCTCTTCTTCCTCCTGTACTACCACCACCATCACCACTACCACCATCATCATCATCACCACCATCTGACCGGCACCTTCGAGAAAAGAAACGTAACTCTAGACGTATCGCGGTGTCATGTCCTGCGCACCTGGCGGCCCCGTTCTTTGTAACACAATACACGCGTTTCGTCCTCCTTCTCCTCCTCCTCCACACCTCTCACTCTTTAACTTCTCCTCTACGCCCAGCATATCCTTTTGTCTCTCCTTCTCTTCGGCCCGTCATCAGCTTATACCTAGCCTGGATATGTGGAACGGATAAAAGAAGCAGACAAGAATCTCCCGGTTTGATATTAGAGGGGGGAATGGAATTCGGTCGGGTGGGTATACTCGCGCGACGAACTCGTTCGAACGAATGCTCCGTGAGTGCGCATTCCGCGGATGGGAGACTCGGGGGAGATTTACTTCAACTGCCGTTGCGATGTTGCGCGCAGAGGGGACGCAGAAGGAGAATGAAGGCGAGGGTGCAGACGACAGAGTGTGAGTTAAAAAATAATAATAAATGTTTATATATATTTTTTTACACGTGTGTAAAGGAAGACAGAACACAACGGACACGTAAAAATACACAGTTTAAGGACAAGGGCGAGCGGGGTATCCCTCCCCCCTTGGCCGATTACAAACGTGATTGCGGAATACCTATACCGCGTATCGCATACACAGAACAATTACAGATCTAGACGAATCCGTATACGGCCTTATATATCGTGATGTACATAACAATGATTACGCTCGAACGTTAACGATGATAGATAGAGTGTAGGCAGGTAGATACAATGAGAGTCGCGCGGAGGGCCCGAGTACGCGCATAGAAATCGAAATCCGGCGGCGGCGGCGGCGCGCGTCCAAATCGACCATCATCGGGGAATCGATCGCGACTCGAAGGATCGATTCAGCGCCGCGTCTCTCGTTCGTGATAAATGAGCGTCGATCCGCGTCCTCGGGATGGAGAAAGTCCCACGCGCCGCACGGCGATCCCGCCGGGATTTTCTCGCCTCGGGCGCGACGCACTAGGACGTCTCTTGGAGAACGACGGTGCTCGTGCCCGAGACGGGTATGCCCGACGGTGGTGGCGGCGGCGACGACGACGACGGTACTCCCAGATTGTGGGTTAACGAGTGTCGTCTCAGATCACAGTTCCTGCGGAAGACTTTGCCGCAGGAGGTGCAGTGGTAGGGCTTAATGTCCGTGTGAGTTAGAAGATGAGTCTTGAGGTTGCTCCTCTGATTAAAGCTTCTGGCGCAGACCGGGCACTTGTGCGGCGACTCCTCCATGTGTAGGATCTTGTGAACGGCCAGGGTCCTGCTCTGGCAAAATCCTTTGCCGCATTCGGCGCATTTGAACGGCTTTTCCTTGCTGTGGATATACCTGCGGCGTAGAAGGAAATTTTTGTTCTTATCGAATCTCCTAGAGTCACATATTTTCTACTTTCTTTCGACCGCCCACGCGAATTAATTGTTACTCGGTATAATCGGGATTTTGTGCAACATTGAGAAGTGATCAGAAGAGAGGAAGAAGGGAAATGCTCCTCTCCCCCGGCAATACGACGGCAACGTTGCCTTAATTGACGTGATTATTTCAGTAAAAATTACGATCATCGCGACGATAAAAGCACGGTGAAACGAATGAGTTATGACACGTTGGTCATTAAATATAATATACACGTCATTCGATCATCGCGGTAATTACGCGAGGAGGGAAAGGCGTTCCTCGGATTTATCCGTTCATAAATTGTACGCCGACTGTAATTAATTGCGCGCGACGCGGTAAAAAGATAAATAACCGCGGTCTCTCTAAACCCTTCCATCACGAAGAGGCAGTGAATTCGGTAAATCACCCTATCTCCAGCATGCATACCGTCGCGCTTTTATGCGCCAACGCTAAGCTCCCGGCATCGTTGCGTAACGCGCGTCACATTACGACACATGCTTCTCTTTCTCACTGCGGCAGGATATAGATAAATTGGAATAAAACACGATTACCTTAATCGCGCGCGATTAACAATGTCTCGCGGTGGCGAGACCGAAGATATACACGGCGCTCTGTTGTCGCTAATAACTCAACGTGCAAATCACGTTAGCTGGTAAACGCGCATGTTAACGCGTACGACTCTGTCAGCCAATAAACGCAAAGTTAACATTCGCAAATGCAATCTGACATAACTATTCGCCATTAATCGCGACAGACGCGGTCTCAGACAAAAGTTTATTCGTACATATTATTATTCCATACGTTTCCAATTCATCCCCATCCTTCAAAAGTGTCAGCAATTCCCATGATCGACTTTCGCGTAATTAACAAGTTAGACGGTTGATGCCGGTCGTTACCTGTGATCCCGGAGGTGGTCCTGCCGTCGGAAAGCTTTGCCGCAAATGTCGCACGAGTACGGCCGCTCGTCGGTGTGCGTCCTCTCGTGGATCAACAGATTGTAGCTCTTGGTGAACTGCCGACTGCAGAACTTACAAATGAACTGTTTCTTGGGCCGGGACGTTCTGCAAGTCCGTGGTACACTCGAGTCCACCGCACCGGTCGGTGCGTGTTGCGCGGACGACGAGGAGGAGGACGAAGAGGAGGAGGCCGAAGAGCAGCCCGAAGAAGCCGAGGACGCGAACGAGGGCGTCGCGGTCAGGGTGGACGACGGCGACTGCGACACTGTCGTTGTCGACGTGCTGGCGCGATTCCCCTCGGATATCCGTCGCAGCAGCAACTCGTGGTTCGCGGTGGAAGCGACGGCTGCGTCGGACGCGTCGCGCAAGAGCACTTCCTCCTCCTCCTCCTCGAGAAGCGCCAGGTCCTCCTCGGCGTCGGTGACGAAGTCCAGCCGCGCCTCATCAACCTCGCCGATCGACGCGGCCGATCGCAGCAGCTGATCGGCAGTGGCGAGATGGTCATTCTTGACGGCGGCGGTCGGACTCAGCGTCGCGTTTTCGACAATGTTCACGCTCGACGACGACGACGGACACCTTTGGCCACCAGCAGTGACCGCAGTGGTCGCAGCGGTGGAGGCAGCCGCTGCGGCCACCGCCGCCGCCGCCGCTTGCGCGGAAGTCGCACCGCTCGCGTGAAGACGGTGAAGCGTCAGGTACGTCTCGAGCGCTTGCAAGTTCAGGGCCGCCGCGGCGGCGTGACCCGGTGGCAAGAGAGCTGCGCGTTGCAGGGCGGAGAGGAGGGCGCCCTGGAGTCGCAAGGCGACGCTCTGGAGCGCCAGATTCGGCAGTTCCGAGCCCGTCACGAGTCCCGCGACGACGTCGGTATCGCGTAAATCCGTCGCGATCGCGGTCGATGAGGTCGACGACGACGACGACGACGACGACGACGACGACGACGAAGAGGAAGGAGTGGACGAAGGCACCATTATGAATCTCCGCTGTTCCTGGTCTTGCTCCTGTTCCTGCTGTTCTTGCTGCTGCTGCTGCTGCATCCTCCACTGTCGTTGTAACCGTCCCGGATTAGCCTCTGGAACGCGCGCTCCCCTTGTTCCGCCGGTATCATTGGCGAAGGCGATCGATGGCACACCCCGGACTTATCCCGACCGGTCCTGACGGGTGACGCAACGTGGATACACGCCGGCGGCCATCCGCTACCTCGCGTCTTTCTCGCTCGATTATTCACACTGCAGCACGAGCTCGATCTCTCGCGCCCGCGCGCAATCACGTGTTCTCGCAGCTTTCCATCGGTGCACGGGAACGTGCGTCCCCCTGTAGTCGTCGACACCGGACACCCGTGGTCGTACGTATCTGCGGAAACGGCAAAGAGAGGGTGCACACGCGCGATGTTGGCAGTTCGAAGGCGCCCCGAAGACTGCTCCTACCTGCCGCTGCTGGGTATTGCTGGTGGAGCCACCTGGTGGCAGGTATCCGAGTCAAAATGGGCCTGTCCATGCGGGGAACGGACCCCGGATTCAGGAGAGAGAACCACAGCTGGCCCGCGCAATCGCCGGCACGCTGTGCTTCGTTTCGATGGACCCGCCGCGCGTTCGCGGGGATTGTCGTGGATATGTAGGTGCTGTTGCGGGCCGCGACGTCGAGCGCGGACGCGTGCGTGCGTGCGTGCGTGCGTGCGTGCGTGCGTGCGTGCGTGCGGGGGAATCCGGAAACGCGAATCGCGATCGCGCTCTCGCGGGTCAACAGCTGTTTGACCCATGAATGCTCGCCTCGTTCGCGTTCGATTGGCGAATGTCTCACGGACGTCTCGCGGCTCATTGTTCGGCGGAAAGTCACGTTTCGCTACGGGGATGTGTGAGCCGTGTCGTTGTTGAAAAGTTATTTATCCATTTAAAGAATATCGTGTGAATATTAACATTAAGCTCGACCACTTCTCACGCATCAACCGGTCCTAAAAGGTTCTTTGCTTTTTTTTTCTCGTGCGCAGAATAATTATGCATACTTTGCACTTTCGCTCACTTGAATATTCGAATATTGGGATTCGCTGCATTATGGAGGATATTGGGTGGAAAGGTGTGGATAGAGTACACTTGGACCCGACTGACTGACTACCCCGTACGCTCGTTATTATCGTGTTCTAATCAGAACGCGAACAGCGGAGCAATAATCTTTCGTCGGGATTGCAAATTAGCGAACGTGGTTCTTCGGGAACCTACACAAAGACAAAGATTACGCGAGATAGGCCGATGATATATCGCGCGCGTTGGAGCGAGTATCTTTAACGCTGTTAGCAGCACGGTCGTGCGAGCGATCGTGCGTGCGATTGACTCGAGTTTCTAATATCTCAATGCTCGCCATGGAAGTGAGGTGAAGCTGAGTGAATAGTAATGCCCCTCGCCGCGGTGTGGAATAGAGAAAAAAAGGCATCTCTCTCCCGCGCGGTACCGCGCGCCTCGTGTGCCGCGCGGCTTCGTTCCGACTCAACTCGGACTCGGCAAAGCCGCAACAATTTACGACGGCAATTAATGCGCGCGAGTAAGCCGTGTATAGCGCCTATAGTTAGCTGCCTCTTCGGTGCCTTGGCGCACCGAAAGCGCAGGAGAAAGAGAGAGAAAGACATTCCGTACGCGCGCGCTCTCTCGTGCGCGCACATGAGACAAGGAAAAAAAGAGCGAGTAACCGGCAAGAGAGGAGGGAGACGACGAAGAAGAAGAAGAAGAAGAAGAAGAAGAGAGCGAGAAAGAAGGGGAGGGAGAGTACGATGGAGTACGATATAGAAGGAGAGAGGAGGACTCCAACCAAGGAAAGGCGAAAGAGAGACGATCCGAGTGGAAAAGGGTGCGGTAAGAGAGACCGAGGGCGGTGGAGAGGGCGGGAGTGGAAGAGTGAGAGAGAAAGAGAGAGGGGGAAAGAAAGACAGAGAAAGAAGAGAGGCGAACCGAGAGAGGCATCGGGCAGACTAAATAATATTATAGGTGGTGTTCTCACGGTCCCGGGACGCCCGCGGGCCAACTCGTCACCCCTTCCCCCCGCATGGTCCCTCTCCCTCGTCTTATTCTCTCCTCCCGCTCTCCTCTTCTCCCTAGCCGCCTCTTACTCCCCCGCGCGTAAGCTTCGCCCACGCTGGGCCCTCACGGAGGGCCCCACAGAGTCGTTCTCTCCGTCCCGCGCCAGTGAGACGGAGAGGCCTCGACCGTGCGATGCCGGACGCAGACGAAGACGCACGAAGGGTCAGGGGTCACCTCGCGCTCGCTGACCGTCACCCGTGGACGGTTCCTTCTGCCCTTCCCTTCACCGCTCCTCCCACCCTGCTCTTTTTTCCTCTTCGGCTACGTCTCTACGTCGAGGAGCAGCAGGCCCCCGCGCTCTTTCCTCCCGCACGTTCGTCTTTTACTCCCCTTTCGTATGCCTCCGATGCCCTCGCGAGAGTCCGACTTTTCTCCTCCTCCTCTTCTTCTTCTTCTTCTTCTTACCTCAGCCGTCTTCCTCGCCGCTCCTTTCTTCGCTCCGCGAAGAGTCCACCTCCGCAAAAGTTGACAGGCTCTACCCAGTTAATCAAGTAGCGAGTTAATTGCCCGCCTAGAACGTAATACGCGGGGGACTTTATTTAGACACTGATATCGGGAGAGATGCATTTTACGAGCGCTATATGCGCTGCGTGTGTGGGTGACGCGACGCGGTCGTTCATTTTCGAACTGGTCTAAATCGGTTTTGGGATGGTACAGTGGTATGGCAAAGGAAGAGGAGGAGGAGGAGGGGAAATATGTCAAACACGTCAGCGATCTGTGTTGCACGTCGTATCTCATCGGTCGTTTCCCCATTGTGTCTCGGCGTGTCACAGCGTATTAACATGCGACAGTCATGCGTACAGTAATGTCAATGCTCTCGTGACTGTATATACGTGTCCTCAGAACGGCGATATCTCACGGAATCTTCACACGCCGAGCGTATCGAGCGTTTCGTTGCGTCATCATTGGAATTTCGATCGCCCGGTATTTGCCTTACAATCTCTCTCTCTCTCTCTCTCTCTCTCTCTCTCTCTCTCTCTCTCTCTCTCTCTCTCTCTCTCTCTTGTTCTCTCTAGTCGTACACGAGGGTTGAACGGTGAGCACAGCGTTTCTTTGCCGACTGCGACTCGTCGTTTTTATATTTCCAAGCTCGAAAGTTTATTATGTTCCCATACATAATATGCGTTCGAGGCGACCGCGCAATGTTCGTTCGGGATGCATCGATCGATTTGACACGTCGGAAAATCCTCTCCCGATCGTGCTCTGTAACTCCGGCTGGCATAAGGTCGCGAGCAACGTTTAAATCGATAAATAAAGTAACGCGGCGTGACATGAGAAATTCCTCGCGATCGGTGACCTGCGTTAAATCGGATAGAAACAGCCCGATTCACTGTCCTCGGGGCGATTCTAACGTGTTTAACACACTTTACGACGGGTCGCAAACGCGGACACATGTACGTGGCCACTCGTGGCGAGGACGCATTTTGAAAAATATCGCGACAGAACTCTTCCGCAGAACATTCCCACCCTGTAGAGACACTTGCGAAATCGTCAATGCATGTAACAAACACACGTGCAATGAGAAATCAATAATAATTAATATAATAATTCTTATTTGAAATCAGTATCATTTTAATAATAATAATTTATATTATTAACGTCACTGTTTTGTGCTCTTGAAATTGCTGATTTTACAATCGAATCGCAGTTACATCAACCGTCATGGGGGAGGGGGGAGGAAGATTGCGATATCGCAAACAAGGATGCAATTGTCCATCTTCCTTTCGCGGCACATCTCGTATTTGTACAGCGCGGTGATCATGGCGAAGAGAGCTGTTTCGAAGGTGGCACCTCGTCGGGAACGATTCACCTTTCTTCTCTCGGCACCGACCGAGCGAGCGAGCGCCATCCAGCTTGTTTCAATTTGCTCTTGTTTCCTCAATGCGGTGAAGCACAGAGGGAGGCCGCGACATCCCGCCGCGTAGATAATTAGATCGCTACTAAGCACCTCCACTTTCACGCATCTTCACCTCCGCGCGCGGTTGGTTGCGCGCCGCCCGGGCACTTGTTTCTCTCCTTGTTGTTGCGCGCCGCCACCGCGTA
>NW_022639454.1:701044-705605 GCF_010583005.1 Odontomachus brunneus
AGTCGTACACGAGGGTTGAACGGTGAGCACAGCGTTTCTTTGCCGACTGCGACTCGTCGTTTTTATATTTCCAAGCTCGAAAGTTTATTATGTTCCCATACATAATATGCGTTCGAGGCGACCGCGCAATGTTCGTTCGGGATGCATCGATCGATTTGACACGTCGGAAAATCCTCTCCCGATCGTGCTCTGTAACTCCGGCTGGCATAAGGTCGCGAGCAACGTTTAAATCGATAAATAAAGTAACGCGGCGTGACATGAGAAATTCCTCGCGATCGGTGACCTGCGTTAAATCGGATAGAAACAGCCCGATTCACTGTCCTCGGGGCGATTCTAACGTGTTTAACACACTTTACGACGGGTCGCAAACGCGGACACATGTACGTGGCCACTCGTGGCGAGGACGCATTTTGAAAAATATCGCGACAGAACTCTTCCGCAGAACATTCCCACCCTGTAGAGACACTTGCGAAATCGTCAATGCATGTAACAAACACACGTGCAATGAGAAATCAATAATAATTAATATAATAATTCTTATTTGAAATCAGTATCATTTTAATAATAATAATTTATATTATTAACGTCACTGTTTTGTGCTCTTGAAATTGCTGATTTTACAATCGAATCGCAGTTACATCAACCGTCATGGGGGAGGGGGGAGGAAGATTGCGATATCGCAAACAAGGATGCAATTGTCCATCTTCCTTTCGCGGCACATCTCGTATTTGTACAGCGCGGTGATCATGGCGAAGAGAGCTGTTTCGAAGGTGGCACCTCGTCGGGAACGATTCACCTTTCTTCTCTCGGCACCGACCGAGCGAGCGAGCGCCATCCAGCTTGTTTCAATTTGCTCTTGTTTCCTCAATGCGGTGAAGCACAGAGGGAGGCCGCGACATCCCGCCGCGTAGATAATTAGATCGCTACTAAGCACCTCCACTTTCACGCATCTTCACCTCCGCGCGCGGTTGGTTGCGCGCCGCCCGGGCACTTGTTTCTCTCCTTGTTGTTGCGCGCCGCCACCGCGTAGCTCCCCCGCGCGAGTTCTCGCCCCGTTTGTTTCTCCCCGGCTACATGCGCGTTCACGGCGTGATACAACCGGTCCCCCTCGACGTGATAAAGGGAGGCGCGCATCGGGCTGCTACTCTGACCTACCGCGACCGCGCGATTTCAATGATCGATCCTCCTTTTACCTGGCTCCCTCCGTCCCGCTCTAATTTCTCTCTCACACGCGCGATACTCTGTCACCGAGTATCCGACGCAATTAATCGCTGTATACGTATTCTCACGGGCGTTCTTCTCCAAGTCGAAATAACTGTGGACGACAAAGGGAGGGGCTTGCGCGACCTCTCTTCGCTTTTACAAATCGTCATCTGCAAAAAAGTCCCATCTAAATCTTCGCACCGTCTCTTTCTTTCTCTCTTTCCTTCCTTCCTTCCTTCCTTCCTTCCTTTAACTCTGACCGTTCTCTTTTCTCGCCGCTCTTTCCCCACCTCTTTGGCCAGTCGATTCTTTCTCCCTGTAACCGATTACACGCTCGTTGGTGCCGCGGTATCGCGAGAGACGCCGGTCGGGACACAAAGAAGCGGAATGAGCGAGAGGATCGGGAGGATGAAGAGAGAACCGAAAGGGAGAAAGAGAGCACGGACGTCCGTGGACCCTCCGTCCGGGATCGCGAGATTGATTTGTCCAATTACGCTAAACAATCCCCGGGATAATTCGATCGCTCGCAGTATCCTGAGACCGTTCGCGAGGTCGCCCGGCTCCCAAGCGAACTTTCTGCAATTTGTGAATGTAAATTCCCGTTCTCCATCGATACCGCACAGCATAATACGCGTCTCACGACGCGAAATTAGCCGATTCGCCGGCCAAACGAGCTCACGAATTTATCGTGTCCGTAAGCGCAGATCGTTAGCCCCGGTTTTGACTAATGAGCCACGTCGTGCCCGCTTTGACGAAACGAAAAATAGCCCGGCCGCTCAATAAGACAAATGTGTCACCTACGCTACGCGAATTTGCCTTCCTTTTTTACTCTCTCTTCTCTCTCTCTCTCATCTCTCTCTCCTTCTCCCTTCTTCTCTTTCTCTTCCTTCACGACTCGTCGACTCACGAATCTCGCGCCGGAAATCGGGCTATGTAATTAACGAGAAGATATCGAGGAAGCGATGATTGAACAGATTGATTTCGTGATGTATGGCCGCTCATTTATTTAATTGAAGCCTTACTTCTTGACAGGCTGTATGAACGATCGTTAGGTATTTATTTCGCACGGATCGGTTCGCGTCGGCGGTAACGGCGCGCCGAATAAAAACGGCGCGAGGATTATTTTTCCCTTGAATATAAGGCTGTTAGCGACCGGAGGATGTAGGCAAGAATCTATTCCAAAAGTAATTGAATCCACAATACTATATCCGTGTAACGAGTTAGAGCTCAAGACGGAATCGAGCAACGGTATTTCTTCGCGCGCATCAGCTCGCGTTAATTACAAATCATTTTGTTTAAGGCCTTCACACACACTTTCCGTAACAGTAACCGTAAGACGTAACGTAAGAATTGACCAATCACATTGAGAATCGTCGAAATATAAGGTCGCCATTTTTGTAAATACTCCATCGTAATTGGTCAATTCTTACGTTACGTCTTACGGTTCCTGTTACGAAAAGTGTGTGTGAAGGCCTTTAGCCTCTCAGAGATTGATGTACATCCGATTTCCCAGTTACGGCGTGTGCACGATCACGATGTATACAGGGTGTCTGATGGTAGGTGAGAAAACGTGTAGATTAGGTGATGAACACAAAATTCCTTTACTATATTTTACAAACAACCGCGCAAAATTTCGAATTCTCCTTCTTGAACTAATAGCTCAAAATTTTACGCGACTCTTTGTAAGATGGTAAAGGAATTTTATGTTTACAGAATCGTGACAGACATTAACACACAGAAGAAGATTACCTCTATCATATGATAAATACTGAACAGTATTTTCAGAATTTTTAATGGACAAAAACTGTCCAATATTTACTTACCATTTGTTCAAGCCTAATTTCTGAGCCTAGTAATTGGCCATGAAAAAATAGCCAGTATTTTCTGCCAAGTTTCCAAACAGTAACTGTCTAATTACTGGCCAGTAGTCAGTTTTTCCCTGAGATGTTTCTACTTGGGATATTTAGCCACAACAATTAGTTGTCTGAGAAATTGTAACTTTAAAGTTCTGAATTATGGGACAACTAGTCTTCTCCATATGAGATGTTTTCTCACCTATCGTCAGAGACCTATCCTGTGTATACTTCAGCCGCGGATCGTCGGTTTACGGTCTCTTCTCGAGATTAATACGTAACCGTGAAAAATGCATGCCTAGCCGCGGACACAACGCGCCGGCTATTTATGACGAACGGATTATCTTGGGGAAATTAAAAACGAAGTGAAAAATGATTTACTCACCGAGCGAGCGGCCCAAAAGCGGCGGCCTGACTCCCGCTCTTTTTCCGAAGTGTGCTCCCTGTCGCGCGGCCGCTATATTATCCTACCTCGTCGTGCGCCCCTGCGCGCTGACCGACGAAATAAATGTGATACTTTCAGCACTGCCGCCTTTGGCAGTGCACTCTCCGTAGAGTCCGTCTCGTTTCTCGCGCATAAATAACATATAACTCCGCTCCTCGACGAAGGGACCCTTTTTTCTCGAGGACGCGGAGGTGGCTAGAAGAGAGGCCCCTTATTCCGGGGCCTGGCCTGGCCGATGAAAAAGAGACGGGGAGTGTGAGAGAGAGAGAGAGAGAAAGAAAGAGAGACACCGCGCCAGGAGAAACGGTCCTGTACGACGAGGGGGACGTATCACCAGGAGGCGAAGCGTGATTCCATTAGTCAGGACCTCACCACCGACACGCACGCTTTAAAGCGCCGTTTACACACGCGGGCGATGCTCCTCTTGGTATGTCGCGATTAATCTTCGTCGCCAAAATCGCGTCTCGATATCGCCGCGAGAAATCCCCGGCACGTTACGAAGTAGATCGCTTTACGGTAATCGCGCCGTCTCTCCGAGAATAGAGTCGTCTCTCACCACGGACGGTCATCCATTCGTCGAGGAAGCGAACTGTAGTTAACAAGCATAGTCAATTTGCCGCCGAAGAAACAATGTCGCATTCACGCCACATCCGGATCTCGACACAACAACGATATCGTTTTCTCCAATTCCGCGTGGGAGCGCGCGTTCACCAGCTTCGTTATGATAATCGCAATCTGCGTGGACGACAGAAGGGAGATGCGGGTGTTGCGGCCGCAAGGAAGCAGCCGAAAGATGCATCAACAGGCGTTGACCGCATGCGGTGTAAACTCGCCTTCAGGGGAGCTGGGGTTACCCCCGAAACCCCTGACGGGGGGTCCGTACACCGGCTTCTCCTTCCTCTTTTTTAGAAGTAAGGATGCCTGTCGCCGATAGTGATTTGTTGAGTATATTTGCATTTTAGATTTAGGCTGCTGCGCCTCTCCGTCGCGCTATCTCTCTCTTTCTCTCTCTCTCTCTCTCTCTCTCTCTCTCTCTCTCTCTCTCTCTCTCTCTCTCTCT
>NW_022639454.1:705745-746310 GCF_010583005.1 Odontomachus brunneus
CGCTCTCTCTCTCTCTCTCTCTCTCTCTCTCTCTCTCTCTCTCTCTCTCTCTCTCTCTCTCTCTCTCTGTCTTTGCCTCCCCCTGCCATTCTTCTCTTCTTCTGCTCCTCGTAACAGCTCCTCACCTCTCAGCCAGGACACGTATCTACGGCTTTCTGCCGTATCCTTCTGGGATTTCTCACTCGTTGCCTCCCCCGCGCTCGATTTCTCGTTTCTGGTCAACGTTGCGCGTTGGGGGATGGGACGGCGGAACGGAAAGTAAGGTAGATGAAAAAGGGGAGAAAGAGGAGGAAGAGGATCGGGAGGGTGAGTGAAGAGATTCGGTCGGCTCAGGAATGACATTAGTCATATACCATCCCCCAACTGCCGGCGAGGAGACTTGTTTATGCACGTTTAAAGAATGATTAGGCGACGGCGTCGCGACGGGGGGCGTCTCGCCATCCCTCTTCCTTTCTTTCGCATCACCGTGGCCTCTTCATCCCGCTTTTATACTTATAATTCTTCCCTCCATCTGCCCTGCGGCCGGTCGCCGCCTTGAACTCGGTTGAATCGGCCCGGGAAGACGGTCCAAGTTGACCGCGAGAACGATTTCGCCTTCTGGATTTGTGCTGCGTCGCGGGTGACCTAGCAGAGGGATGAAGTAGCGCGATTAGGAGAACCAACCTGTATAGACTTTAATTATTATTTAATTATTATTACGACGTGAGACAATCGATGATGGAAACTTTACAATTCCTCTAATTACATTTATGAAGTAGATGTATTGCATTAATTATTAATTTCATTTCAAACAATAATATAAATTTTTTGTTGTATATTGGTGCAGTAACAAATTTATTAAAAGTTACGCTCAGATTTTCATATTATTTAGCACGACATGTTGTTTTGAGCAAATTTTGATAACTTTTTCGCATTTCTTACGTATTTCTATTTTGTCATTCTATATGATAAATATGACTGCAATTTGAGCAGTAATAAAGTACTCACGTTGCTGAATTTGGTGATTTAATACTCTTAAAGTAAGATTTATGTCAGTTTATCAGGAGCAAGTTGTTTTCGTTCTACAGCGAAGAGAGAAAAGAAGTGTGGGGAGGAGAAAAACTCTGAAAAAGAATAACGCTATGCTCGCTCAATTTAGGGTTTTTTTTTGCCAATTTATACGTACAGTATGGTTAATTTTGGAATAGACTTTTAAATTCTCATCCCCCAACAAGCTTGACAAGCAAGACGGTAAACGCAGAATAAAAAGCGATGCCGGTTGATATAATTTTAGATACGTCTTGATAATTACGCGAATAGTTCATTATTATCGCACTTCTCGTATGACATTATCGCGAACTGACATTTTCGCTCCAATTACTACAAGGTTAGCGCAATCTCACGCTGAACAAGTTACAACTCCGACTCGTCGGAGCCCTCGTTCTCTCAGACGAACGCATATACATACTTGCGCGCGCGTATGTGGCCTCGGGGAGGCTCCAGTTAGCGGCGCCTTTTTATTACGTAATCTGCCGTTGTTATTATTAATTTTCGGCTCTTCGCAGTCGCCCGGAGTTACTCGGCAGTTTACCACTGTGAGAAAGAGCTCACGCCTGGCGATCATATTGACGAGTGCAATCACCATTCGCGAAATAACAACGCTTCTTCCACTATGACGTGCACTGAGAAAACAATGTTCGTAACTGTAATCACCTAGAGAAGTAATTACTATAACAGCCAAGAAAAGGACCATATTTTAAATTAAATTTTGCTATGACGTCAGTGATAATATAACATTAGGTGCATGTTACTATTAGTATTTTCGTGTTACACGAGAAAAAAAGAATGATTGTGTCAACTAGAAAATAGTAAAATGGCATAGCTTTTATTTCTGGCTTCAGTAATCAATTCTTGGTTACATTGATCTATGCGACATCATATATTAGCACTATGATTCGTTGCCTAAAAAAAATATATATTTTTGAGGCAACAAACCGGTAGGTCAGCGCAACCAAGAATTGATTCTTGTAAAATCAGAAAGAAAAGCTATGTCACATTTTACTATTTTTCTGATTGATACACAACTATTCCTTTTTTCCGTGTAGAACAATAAAAAAAAATGATTGGAGCTAAAAATAATTATAGATTAATAATTTCAGTCAGATGAACTATTCTTTTTCTCTCAGTGTAAAGAACGACTGAATATCGAATAACAATTCTTACTATCGGCTCGACTCGTCCGCGCAGATCGCACAAGAAGTACGACCGAGAGCGAACTCGAAGGGTAGAGGGAATCGGAAAGGAAACTCGATTCGTCGTGCATTCCACGGGCGTAACCGTTGAATGACAGATCGATAATTGATCATTATTATCGTATGACCGGGACCCCATTGTCGAAGAGGTTCCACGTCTCCTCCTCCGCCTTATTTTAGACCTGTACAGATCCAGCCGGTAACATCCAGGGCCGCGCCCTCCCTGCAGGGTCAAAGGTCACTTGCAATACACGGACACTCGTCGCGAGTGTCGCGCTGCATTCCTATGTGAAGCTCTCCTTACACGGCCGACACGTTCGTTTATCCGCGTTTCTCGCTTTGTCCTCGCGTGTCTGGAATGACTTCCAGTTTTCTGGCACTCCGATATTCAAAATTGCTTCAAATTAAGCTCGAATCAATTACCTTAATTCTATCATATGTCTTATAATATATTCCGACTGAATCACATTCATATCGAAAACTATTACGTGATAAAAAGCAGTGTCGGGCATCAGTCGATTGACGGTGTGTATAGTTGACTAAAATGATAGGCATTGATATAAATTAATCAATTTGTCGTACACAGAGTGCCCGATAATTCGCTACGAAGCCGTGATATACAGATAGATTAGATAGAACTGAACACAAAAGTTCTCTGCCACTTTGCGAACAACCACGTAAAATTCTCAGTTAATAATTAAGGAAGATTATTAATTGATCCTTAATGAAGCTTGAACTCAATTGATTACACGCCATATCATTAAAATTAAACCTACTTTGCTAACATAGCTTCTACTGCGTTGTAGAATTCAAGATTTAACATAAAGCCAAAATTTCGACTCGAAATTTACCGATTACTTTAGCAAACCAAAATTACAGCCAGCTAATGTCCGGCACCGATCGAAAGTAATCAACTCGGAGGCGTCCGTCTTGGTCGCTCACTGTCAAACTGTTGAAGCTCGCGGCAGTCGGAATCCGCGACACTTGATCATTCGTACGTATACCGCGCATTTGAACCCCGGTGCATTCTCCGCTTTCGTCCGAGGATGTCGATGGCGGACGTTCAGGACCGCCAACGCGGTACCGTAACGCGCGCGCGCGGGAGCGAGCGAGCGAACGAGGTTCTCTCGTCGAGCCTCGCCGAGGAACCAGGAAACGTGGAGAAGGAAGGCGGTCAAGTTAGGAAGAGAACGCGCCTGGTTTATGGTCGTTCGGGGCGAACGAGCTTCCCGGAATGCCCGTGCCGTGTAAGCGTACCTAACCGAGCGACGGATCCAGCCAGGAACGAGCGCTCGCACGCGCGACCGCGAGTCCGCCTCGCTCGCTCGCCCGGTCTCCGAGCCGGGAACATCGAAACGCAGGACGTATTGCTCTGTCACCCGCGGACCGCCGATCTATTAGTTATGAATATCGTTGCCCATGGCGATACACGACCAGCGACCGCGTGGTGTTCTCCCAAAAATATGTACCGGACGCCCGCATACGCCGGGCGCCCTCCTCCGCGCACAAGGAGGCACTCTCTCTCTCTCTCTCTCCCTTTTCCTCTCCTTCTCTCTTCTCCTCTCCGTCGGTTCTTCCGAAATGTCGCACGGACTTGGGACGGCAAGAGAGCAAGAGGATCGAGAATACTAGTGATAGCACGCGATGATGAGCGAGGTAGCATGCGTCCCGAGGATGAATTTTAAGTAGTCTCGCAGGGGGTTGTTGTTATTCGGGAGAATGTGCGCGGAGGAACGTATGTGTGTGTGCAGGGCGCGCTTCTCCCTGTGAAATATCGCAAAGTGAGATCTACGCGTACGTAACAGCGGGGGTGACTTTGCGCCGAGTCGGAGTGAGTTTTGGAACCGCTTCGAATTGACTACGCAGACGTTGGGAGATTGATTAATCGACCTCGCGGGGTCTCGTTGGAACGAGCGAGGAACTCGCAATTTCCGTGGACTGTTTCTAGTAGTGAGGAGGATACGCGTCGCGATCGTTTCAAACTACCGTCTGCGTTTACATCGTGCCGGACACAAGCCGAGCGACGTAAGAGCAGCCCCGTGTCGGTCTCTCTCATCGCATCATAACCGAAAACGTCTCGAGAATGATCGATATTTTTCGTGTCACCGGTGTCCGTCAGCTCGGAGCGAGGGTAGAAAGGAGGAGAAGTCGGCCGGGTGTATACGGGAACGTGTGGTGGGTGTATACGTCATAAAGAAAGAAAAAAAGAGAGAGAAAGAAAGAAACAGAAAAATAAAAGAAAAAGAGGGGGATACGGGTAGAGAGTACCGCGTTGGCGGCGTCGAAGGATACCGTAGAATCGGGAGAGAGAGAGAGAGAGAGAGAGAGAGAGAGAGAGAGAGAGAGAGGCGGAGGAAGAGGTGGATGTGAAGGAGTAGAAGACGAAGCGGAGAAGAAGAAGAAGCGGAGGAGGTGGAGCGGGTGAGCGCGGGTCGCCATTAAGCGGACCCCCTGCCGCGCGTGGCCCGCGGCAACCCTTCACAAAAAACTGTAATTGGAAATACTTTTCCTCCTTTTTTCCTGAAATAATTTATGAATCTTCCACCGGTCAGCTAGCGAGGGCCGCGGCGGCGGCTTCCAGGCTCCTTCGCCGTTCGTCCGTCCTGGTCCTCCACCACGACGGACGAGAAGGGAGGAACCGTCTGTGAAACCACCGAGAGGGAATAACCGTGACTCCCGCCGAATAACGAACTCATTACTTTTGGAGAACCTTCGCGCGCGCGCTCGCGTCGGCGGATCTGTAAAAGTAGGTGAAGGGCAGACGAATGAACGTCTGGAGGAGGAGGAGGAGGAGGAGGACGTGGGCTCGCTTCGCTTCTGATTTCGTTCGCACGCCGTAAATTGTCCCGAAGCGGCGGAGATGCTATCGCTGTGTCGGAGCGTGCAATCTTGTGCGCGCGTCTCGGCCTCTTCTTTGTAATCGCCAAGTTTGTAACTAATCGTCGGGATTTCTCAGGGGCCTCTCTACACGAAATTCGCAAATTACACTTGGCCGCAAAATTTGCGGTCTCGAAGGCGCGTGACCCGCGACGTTTAATCTGTCACCCGAACAACACGCGTAACCATTGCGTCAGAATCATCGGGAAAAAGCGTCCTGCCTGCTGTCCCAACTAATCAACTAATTGGAGAATCCTGATCCCTCGAGCACGGTTGCTGCGTGGTCGTTCGAAAAATCCACGAATCCCCGTCTCTTGCTCGTGGCATCGCGTAGAAATAGTCGTAAGTCTTTGGTAGCTAATCGAAGTAACCAACTCGCAGCTTCGAAAATCTTGGGAGGGATGAGGGAGAATATACGAGCGATCGGAGGGGTCACGGGGGAAGCAAGGGGAACCACGGAGCGGCGAGGGGAACGATGGTGGTCGTTTCTTATTTCGTGGTCGACGACACCCCGCTGCGCCGGGGTGGAGGTGAGCCCTCTTTAGCGTCTCGCGAGGACCCTTACGGCAGCCTTCGGATGCCGTTATCAATTTGCGTGATTCTCAGGATTTATAATGAAGACGCAATACGCGTTTCTTTCTTACTCCTCGCGCGGACTGCGTCCACGTCGTACGTCCGTTTTCTCTCTTTCTCTCTTTCCCTCTCTCGTTCCTCTTAACTCTCTCCCAGCTACCACCCTTTCTCTCTTTCGCTCTTGGATACAAAGATACCTTCGTCATCGCGTCGATCGGCCAATCGGCGCACGAGCTGATGTCTCACGATGGTAATTATTGCCGTGCCACCCAGGACGACGACGTCCGCAGTTTCGCAAAGAGGGTGACAACAGCGACCGTGATTTCGCACGTCACTGTGAATCCGCACTTAACGTTCCAATCCTTAGCGTTCTCCAGAGCGAACGTGAAATAATAATATCTTAACAAACGCACAATCGCGCGCGACGTGCGAACAAATTAATCCGCTATTTTTATTCTTTTTTTTTTTAAGAGTTTGAGGAGACAGGGAGAAACGCAAATTTCGGAGTAGACCACTGGAAGTCACAAGAGACGATAAGACAAGATATTATTGAATGTCATTCCCGATAATTATCGCGACGAGAAATACCTTCCAGCCACAAAGCAAAGGCACGATCTAGACGAGGGGAGGGTAGAAAAAATAACGCACATGTCGAAACGTCAAGACGTCGCTACTCGGGGATTACTAGACGCCGGGTTTGTGCCGATGGCATTGTGTTACACGCGATTTAAAGACAAGATGTTTCGTTTCTCGCCCGCCAGTACAAAAGGCAGTATCGGCACAACAAAGAGGCCCGCGTCACGTGGTGGACAACTGCGGGGAAAGAAAGAGGGTACCTTAGAATCTACCCCCTTTCTTCCTCCCCCGCTCCCTCCCCGCTCTTTCTCTCGCTCGCTCTGTCTCTTTCGTTTTATCTGTTTCCCGCTTCGTGGATCTCTCCACTCTCTCGCTTCCGTGCTCTCGCGGCACGGCGCGCATAAAACCTTTCCCCCGTGAGAGATGTCACTTATTAATTCCCCCATTCTCTCAGAGGCAGTAAAATGAATAGCGGGAGTTGGCGGCGGCGGGCCGCCCCCATTGAATCGCCCCAGAAGAATTCCTTCGGCGAAAGAAAAGACAGAAGGTGGACCTCGACAGGACGGGGACGTGCCCCGCGGGACAGGCGGTGGAAAGGTCAAAGGATCTTTCCGGCTACCTGAGCGTCCTTACCGGTCTCCCCAGGTAGACGGTATCCACTGCCTCCTCGGCTCCTCTCATCATCTTCGTCGTTGACTCTTTTCACGGATCGCGCGGCGACTAATAACGGCGTCTTTTTTCTCCCTTTCTCTCTCTTCGCCCTCTCTCGTTCATTCTCTCTTCTAAGAGTAAGATGCAGATGATGCGAGGAAGCTGTTGTTTGAGGAAAACCACAAATTTCTAGCGTGCACGCGGCGAGTTACCAAAAGCAACGGTAAAGGGGGGTGCGATTGACAATTCAGCGTAGCAATTCAAGATCCCTCGGCGATTGCTCTTAAGAAATTCTCGAGCAGGGCGGGCCGTCGTCTGTCCCGTTTCGCAAGGAGGCCAAAAACGGAAAGTGCACGATCATTAGACTCATGATACTCCACGATAATTCTTGGTACGCGACGTCGCCGCGAAGCGCAGCGAACAATCGCATTCGTTCTTGCGCTCGATCGTTGATGATGACTCGTTCGCGCAGCTAATCCACCTCCAAATTTGATAAACGCGAGCAACGACGTCGCGATTAACATACGGGACATAATTATTTCGCTTCATTCGAACGCGACAAGACGCGATAACTTCCGCAAAACGAAAGATCGCATGCGCGCGCGCGCGCGCGCGCGAGAAAGAGAGTGAGATCCGAGATACACTTTCCTTCGGCGCGTCCGCCGCGAACGCGAACCGACGCATCCGATTAGCCGTGTGTATAATCGAGAAGCAGGTAGTCGGTACATCGGGCGGTGGATGAATAATTTCCAGGGTCTCTCGTGATCGGCGTCCGCAGACGAGGAGAGATGCATCTGCAGAAGGGGCGGAGGGAGAGCGAGGGTGTCGCGATTCCCCGCTGAGCGCTGATGGGGCTTCAGGTCTCAGGGGTCTCGGGTGCACGATTTTGGTAATTAGCTTTTTCGTTCAGTGCCAATTACTCGGCGACTGATTTACATAAGCCGGCCGGCGAGCGTCCGCCGCCGCTTCGGATTATGTAGAACGCAGCCCTAATGAAGGCAACTTTGCGTCCCGGGTGGAAATGCCACCACCTTCGTCGTGCTTTTACCGCGCCGTTACGCCGTGAACTTGCGATCGCGAGCCATTTCGGGGTACGTGAAGAGCAATTGCCGCGAGTCTCGACTACGGCGACTACGCACTCTCCGAATTTCTTGGAGTGATGTTTCAATCAAAAGGTAGACACCTTCGCTCGAATTCCAGTGATGTTTCACTGAATGAATTAACGATAGTTATGCAAGAATAATCCAGTCCATATACGGAGTACGTTTGAAAAATGATGATAAAAATTTCATACACGATCTCTCATCTGAGAATTAACTTTATGTAAAATATCATTCGAATTCGATTAAAATTTCACTCCAACGAATTTAGAGAATATCACGCACGATATCAATATCTCGCGGTCCACGCGAGAAGAGATGGCTTGTCGAGCTCATAGACGTTGGTAATATCGGAAAATAATGATGAGTCCTGAATTCAATCAAAATTATTCCTGTCAGTTGTCGATCATTAAACGCGACTATGCGTTTTCAAGAACACGGATTTTCCCGTACAGATTACAGACGAGATTACGAGTAGCGCATGAAATTCCTTGAATGACACTTTCGGGACTCATCGATCTCAGAAAGGATCGAAAGCTAAATCGCTCGGAACGAATCGCGAAGTGCGGGCGCCTTATTCGAGGAACAAAATATGAACGTATAAATAGAGGGCTAATGAATCGACTTAATCTCTGACGGACATCTCTCGGCGTCAAGGTGACCTGTTATACCCGCGACTGTCGATTTTATGGGACAAACAGTTACCAGAAAAGAAGGTTGCCACCGAGTCGCCAGGGACGGTGCCCCGCTGAGTAAATTGTCTTTTGCCTTCCGCTGACCGCGAGACTCTCGGGTCGAGACCGAACCGTGTAATTATTCGAATGCTCGTAACTTATATCCACGTCATATGGATAGTGGATAACCGCGGTAAAATCGAACGTAACATAACGGATCGTCGTTCTTTTCACGGCTCTCGAACAGGAAATTATTTCTCCGTACGATTCGCGCGGCTGGTCTGTCTTTATCTCCTTCCCTTTGAGACACTCGCGATATCGATATCGATGTCTCGCAAGCCCACGCGAGAAGAGGCGTGGCTCATTAAATTCGAGGGCATCGAAAATATTGGAAAGTAATGATAACTTCTGAATATTTCATTTAACTGAACAGAATTATTACGCCAAATATAGTCGCTGCGATTATCGCAAGTAATATCTACAATCGCAATTCAAATGAAAATTCAACTCTCATCTAACTCTGAATTTAAATCTGAGTATCTCATTTGAGAGAAGTTTGAAGTATGGACTATTAATACGGGCTTAAGACCCATTAAGTCTTAAGATGCTTCATTGGGATGCGTCAAGCGCGAGATTTCGACTCGGACGAATTTGCACGCGACGCGATTTTCTCGGATTGCCGGTGTAGCGCCAACACGGTGCGTTCAGTAGCGAATAAAAGATCGCGGGTGTCCGGGGCGGGAGAACGGGGCGCGCGCACCGTGAAGCCTCGTTGGCGTCGAACCGAAGAAAAGGTAATTACCGATGAATTCTCGAGGACCTCTAGGCTAGATGAGGCCATCAACGCACAGCGGGGAATCGCGACACCCTCGTCTGCCGTTCCCGGCCGTCCTCCGTAAGAGCAGGGAGGAGGAACCCATATTACTCATCCATATTTGCCTCCTCTCCCCTCAGCCTCGGTATTCCTCTCCCCGACTATTCGCACGGTTCGGTCTTAAGCCTAATTTTCACAAGAAACTCTTTCTCGAGAGCGCCGAACATAGCGTAGCGACGACGACGACGATGACGACGACGACGACGACAACGTTAGCGACGCTAAATATTAATAACACACACGAAGCCTAGAAATCCATAATTCATTAGCACGAATCTTACGCATAAATTCACGTTTATGTACTGGCGGGAATGAGTATGAGGTTTTGGTATATACGGTGACGAGGTGGAAAATTCCCGGTCTTTATAGGCTACGGAATGGACAGCGGGCATGTATAATTACCGTACGTTAAAGGCGGTATATTACGCGGCTTTACGAGACTCTTTTACGGCATTACATCGTCGAGACGCTTAATTATCGCGTCGTATTCGGTCGGTGATTAATAAGGACGATTGGCGTTTCCCCAGGTGAACCGCGCGATATCCGTAAGGCCATCTCTCTCTCTTGCGCGCGGGATGCATTTCACGTATCCCTGTACTCGACTTCGTTCGTCGAGTGTGGATTAGCCTTTATAATGTTTCTAGAGGAACAGTGAGGCCGCGCGGAGAGGCTGAGTGCCGTCCTAATTCTTCTGCCGTCACGCGCTTTTATGATACCGACATAAAATTTGGATTCCACCGCGAGAGACACGAGCCGGCGGCTTGCTGCAGGATGATCGCCTCCTTAATTATATCGGTGGGATCCTTCCTCGATATCGCTCGTAATTCAGCGAACATCTTCGGAGCGCGCCTACGTGAATCTCCCCTTCTCCCTCCTCCTTTCTCACGGCGTACCGCGGTGTTGAGTTTCTCTCTTTAGAGCCGATCTTTTCGTCAAACGCGATGGACTCCTCAGCCCACCCAAATCTCATATTCTCCCGAGCATAAGTCGCGTCTCGTTAAATGGTTGAAATTATTTCTCAGCTCGCGGCCTCAACAAGTGACGTGTGTGCTTCGAATTATACGGGTTATTTGTGTTGTTCCTAACGGCAACTCTCTTTGAGTGACTCGGGAACAGAATCCGCCTTCTCACTAATAAATTGCCTGCAATTAAATATCCGCGTACAATGATATATTTTTTGAAACGTACAGCCTGTCAGACCCGGACAATTTTGAGCTGTCGTGTATACTTTGAATGTTTGAATGTGAATATTTTTTGACACATTTTCTTCCAAAGGTGTAAAAAAGCCTCGGCTATAAGCAGTGCAACAAAATCGAAATCAGTAAACAAATTCGCGAGAAATTTTTTCGGATCCTTGACGAAAGTTAGTGAGCGATTGAATATTCGTTGGCTTTCACAGATTCAACATTGCACGCGGAGGGGTTGATTGGTATCGCAGTGAACGATACAAAACGTGATACTCTCATGAGAGAGCCCGGACAGATTCGGGAACGGCACTCATCGCTCGAAATTCATGCGAAAGCTCGTGCTGCAGCCCATGATAATCATTTGCGAAATAACACGTTAGCGGCACGACAAACGTCCGGCGCGCTGAATCCACGGGACAATTTTGTCTTCGATGAGTTGCACGGTCACCTCCTCCGCCCCCACACGGCAACGTTCAACTTGACGCGTCGGGGGGAGGAAGGCGAGGAGAAAAGAACGGAGGCGAAGGCGAAAAAGGAGCGGCGGTGGGAAGGAGAGATAGAAAGCGTGAGAGATGGTGTGCGTGAAAGAGAGAGAGAGAGAGAGAGAGAGAGAGAGAGAGAGAGAGAGAGAGAGAGAAAGAGGGGACGGGAGAGGAGAGGGTGGAGTCATATCCGCGGAGGTCATCGGGCCTCAAAGAGACAATTAATGTGCCGCGGACAATGGCGGACGAATGGTCCATTGTCAGGGCTGTGCGAGAAGCGAGTGTCCCCGCAGCGCCTCGGTCTCTTCTTCACCTCGAGAGAGATCGCTCCGCTCGACTCTCTGCTTCGCGTGCACAAAGGTGCGTAGAGCCTCGATCTTGGAAGGGACGGCGCCGCGACGGATACCCGTGATGCTTATTGGCGGCTTTATTTAACGATTATTCGGCGACCGCTCCTCTTGTTCCACGTCTTCTCGCGTGGGACAGGTGAAATGCGCCTCCTAAGCGACGCGTCCATCGTCTCGGAGCGTTCTCTGTGCAACTGGAGACTCATCTATCCGAAATTAACCGCGCAACCGTGCTTCGATCTCCGTGACTGCCCCCGCGAGTCGCGTCACGACGATCGGAAAGAAGACGACCAAGAAGAATGAACGGGTCGTTTACCGTATCGCGACGTTTGCGTAAGGTGTCGAGTCCTCAAGCTCTGGGCTTTTTGCAGTTGAATCACGCGCTCTTCCGCTCCATTCACTCTACTTGCTCGTAGTACGTAACACTTCAATGCGCGGTGACATGTCTAAAATGCCAATTAGACGCGGTAATTAGCGATCGCGATTACACCGCGATGTGCGGAATCGCGTCGAGGGAGATGGGAACCAATTCATTCGGTCGCACGTTGAGTTAAAAGCCAGTGAGACTTGACGCGAGCCGGTTCGTAAAGTGTCAACCCACTTGCCGCCGACATCCCCCGAGGAGAGTGCCGTGGAAAACGAAACTCGAAAGTCTTACGTCGATATACAACGACGACGACGACGACGACGACGACGACGGCACCCGGTTTCCCCTCTTCACCCCGTTGTGCCGCCCGCAACTCGTGACGCATCTAATAATTGGCTTCGTTGAAAACCGCGCTCCGCGACGAATCCTTCCTCTTCTATTTTCCCCCTTGACTCTTCGTTCCTCCGCGTTCCTTTTCGCCCCGCGTCGAAACCGCATCGCGTCGTCTCGCAACGTACGAAAGAAAGAGAGAGAGAGAGAGAGAAAGACGATTCCGTCGCTTCTTTTTTTTTTACTTTCTATTTTTTTTCTTCTCTCTCTCTCCCTCTCTCCCTCCCTCTCTCTCACGCGCATCTCCTTCTCTCGCAGCGGAGTGTTTCTCATTCCCCTCTCCCCCTCCCCCGCCCCTCCTTCCCACCCTCGCGATCCATTGAGCCCGCCACGTGGGAACCCGGATGATATTTTTACGTTTCGCCATTCATGTGGAGCACTATAACAGATTGTTTCTCGGAAACGTGGAGGAGAGCGGGGAAGAAGTTCCCTTCCTTCCTCCCTCACACCCCCTCGCCTTGCCGTGTGATGCCGCGAGTATTCCGTACGTTACGTCCCGCGCGCACCCCTCACGTGTGCCAGGACCGCGCGTATCCACCTACCGACTAATGACGCGGGCGAGAGCGTGGAGAATGATCATAAAAGTCTCACAAGTGAGTCGTTTTGTCTCCACGCTGTCTCGGTTCCTTTCTTCCTTTCTTCCTCGCCAACGGACCGGGCGGGCGTGTGTGCGCGCGCGCGCGCGCCTGTTCCCGTCTCCACGGTGACGATCTATTCGCGGTCATCAAAGACACCGTGCCGCCGCACGATTCGATCGATCACCCCCGCCCGCGCTCTCGGCGCGCGGTACGTTCCTTTTTCATTCGATACTTTATTGTCATGATAATGCGCGCTTACGTCTATTTGTACGGTTGTCCGTGTTGTCGCGCAGAAGAAGGCGCGATTAATCGCGGTAACGTCAAATCGTGCGTTCCGCCGCCTGTATCAACCATTCTTCTCTATCTAAGGAAGTAATTAGCTCGATAGTTACCGCGAAAAGCGTCGCGCGACGGCGTGTCTGTGAAATACATATCGCCGGTGGATTTCCCGGATGTCTGACAATCTCACACTCCGACAATCGAGTCCTCGACAATCGTGTGAGCGGAGCACGGCCATTTGCTGTGGAAACAGAAAGTACAAGCTAGAAAATAGAGAAAAGTAGGAATATATTATTGCAATATCACTCATCGATTCTCCGTTCCAAGTGATATAGCACGGACCTACTTATAAGATGTCTGACGCGACTCGCTTGTGTGAAGATAGAACCCGTCAAACCGAATGAAAAGTATCATTTTGCAAACAACCACTTGAGTTTTTGAAATATTAATTATAGAAAACTAGCTTAAACTACTCGACGTTGCTCGGGCTTCTTACATCTAAAGCATCTGGACTTAAAGTATCGCAAAATGTCAAGGAGATGAAATGAGGGGAACTCATTTCTTCAAGTATTCCTTCATTCCTTTCATATTTTCTGTATTATTCTAGAGAGCAACTATGCAAAGCTTGGTACGGATCGATCAAAGGGTTTAAGAGTTTCGACCAAAATGTCTCAATTCAAAATCATGTAAAATGTTTAAAATCTTACATCTAAAATCATCTAACTTCATCTAAAATGTCTGAGTCAATTGACAATCTCTTGACAACCGTGGAAATTGTGTAAATGCTAGACAATATTATAACACTTAGTTCTACTTTAGCATTACACATCTTCTATTATTGTCAAGAGATTGTCAACTGATTTAGACTTCTTAGGTGAGACTCCATCCTGGATGAACTTAAAGAGCTCGTCCCACCATATCATTTACCCCAATTTTCTATAATTAATACCACGAAAATTCACCGTGGTTTGCAAAATGGTACTTTTTTAGTTTGATGAATTCTGCCTGCATGCGAGTAGACGTGTGAGTCGTGTAAGATACTCTGATCGAACGGACAACCACGGTAATTGACTGTTCACAACAAAGTGCGCTTCACAAAAAAGCGCAAAATAGATCCCCCTCCGAGTCGAGAACGTAAACATTTCCGGGCCGAAACGTCGAAATTGCCAGGTTCTCAATCGGCATGAAGAAATAACCACATTGGAAGAAAGGATTAGTTGCGGTAGCAAGAATCTGTATGTGTCCGTGTCGAGGTTTTAGACCTGAACTTTCTAATACTTGTATATTCTGTGAAAGATCAGCGAATGTGTAATAAAGATGAAAACTGACATCTTACTTAGCGTCTCTAAATGGCAGAAAACACAAAATGCTACTTGTACGTTCTAAAGAGAGGAGCAAAGCTAGTAGGTTAGATGGAATCAAAACAAGTTGATATAGGCTTCAGTGTATCGAGATAGGCGTTAAATGGAACGTTGAGACCGGCAATAGGATCAAGATTTCGACATCTAGAAGTATAGCTGCTAGAGTAGGCATGTGTCTTAACTATGAAATCGACGTAGGAGCAACAGCAGTCAAAATTTCGGTTACAGTAGCAAATTTGTAGTTGTAACAACAAATAGATTTTTATCAAATTTCGCGATTAGCTGCGACAGAGAAATCTTGATCTTCTCCCATGCAAGAGCGTGCGCGTCTCTGATCGGATTCATAGACCACGCACGAGGCAAACGCAGCGCGTACCAGCCAGGGCCAGTCTATCAGTGGCTAACGGCGGACTACGAAAATAATGATTGATCGAGCAATTAAATTCCGTTGTCGTGCGCGGCGGACAGGGGCAAGCTCTCGAGGCCGACCGACGAGCCGTCGGTCGTCGCTGGGGTCGGCGGGGGCTGATGCAGCCGTGTACGACGCCACGGGGTGCCTTCGGCCACAATTGCTGGTAATGAGCCGACCCGAGGCCTTCCGAGGGGCCTCTTACGCCCCCTTCTTGCCTACGAAATCGCAGCCTCACGGCGATGCCCGAGACACGATGACAACGGGTATCGACGAAGACGGATTTCGTCGGGTCCGCCGTCGTGGCGGCGCGCACGACCCCACGGATTGATTCCGAGGAATAGCCGACGATTTCCTGGAATCCGGCCGCGAACGAGAAGCGACGTGTGCAGTGTTATGTAAATCGAGGGATGTCTTTGCGCGGCGTGAGTGTGTGCCTATATTGTCATCCTTCATCGCGGCGCTACAGGGTGAACGAAGTACAGGCGAACGTTTGTAAAAAAATTTGGCCACGCGAAACACGCGCGGATGAAAAAGTCCGTCAAATTAATGGGTGAAAAGAGTCGATGCTCTTGTGCGTCAATCTCTTTCGTGATATTTACGATGTGGGGTAAAAATATCAGTGCCCGGACATAGTTCAGGTTCTTATTGTTTTCATCTTTAAATACGAGTATTTAAAAACTTTCTACATAAAGTATACATACATATATATATATATATATATATATATATATATATATATATATATATATATATATATATATAAAATAGAGAATGTATATATCTATTTTGTGTTCTCTATATACTCCTAAACCCTTTGATTGATCTAGATCAAATTTTGCATAGTTATTCCTCAAGACCCTGCGGAAAATATAAACTGTATGAAACCTAGATATCCTACGCCCTTTCCTTAATTTAATCCCCTTGATAATTAAGTGGGCAATGCCGGATAATTTTAGCTGGTATATATATAATCCAAAAAGCTGAAGTATTCGTATTTAAAGACCAAAAAGATGCTCAGGATTAGATAGAGTAAAATACACAGTCTAGAAAAGAATCTGGTGTTTCTTGCGGCCAGCATTGCTGCATGAGTTTGTTGCGCGCTTTATGATCCCAAGAAAGAAGTTGACAACTAAAACTATGAACAATCGTTGCTGGTGACAAATCAGGAGAAATCAGGTTTGTCTAGATTGCCATCAAGAGAATCAATAATTGCGTATCAATAAATGGACGTTTCACTCTACAGGCATTGGTGCTTACACCTTACGCAATATTCGCATTACGCCGCCATGATTTGTGCTGAATTTTCGCTCGAAACCCGCGCTCTTCCGCTCAGTTTTCCTCGCATGTGTCGCAGCATTATCCCGGTTCATTCACGGCGGAAAAGCACCCACGTGATCATGATCTGACGTCGGACTCCGCGGCGACTATCGCTCGATTTCTTCCCGATCGCGCGCCACTCACTCGCCACCCCGTCGCCGAAAACGGGCGGCGTATCGCGAGTTCTCGAACACCCCGTATGTACACGCACGCACGTATGTACATATATCGATGATTAATCGAGTCAAAAGGCCGCGGTCGTTACAAAGTGTGCCGCCCGCCGCGACACGAAACCCATGCATTACCGCTGGAACGCCGGCGAAGGAGGACCAGTTCGTGTTCTAACGTTCATCTTGTCTCCGTCGATACACCCACGCTGTCCGCGAGCAACGGGCCCCGCAAGAAGGGGACGTCGGTACGACGATTGTGCCGGCGCAAAGGAATATCGAGCTCCACGAAGGGGAGTGCTTTATTGCACCTCGTGGATGGGCTACGAGGGGATAATCGTGTGCGCCTTCGGAATCCTTTCTTCCCTTTCCTTACGTCTCTCCCTCGCCGCCGCCGCCGCCGCCGCCGCCGCCGCCGCCGCCGCCGCCGCCGCCGCCGCCGCCACTCACATTCGGTTCCTCTTGACTTCGATTCCTCTTGCCCTCTCTCTCTTTCTTTCTCGCGTCTCCGAGTCGCCTCGCTGTGTGCGTTGTAGTTGTTGATCATCCTCCGCTCGATGTTTCGTTAGGAGGTGATCGATATTAATATCGAAAGCTCCGACGGTACGATCTGACGGGGGTACCGTGACGGGGAGAAGGTTTTTCGCGAAGAAGAAGGAGGAATTAAATGGTGCATTTCGCGCGACCGAATCCTCAGCGAGTGTTCCGAAGGTGCCTCGTTGAAATTCGAAGGTGCTATCAATTCCGAAGCTCTCGTAACGCCGCGATACATAATGCATAACTCCCGCATTATTTGGCCGCGGATATTGGCGGACGCTCGTTGGCTTCGTTTGCCGACACAAAGGGCCGCGGCTCCCGAAGAGAAATCGCCGATCGAATCCGTACGAATGTGCTCTGGGTGCGTGAAAAATGGCGCTAGACAGGAAGCGCAAAGTGGAGGTGTACGTGTGTATACGTATACAGCGGGAAGCGCGCGCGAATCCGCGTTCGTTAATGCGCGCCGCTTACCATAATCTAATATCCTTTAATATATGGGGTGAGGCGGTAGGGTGCCAAAGGCGCGCAAAGGTCGTAACACCGGGGGTCGGCCGCGGATATTTACAATTTTAATCATCGTCTCTGCGTGGGACTCCCTTGGAGAGAGGAGGACGGCACTTCCTTCGCGATTTCCTCTTCGATTCGGGGCCCGTCTCAGCCCGATTTCCATTTCGCTTGACAAATCACGTGTCGAACAATTATTAAAATACATGTGGTCGGCGCTGTTAATGGCGCCACGGTATCGGTGGAATCGCGCGCTCTTCGTCTCAAACAAAAATAGAAGATGTGACTGAGAAAGAAGGAAAGGAAAGAGAACGAGAGAAAGGGATGAAGAACGGTCGCGTCACTTGCCGCGGAAATTTTTGTTTTTTCCAATGGCATCGCGAAGGATTTTTAGACAAATTTCGTTAATTCGTCACGCTTGCGTCGAGAATCTTTAAATCTTCTTTTCTTCTAATAACTTTCTCGTAACGAATTGTTTGCCTGCTGACTATGCGGTTCTTTTCTGTTCTCCGGGACATTGCTTAGATGTCGGTAAAACGACGTTGAGAGAAAACAGAAATGTCTCGCCGAGAGCTCGTCATTTTGTTGTCATCCTCGCTGGTTCTTCTCTTTTTTGAAATGTCAAGGATCTTAACTCGCATTTGCTTGCGGTTTTGTGGCATTCCCTTTGTGCCTGCCATGCCAAGTCCAACCCTACCGTCGCACCATACGACACGCTTACTCATTATACAACAAAGGGGATACAACGAACTCAGCGGGTCTCTATGCGGTAGCTTTGACGGCGACTGTTGTTCTTCATAGCAACGTAACATACCACCCGAGTGATTCTACAATATTTGTTAAAAGAGAGGAAACACCGAGAATATTGATGAGGTCGTATATAAAAATTATACAACTACAAGATTACCCAAATCTCGTCTCTTTTCATCCCCTCGTGTTCTCAGAGACTATGATCATCGCTGCGTACATCAAGAGACAATGTTGAACACGCAAGCTCCGTGTGATGTCGGTGCCACAAGCAGACCTTAAAATCATTTTTTATCTTTTCTTCTTGTTAAACGCGGAAAAAAAGACTTCACTGCCGCAGCTAATCATGGTTTACTGAAGATGTATTTGTTGCTGCAACTAAAACCTTGGCTACTGTTGTCACTATGTTGGTTTTATAGCTGAATATATGCCTACTGACAGTTCTGTATTCAGAGACATACATATCCTTATAACGAGATTTAGTTATCACATACAAATTTTTGCCGCCGCAACAAACTCGTTCCGTAAAGAATTTGATGAAACGGATTCTTCAGCTTCTCCCTCATACAAGTCCAATATTCTTGGCGTGACAAACGTACAAACTGAAGTACTTTACTCTCTAAATTTCTCGGAATAAAAATATTACCACTCCAAATGGACATTTCCCTCTTCACAAGGGAACATTTCACATTTCACATTTTTAAAAAAATATTTTAAAAAACATCTTTAGAGCACGTTAAATAAATGTATGTATATCAATAAATATATGAAAAAATGATACAATGGCGACATGACAGTAAAGCATGGTCATCTTGTTTGTAATATATATTGTTAGAGTCACGACACAAAGTGAAGAATTCCGTGTTAAAGAGCGGACGAATTCAATCCACACAAGTGAGGAATCACTCCAATTCAGATGACTCGGTCGTCACTTGATCTTCCGAGTGAAATTTTGCTCCAAGAAATTTAGAGAGTCAACAATATTGCATCGAGCGACACGTCCTCGCGAATGAAGATTCGGTGCGCTAATTTGGTTCGCTTTAATTAGCTCATTGTCTTTAACGAACGTTTTGATACGTAGACACGTCAGATCGTGTCAAGTCGGCTGTCCGATAACGCGTAGTACCGGTGGACGGACAGGGTAGCGACAACGCGTGGGTATATGTAATTAAAGCCGGGAGAGGCTTGATAATCTGACGTCTGGCGCCTGGTTTAACGCGTTAATTATCTCGTTCTCGCGAGTATAGTCCGGTTAATGAGGTATTCGCTTGTAACTCGCCACCTACGTTCTTCGTATCTACACGTACACGCCGTTGCGGACCGAACGATTTTTACGTTTCTTCGCTATCTCTCTACGGTCCCGGCCCGCCGCGAACGTGACCTCAGCGGCCCGAGCGAAATGCGATAAACAGGGAATCGTTGTGTCGCCGTGCCTTACGATTTTATTAACTCGGAGCACGAGAGAAATTAACGCGATCGTGATGAAAATAGCGGAAGCGGCCTCTTCCTCTCTCTGTCTCTCCTTTCTCTCTCTCTCTCGTACACACGTGGGTTGATTCCATTGCCCACGTGCGATCGTAATTTATTCGCTTATTAATTAATACATGTACGACAAAAAACGTGTCATAACAGCGTGATGCGAATGGCAGACGAGACGATCCACTGGTATCCACTGGTGATTTCGTGCGATTGAAATAATCATTCCTGCAAATCCCAGTCATAATTCGTTGATTGCGAGCGGTCGGCTTACTCGTCCCCCTCATTTTTCCTCCTCGGTTAAACTGCGAGCGAGTTAAATGTTAGTTGCTGCTCGTAAAGCAACTAATTGGCCCAAGTCTCTCCTCTCCTCTTGGCTCCTCCTCTCTCTCTCTCTTTCTCTCTTTCCTCGTCTGTTCGCGCGCGTCCACCATCTCGTTCCCTCGTCGTTTTTTGCCGTCGTCCGCCGTTCTCCGTTTCTTGTTAGCACCGTGTAACGCGCGAGTAAGTACGATTATTACGGCCAGCAGTACACACCGGAGGCGTACTTGGCGAATAATATAAATTACGACGCCGATGTATTTCCAGCGCGCGGCCGCCGTACTTTGACTAGTCTTAACTTATCGCCGACACGCGCGAAACAGCATTGGCATCGGGCGATTTGAAATGGTACGAGAAGGGAAGGAAGGGGTAAGAATTCCGCGAGTAAATTTCATCATCGCGCGCGCGCGCGAGAGCCGAAAGAATTCCGCTGGGCAATATCATTAAATCAGATCGAGGTTCTCTTTCTTCCTACCGAATCGACACGGTCATTCTGTCGCGAAGTGTGCTGCAGTCTATACGTGCAAACAGCACGATCTACCGCCATTGTCTCCGCGAGACAAACCTTCTTGCTCAAAGATTTTACACGCGTAGTCTCTCTCTAAATTGCGATTGAACGACAATGACGTTAATTAGGCGATCTCGCGATTTCGTCGAGTCTCACGCAAATTAGTGGCCTGCGGCCTTTGACAGGCCGACGTGTGCATCGCGGTATCGCGATTTTCGTTAGCCTTGAGTCGATCCTGGACGCAACCGCGCCTCGCGTACACACCGGCGTCCGATGCAGCCCCATAAAGTCTTGTTTTTCGTTGTTCTCTTCTGGGTGAACCGACGGGGGAGGCTACGCGGCGCCCGGGGGCCCTCCCACGAGGAGGAGTGACCTCGGTTGCGGGCTTTCGCTCTTGGGAATATCCGCGCGGCACGCCGTCTTCTTTGGCGGCGCGGGTGCCGAGATGAACCCCTGCGCCACGTCCAGTTCACAGCGGATAACCTATTCCTCCGAAGAGCGTACCCTTCTTCGCTCACCTGTGTCGTGCTGCGGAAAAGAAAAAGATGCAGCTTCGCGAAATAGTTGAGGCTGATTGAGCGATACCCCGCGTTAGCCGTCAGGCGTGAGAGAGTCCGCTCGGCGACGTATTCGCTTCGTGGATATTTTAGCTTTCGGGCAGAAGAGCGCTACTCGACAAAATTAACTTAATTAGATTAACTCGCTAAATTTTTTTAGGAAAGATCTCACTAAAAACGAGTGAAAATACTGCCATTCGGAATCGCACAAATGAGTATTTCAATCTGTTGAAATGAATTTGATGGAGAGTGGAGGAAACCGGAGCTAGTTGACTGTCTGGCAAAACCGATTATTTTTGCTATTTTTTAACAAGTTACAGAATTAAGCAAATAAGATTTTTAAACATGTCAAAGATGGCTTTAAAATCCCTGCTTGCTTGACTTTGTTAAAAAACAGTAGAAATAATCGATTCTACCAACTTACTCCGGCCGAGCTAGCCAATTAGCTCTAGTCTTCCCTACATCAGATTCATTCTTCAATTTCGATTAATTTGTTCAATGTACTGATATGTACTATTAAAACACTTGCTATGTTTATAGTGAAATTTACAATGCTCTTCAGCAAAATAAGCTTTACTGACAGCCTATTCCTGAACTATTGCGTAGTGAGAAAAAAAATTGTATAAAATTAAAAAGATTGTATAAAATAAAAAAATTGTGTAAAATTAAAAAGATGTTATAAGAAGATTTTATAAAACTATAACATATTCTTTCCGTGTATTATAATAGAAAAAAATATGACATTCTCCTCGTATGTGACTAACTCGGAGAAGTTGAGGAAAAGTGACAACGCGACGAATATTTTAATTATGCACGCGACGATGAGTCGAATAACTCCCGGATTGAAACGAATCGGTTCAGCGGCGTTTCAAGGAATGACGGTGAAGACGAGGAAGCCGTGTCGTTAACGCGAAGATACGATCCCTCGACGACGTCGCCGGTCGCCCCGTTTAACGCCCCTTTCGCCTCCGAGAAGTGCTCCTAATGGTTTCGCCGGCCTACTTCAAATTGCCGTAGGAACGAGCGGAAGACGCGCGCCGGTTGCCCCGCGAAGAACAAACCTAATAACGAGCGGACGAGCGCGAACGAATATCTCGGGGTAGCCGCGGACGGATAGCAACGTCTCTCGCTGTGGTAAACACTATCCCGCTATGTCGTTACTTAAGTGATTGTTAAAGGCGTCTTGCATTCCGTGCTCACCTTATAATATCTTATTTACGCGAAGGTACTCCCGTGAAAGAAAGAGAGAGAGAGAGAGAGCTGGTCTCAAGAATAGACACGAGCGACCGCGTTCGCGGATCTTATCATTACGCAAAATAGACAATTTGTTAAAATTGATCGTTCGATAAGCGTTGCTTATTTTTCTTGAATAATGTTTGTCTGCTCCACGTGTCTATGATTTTTTACGGCTGTCACGCGCAAACCACTTATTCCAAGAGAGAGAGAGAGAGAGAGAGAGAGAAAGGTGGGAAGAAGAATAATCATGCTGCCTAACCATAGATTCTTATCTCTAATATCGCGTATCCTTTCTCCCTGATAGCCTAATAGCGACATCGCGTAATCTCTCTTATCGCGAATTATCGTTTTGACATGTTCCCGCGGTGGAATTCCATCGTGAAGTCCATCGGCGAGTTCCTTGACTCCGCGGCCGCTTTTTCGCGGATAGTAGTCAAATGCACAGGAGGGTTAATCGCGGCCGACGTCGGCCTACAATCCAGGGTTATATTCGAGCGCGCCGGACCCCGTACCGTACACGTCTACATCGATAGAGATACCGACGTACCGTATACGCGAGCCTGCATGCGCGAGGGAGTCGAGTCGCCGGTCGGTCGAGCCGGTAATGGGAGGTCAGAGGTCGGCGCGCCGCCAACGCTAGCGAGGAAGAAGGACGACGTGGTGGCGGCATCGGCGGCGCGGCGGCGAAATATACATATATATATATATATATATATATATATATATATATATATATATATATATACATATAAATTTTTTTAAACATACACGTCTATACGCGCGCAAGCCGTGTGCATACACTTAAGCGCATTCAACGTTGTATAGCCATCGAGAGCTGGTCTCTCCTCTCGCACTCGGAGAGGAGGAAGAAGAGGAGGGAACGGTGCACGTTGCAGAGAGAAAGAGAGAGAGAAGCGAAACCTCGCGGAGAGGGCTGGCGCGCGATATGCGGCTCTCGAAACCGTGGGAACGCACGTGGCCCCACGCGCCTAACTAACCCCCTTCGCCGTGCAATGTCTTGCAGCGCGCGCGTTTGTCCGCCTTGCCACCCAAACCCTCCCTTACGATACTCTCTTCTCTTCCTTCTTCTCCCTTCCCAGGCTCCCAGAGGGAACACCCTTCTTCCTCTCTCTCTCCCTCCCTCTCTCTCTCTCCCCCCCTCTCTCTCTCTCTTTCCCTCGCGCTCTCTTGGACTTTCCGCCATTCCACCCACATTCTCCCCCTTTGCCATCTTCTTGCCTACCTGCCCGCCTCTCTTTCCTCCCCTTCGTCCTCCATTCACCCTTCGCTTCCTTCGTTCGTTCGTTCGACGCATTCTTTTCACCTTTCCTTCTTCCACAATCCACCCACCACCGTATTCATCTTCCGCTACTCCCTCGTCTCTCCTCTTTCCTCGTCTGTTATTTCGCCTATGTCCACCTCTCTACGTTCTTTGATCTCCTCCCCTTGCTCCCATCGTCGGAGCGCGAGGTACATCCTCCCGCTTCTTCGCCTTCCCCGTCGTCGTTGTCTTCTTCTTCTTCCCCTTCTTTGCATGCGAACCATGACCATCTTCGCCGGTCAGAGTTTTCCTGCCATCTTTGCTACCGAATTACCCTGAAAAGACGTATTCCTCCGCTTTGTCCAATTTTTTATTGGAGATTTATTACATCTTATGAGGTCTGTCGTGTCGTACATTTAGAGAGAACTCTTCACAAAAGAAAAAATTTCTCACAAAAAGAAAAACACGTTTTGCCGGAAAGGAACTTTTATTTATTGACTTGTCCTGCTCCGGCTTTATGTTATCCTGACGAGAGAGAAAAGAAGTTGACAAAAGAAATCGAGAGGGAAAGAGAATTATGATTAGTGCACGAAAGGCTTGGATGTGGAATCCGTAGGAAACAATTGCGAAATAGACAAGACACGAGTGTAGCCCTGTGCTGCGGAAAAATACGCGTTTATTGACTCGTGACCTTTCGGCGTAATCGATTCGATCGTAACCAGAAGCAAACCACGGACAGGAAAGTTGAGTTACGTTGTACCCACGTCCCGCCGCGTGATCCCCGGCTCGGTCGCCCTCCCTGACACCCCGACGTCGTTCACGGTGCACCAGCTCCGGCACTTCGAAAATTGATTATCGCCCGACGTGTAATGATCCATTACGCGGACTCGAAGTGCGGCCGTACGGATGTAACGGCGGAGCAAACTGACAATCACTGTCCGGAGCGGTCGTGAATTATGAACCGATAATCCACGGTTGCCGACGACGACGACGACGACGACGACGACGACGACGACGACGACGACGACGCCGCCGCCGCCGCCTGGCAATAGGATTTACGCGTTTATCGTCTACAACGCGAACTGCTGCTCTAGCCCGCGATACATCGATCCATATTTGGCGCGAGCTCTATCCACGTGAGCACGTCGGACCTCCACAATGAGAAGTTATTCATCCGTGAACAGGCGCGCGCGACGAATCGCTTCGATCTCTCATATGCCGCGATTGTAATTTCACAATTGTACTTATCTTTATCTTCAACTCATTAACATATACAGCCGCGTCCGTGCGAGAAACAACGGCGGCTTTCTGTGTGCGAGCGCAACGAAAAAGTTCTGGAACGAACGTTCGCGATTTGAATCTTTCCTCACTTAAATTCTCGAAAAAAAGAAAAGATAATCCTGTCTCGAGCTAGGTGAAAGATTTCCCTTTGCGCTCAATAAAGCGATATTTAAACAATTCTTCCCAGTTGCGCCAGATTATTTCGCGGTTTCCCGAAACATCCGAAGTGTCAGTTCCCAGCTTCTCGTGTCGACCGTTGCAAAAATCGAGCCGGCGTTTCCCCCGTCGACTTGAATCTGTTCGCGCAATTGCTCAAGGCAACACTCGAGACGCAAAACAAGCGTACTATATATCTCGTTGATAACCGTACATTGCGACGCTTCCCGTCAGATGGTAGCATCTGATGGATGCGGTGGCCGGCGCGCGGCCGGCTACAAAGGAGGAAGCGAGCCAATCGGAAGGCAACGATCCTTCCAGGAAGTGGGGCGCACGTGCACGTTCACGTGGGTGACACGGGCGACGTCGAGCAACGACACGTGAGAAACTACGTCGGGCCACTGCCGTCGATAAATGGACCGTGCGTCGGTATCGAGCGTCGTGAGATTTCGAGAGAGAGAGAGAGAGAGAGAGAGACAGCGGGAAAAAGGTGCGGGGTGGAATACGACGGGCAAGGAAAGAAGAAACGTGCTACCCTGCACGCGGAGGTGGTAGATGCTTACCTAGGTGGTTCGGTTACCGCGAAAGGAATCCGGGAGTCGAAACCCTTTATTTCGGTAGGACCGTCATAATACCGAAGATACGGCCGAATGACCGGTGAGGAGGCCCATTTCCACTTCTGTCGTCGCTCTTTGTCTTCCTTTTTTCCCTCGTCTTTTCCTTCTTCTCCTTTCTTGCGCGACTGAAGGGGGGTTGCGACGGAGTCCGTCGAGAAATTAGCGACGTTTAAAAGGGTGGAGCCGACTCGTCCGCTCTCTGTCTCTCGCCCTTCTCGGTCCCTTGTCGATTTTCTGCGCGACCCTACGCTGCGCCGCGTTCCTACGCGGTCCCGACGCGAGATGCGGCGTCTCGAGTTTAAACTATACTACTAACTAATTGCATACCCCGGCGAGTGTGTTTCGACAATGTGGGCACACACCGCGCGCCGTGGGCAGACAGTTTACCTAATCGTCGGGGTCCGAAAAAAGAGTGGCCCGCTGCACCGCCCTAACCACAGGCCCGGGGCCCGCGGCGACCCGCTCTCACTCCCCCAGCGCCTTTCCGAACCGGCGCTCCGCGCCAGTTTCAACCCCGACCCCGGCAGCGGAGTTCTTAATTTTCCGAAAATTTATCGCCTCGGCTCTCTTTTAATCGCGCTGCGCTCGCTCGACGGCTGCGAGACGTATACGGGCGGGGATCTTTACGCGCCGGAATTTCGCGGAAAGCTCGAGGACGATTGGTGCTCTTCTTCCTTCAGTCACTCCTCGATCGATCTATTTTGTAGTCGCAAATAGGTGGATTTCTGAGTCGAAATTTTGACCCTACTTTCAGCCTTATTCCATTCAACACCTATTTCGATTACTCTGAAACCTACATCAGTCTCTTTTAATTCTACCTAATCTACCCGAGTCGAAAGTTTGATTCTACTTGCAGCCTCACTATTCCACCCATTTTGACGCTAAAGAAAGTGAAAAGGGAAATTTCGGACATCATCAGAGTTAAAGAGTGAATTGTATTATTAGAATTAAACCTACTTTACTTCTACTGCGTTGTAGAATTCAAGGTTTAACATAGGGCCAAACTTTCGACTCGGCAATTGGCAATAGAAATATTGTATGCCTGATCACAATCTGACGTACTCGTTGACCATGCGCAAGATGCGATTTTTTAAAAGGCTTCTCTAAAAAGTAAATCAGTCATTCTGGGCATATTGCACTCGACCGCTGCGATAATTAAGTTCGCGACCCACCTCGCGATTCGACCGTTTCGGCTTCCCACAATGCGCTCGCGGTACTGAGAGAGCCTGAGCTGACCGAGTACCCTCGCCCTTTGCCGCCGGTAATTACTTCACGGTTCATCCTCATCATCATTATCCAAAGGTGACCGAAATTAGTGTTCAGAAGCCTGAAGGAAGAAGAACGCTCGGGCCGTCTGCGGCGCGTAGCGCGAGCGCGCGGAGATCTCCGCGCGGCAACTCCTGGAATTCTGGACCGATCCTCGTGGTCCCTGTGAGACCCACGAGGTCGCCGGGGCCCTGTGACCCTTAGATAAGGCTCACGCCCTAATAAGAGGGTACACGGTGGAGCACCGTGAGGGGACCGTGGCAGCTTCTCTTCCTCTTTCCTCCGCGTCTCGTACCTTCTTTTTTCTTTCCTTTTTTTGCCTCGCAATCGTAGCTCGGGGCCTCGCCCGACTGAGCGATCTAATCCGCCGGGTAATCTGTGGTTAACGTTTTAGGGTAGGCCCGCGGGGTCTCATGACATTCCACAGTCACTGACTCCCACAATTGTCGAGGTTCAAGACGCGACCACTCGAGTGCCACCGCGAACTCGGATCTTTACCCCTTCCGCGTTCAGCTCCTCACGTTTTTGGCGATGTCGGTTTCAGTATCGGAAAGACACGAATCCTTCTTGCCGAAAGGACTGTCGCGGAATACGTGCTGAGTTGGTTTCTCAATATTGTGTTTGTATTCAAGACTATGCTGATATCATATAAATATACTATGCTTAGTAAAAAATGTATATTCGCTTGCTAAACGGAGGGAAAATTTTAATTTTATTTTCGATCCCAATATTCTATTTAACGTCTACTTCCTGATATTCTGAAGCACGTATTGCCTTCTTTTGACTCTATTTAACCTACAGCTTTGTCTAGTGGTCCTCTTTAGAATCTGAAAATGGCATTTTGTACATTTTCTGTCATTTAGAAACTCTAAGGACTTCAGTTTACATATATGTTAAGCATACACTGATCTTTCAAAATATATAGATATTAAAAGATTTAAATTACTTTTTACAACGATTCAAATAATTGAAAACCACTGCTGACATGTATATGCACAGTAATCAATTATAAATATATAAAAATTATTTCTTGAAATAATGTGTTCTCTTAATTTAAGATAAATATTTTCTTCCAAATGTCACATTCTGCATTAGGTATTATCACTTCGATTCCCGCCGATTACTGCGCATACAACAGTGGCTTTCGACAGCTTGAAGCAGTTACAACTTCACTCGATAAAAAGTGTAAAAACCGTTTAGTTATCGAGTGTGCACGTCTGTTGTCGAATTGCTGCGATATGTCACGGACAAGTAACTTCCAAGTAAAGAAAGGAGCAAAAAGGGAAGGTTTACAGAGCGCTGACCGAACTCGGAATGTATTCCCGTGAGTGACGTTTTATTATTATTAGAATAAATGAAGGAAGGATCACCCACGATTACCGGCGTGAAATAGCATCGGGTCGCTGTGCGAAACGTTGTCCTCGATTTAGGAAAACGACTAGCCTCTTCCGTGGGACAAGTCGCTGCGCTCTATGAGGCAGAATACCAGGAACTGTAACATTGTGATTATTGTAATTAAATCGTTCCCCCGGGCCGCGGTAAAGGATACGCGCAGCCGGACGGTCCTTCTTCCTCCTCTTCCATTCGTCTTCCTTCCTCGAAATTCATTTTCACTCGTCGCTCTGCTGCTGCTCGCGGTATTCTTTCTCTCACTCTTTTACGCATCTAACTTCCCACACTCCTCCTCCTCTTTGGCACTCTCAGCTACCTGCAATCGTAAAATACATCGTCTCTTTGTATCCTCCGGGCCGCAACAATCTTATCGGCGATTTCGGCGCTGGGCGATTATTTTTTCGCACTTTGCGCTAGGACCAATTAATCATTGCCATTCTGAAATCACACAGAAACGAACAATTAGCATAGCTAAGTTCAGGTAGGATTGACAAATTAGTTGCAAAACTGGCGCAAAGACGCACGCACGACGTTGAAACTGAAGATATCGAGCCGCAATAAATTCGTTTCGCTTGATATCAAATAAATAATGCACTCACTCAATGTGCCATTTCTTTATTTATATATTATACTTCGAAGAAATATATATATAAATAAATGTTATTACTTTACGGAGACACAGAGTGAAATAGGTGGACGTGTTCGTCACGAAACTCACGAACACTCGAGATAAGAGTTTCTGGAAGCGTCCAGATAAGAAAGTTGCAGCAGCCACTTCGCATAATTGATACAGATGGTATCTCTTCGTCAAGCAAACAACGATCGATATCGCATTATATCCATTACTGGCTTCATTGGATTCACACGTATATATGTATATATCTGTTAAATTAGCGAAGATACATCATGTTCCCGCTGGTTTGATTTAGAATAACGTAGAACACAGGCGGGACTGACTTCGCTTTCGCCGACCGGCCAGGAAACGAATAAGCAACGTGACGACAGGCTTCGGAATTAGCTCGATGATGAAGGAGCGAAGGGTGAGCGCCGAGCGCCGCTCTTGTTTGCTCAGCGTTTCATCACGCTTTATTGTCCGTGGAGAAGGCGCGGAAATTAATTAAAGTTAAACAGCACTAACTGATCGGCAAGCGCGTTAACTGCCGTCCATTGTCGGGAAAGCGGGAACGATGGTCAGCCTTATTCTACGTGGATACGCGTGATGACTTACGCCGGAGAAGGGATCGACCGGCGGCGCGGTAACTGCTGCCTGTTTACCTTCCGCGGGAGATTGAACCTGGGGGAGATTATCGTGCTCTTCCCTTCCTTACGCGAATCATGTTTTAATCACAAAATCCCATTTTCGTTGCTCATTCTCAAGCCGTTCGCGCGAAAGAGAGAGAAAGGGTGTCCTGCGTCGTGTAAATATTCTCAATCGTTAGTTCGAGGGCAAATGATCGCATAAATCTAGAATCATAATGATCTTTATGATTCTGTACGCTGAATTTGATACATACTTCTATTTCCAGAAGAGTCCCTTCTTCTCTTATCTTTTCAAATAGCTCCTTATAGTTCGATACTTGGGTTATATCACATAGATTTTGATCTGACTTACGATATCTTGGAAAGAATAAATATTTGAAGGATAAATAATCGATTACACGTAGTATATTTGTATTAGAGAAAAGAAGATTGTCATATTGTTTCGTACGGCCGATTAAACTATTTCTTCTTCTTCTCTTCTTCTCCTATAAAACTTTGATTTCAATATATATTGTTTGTGTATACCTCCGAAACAAAAATAAATATTATTTATATACACGAAGAATATATATAAAAATTTCTTCGCTTATTCTCACTCTTTATCTCTTTATTTTTTTAACGGAAAATAAAATACGCGTACGTTGAGAACGCGTAATTTAATTTAATACAAAAATTACACCATACATGTGACAATTTCAAGGAATATCACATCAGTATTATATCAAGATAACTTTTTCTCTCTTTTCTATATAGAAAATCTTTATAATATATTAATTATTTCTTTCTCATATATATATATATATATATATATATATATATATATATATATGTGTTTCTTCGTAATATATTCGTATTTATAGAATTAGTTGCTTAAATACTATAGCAGTGCTGGCATGTCTCATGATCAAATCATAAACTAGTATTAATAGTCGTTACTTGAAATTTGCCTCATGTGAAATACTCAGTTTTCAATTTAAAGTTAAATGTGAACTTTTTGACTGAATCACGATTACAAATATAATGTTAAGTACATCATATGATTCAACTGAAAAATGCAGATCCAGCTCTAAATTCTAACCTGAATATCTCACGTGAGACAAGTTTCAAGTAACGACTGTTGATACAGAGAGTGAAAGTGAGAAGACGGGGGGTGAATCTCTGAAAAACACGAGATCGTCATTGCGCCAGCAAGACATTTTTTTGTGTGCATGAGTTTTTATTTTTTAATTCATAACAACAACATTCAATTAAGTATGTTCTACGTTCGACTAGGGTGAGGTATTCTCTCGTTCCTTTCTTTCTATTTGGTAAGACCGTATATTAACAGATAACCGGGCACATCCCCAAGTCCGATAATATTTCGAAGCGATTTATCTTAAACATATTCTTGCGTGATCGGCATGTCGACAATTTGGTCGAGCTGAGAACGGCTGGAGAACGAAAGCATACGACAGTGTAGAATCAGTTTACACTCACGAGTACATTATATCTACACGCGCGTTATGTATACGTATATTTACAATGATCTTATAAATTAGTGGTAACTAATAGGAGGGAAAGGAACTGGGAAATGCGCGCGTGTCACATGGAAATTAATTAGGGAACGCCAGAGTACCTGTACGCGACATATCGGGGATCGAACAAATCGTCTTCTCATAGTTGGCTAGGTGTCTCGGTAAATTTGTCAACTCTTTAATTTTAATGACGTTTTGAACGAAATGAAAATCTGCCTCGTCGCTTCATTACACATCGCGTTGTCCTCGTTATCGAAGGTGTTTTCACGCGTCCGTTATGTGAATAAATAAGTGATAAATGCGTAAGGACGAAAACTCACTCGATCCGAGCGACTAACGGCGAATGTCATTCCCTAATGGAGAATCGACACCGAATTCACCGAGCACAATCTGTTTCACGCGAAAGGGACTGCGGCTATTCCGATACTGGCTTAATGCGAGGCGTGGGTGGTCTACACGGGTAAGCGGTATCTCACTCCTAGATTAAACGAGGAAGATCTTTGGAACCCCACTCGTGCACCGCCGGTGGCACCGGGATGGGCGAAGGTGCCGCGGCTAACTGCCAACGAGACTGTCCTTCTGCTCTTCCTCCCGCGTCCTTATCTGATCGAAATTTCGAATTTTACGGGAAAAAACACGCGGGGGATGACCGACGACCCGGGGAGCGGGGAAGGCGATCAACACCGTCGATATACGCGCGACATCGACACGGTAACGTCGCACCTCTCATGGCGTAGATCGTTATCTCGAACAATCAATTATCCCGACGCCTGGCGACCGAATCGTAACTGTGAACGCACTTTTAGGAACTGGATACCGTATACCTTTCGAGACCCGTAAGAAAAATGCCTCTCGTAACACGAGCGATATCTTCCTTTTCCTGCCGTTGCCGCGCGTCATTCCCGAGCGCAATTAAAACCGTATCGCGACCCTTCCGGGATTTATTGCACCGCCCAGTTAACAATTGCACCGTCCAAACAATAATGCTAATTCCTAATGTCGTCTCGGAAGAACGAGTTTGTATAATTTACGAACGTTTCAAGTTACCTGGTGCAAATCAATCGGTTCTCATCCGCTAGTTAATTCCCCGATATGCCAATGTGTGTGTATTACGTGTGCAAATACTCCTCGGAATTCTGCGGTTACACAGATAAAAGAAATTACATTGAAAAATGCACGATGAGAAGTCTCCTCAGCTGACAACGATCGCGATGTCACATGCCAAATCTGTACAGTATTGACGTCGTGTCTCATTGCAGAAGCGAAATAATGCGCCGTCGTGACGTCGCACAATACAGAGAAGAAACTAGTCGCAAACGCGCGCAATAAGTTTTCGATTCGTACGTGCGAGGAATACTGTTTTCACGCGAGTTACAGTGTCGCGAGTTACAGTATCTATATAACTATATGTTCACATTTTATCTAAGAATATATTACAGCATCTAAATATACATATATATGCATACGCACACGCATACACACACATTTACACATTTAAGAGCGTATGTACAAACGCGCGCGCGCACTTTATGCAAAAGCCAAATAATATCCTGAAAAGATCGATTAAATATATTCACAAGACTTATTCGCTAGAGCAATAAATATTCGCGGGCATATTTACAAGGTATATGTTACACGTAGAAGAAATTGCGTGTCTTTTGTCCTGCACAACAGCAAAATCGGCCACAGTTATGCAAGACTGATCCAACCCACCAAATTTTTTAGTTTTTATTTTTTTTTTTGCCAATGAATAGCCCAGAAAAATACTTCTTTCTCTTTTCCTCAAAGTACTCTTAAAGAGAAGAACATTGACTCTGCTTGACTTCTTGAACGAATTGAGCGAAGAACCACTGTGATATCTACACTTTTTAAACCGTGTATTAAATTTTCCTTCTCATTTCTCCAGAAACATATTTCATGAGAGTTGGACAATTCTTGCATAATTACAGCCAATTAATATCGACATGCGATAAGAGTTCTCTTTACGAAATATCGTTCGCGTGATTTATCTGCGCAAAACAAGGTGGTACATATGTTAAAAGTGAACTCTTTGAAAGGAATTTGAAAGATTGCTGAAAATCTCAAGGCTTTTCAAATCAGAGTAGAATAAACGGAACGCGCACTTGAAATAAATTCGATAATTCATATGCTTTGCGTAATTGCATATTTTAATATTTCGTCAAATCACGTGACAAAAAACTACGAATGATAATCGTCTGTCGATACAAACGGCAACATTCAATTCGTACTTGTCCGCTGTTGTTTGTTCAATTAAAAATAAAATTATCCTAGGTATATTAAACATCGGGAAACATTAAATATGTGCGCCGACATGAACAAATCGTACTCCGAGGCCGACATCAGAAAATTCATCATTCATTACCTCGCTCGATCGGGTAATATCGAACGGAACGTCATGCAGCGGAAACATGAAACAACAAACCAATCACTCTCAGTTAATATCTTTCAATTGCACTTGATAATAGCCCACTGGGTCGCCATTCGCGAGATAAATACTTGAGCGCGCAGTATCGCGAGGTAACTCAAATTAGAGTCACTGTTAGTCTCGCGTTGTTACATCGTTCACAACGTTAGTTATTTCGTTGTAATTTACATTTTGTTTAAAGCGCGCGAAGGGCAATTTTGCGCACGCGCTGCCGCAGTACACCGCGCCGCAGTCATGTCGCAGATGTCTAATCGATTCTGAAATAAAATCCCGGGAAATCAAAGTTAAATATTCTCTCTCCGTGTTTCGTTTAAACGAACAACGCTACTCGTTCAGGAAAGAACGACAATCGTGTCGTGAAACTGTTCCGTGAGAGATTTTCGACTGGAATTACGCCTTTCTTCTCAATCTCGTCCTACTATGGACATCCGAAACGAAAAGCGGAAAGTTTCCGATACCTTGCGAATAGAATAGCGCTCATGACTAGAACAAAGCTACGAAAGTTTCGCATCGCGAAATCGGAGAAAACGGCTGACCTTTGTACTGCCTGCACCGTTTGCAGCGACGGTAAGCCGATTTCAAGAGAAGGAGAAAAGAGAAAAAAAGAGAGAGAGAGACAAAGAGCCGTAATAATCGAACGTCGCGTTTAGAGCTTATAGCTAGAAACTCGCATTTCCAATGGAAATCGTCGAAACAGTTTGGTGATTATTTTCTGGAATTCGAAATGATTCGAAATCCTCCGAATCGAAATTTTAGCCCTACTTTGGATCTGAACTTTATAACATCTGTATGTTATGAAAAATCAGTATATGTGTGAACACGTGAAAACTGAAAGCCTACTTGGCGCTTCTAAACGACAAATAAAATACGATTTTCAGGTTCCTAAAGAGGCAAAGATAATAGATTAAATAGAATCAGAAGAGATCGACTTCAGAATATCAAAATAGACGTTAAGTGGAATATTGAGCTCGAAAGTGGGCTCAAAATTTCAATTCGCGTCGTGCGATGTCGATCTCGAGTCACGATTTGATCACGAAGAATATACATATGATATATACGTGTATAAATTAGCCTCGATGCGGCGAAATTCAGACCTAATCAGGATCGCAGCAGTCTCGACGAGCCTTAACACCATAATGAGTTACGATGCGTATACGTACGGGAGGTTGAGGAACAAACTTATCGTAATGTTCATCAAGTTAACGTTTCATAATGTCCTCTATGGTGAAACCGAGCTTGATAGGCGCGATCGTGCTGGTTCTCTCAATCGGCAGGAGGTTGCTCATGCGTTCCGTTAATTGTCTGACCTCGGTAGAGGGAGAGGTGATCCTCGAGTTCGAGGACACTGGGCTCGTGTCGACTCGAAGGTCCTGTGGGACGTCGGGTGGCGTGTGCGTGAGAAGATGTGTCTTCAAGTTGCTCCTTTGATTGAAACTTCGTCCACAAACCGGACATTTGTGCGGCGACTCCTCCATGTGCAGAATCCTGTGGACTGCCAGGGTTCTGCTCTGGCAGAATCCCTTGCCGCAGTCGTTGCATTTGAACGGCTTCTCCTTGCTGTGTATGTACCTAAATGTTTATGTTTCCGTCAACATCCCGCCGTGAATTTGAGAGTTTACGGTCAATCTGGGCTCATAATCCTCTACGCGCATGTTCGTTTTCCCGATTAAGCTTCGAAATTTAGGAACTTAACATCCTTTGTGTGTCTCTCGCGGCTCTTCGCAATTTATAGCGTTTGTTTTTTTACAACCAGTCGAGGAAAGGTCGCCTTTCACCTCGATGAACTTCAAGACACATACGGGGGATTTCCAATAGGAAAATTTATCTTTGTTAATAGAAGAATTAATCTTTCTTTAAATCTCCTATTAACAAATTCTTCTATTGGATACGGACGTGTTGCAAGATTCATTGAAAAGAAAGAAACTTGTTGCAACTCTTTCCCCCATCGACATGCACTGAGAAAATTATTTTTGCATTGAAACTAAAATATTTGGTACATAGAGAGGAAAATGATTAAAAATTTATTTGGGTAAAATGAAAGTTTATTTCACAGAAATAAACTTTATATCTCGCGCAAGTAAATTTCCAAGTATTTTCTTTCAGTGTACGTACGATTTGGTTCGCATTATATATTTTTCACTTGTACCAAGTACATGTATTATTAAGGAAGCAAAACACGTAACGGCTATTAAATGTTTTGGTTGCAATTATCAAATATTTAGTTCATCCCATTTCAAATTTTAGCTCGGTGTATTTTCGTTTCGACAACAAAATTCTTTTTTCAGTGTAACATGTCACGTCAACATTAGCATGTGAAGTAAAACTAGTCGATATTCGAAATGCAAAATGCATATCTTTTGTCGGTTTTGTTCGGCTAATAGTTATATGGGATTTGCTGATTATTAACAATGTGCGGGGACAAATTGAAATTTTGTTAAAGGAACGAATGACACGTCGGTATCAATGAGCTATAAACACTGTTAAATTTATCGATTTTTTCCCCGTACGTGCAAAAGATTTTCGACGAGTTACTCTCCTTTTCCACGATATTCCAACGCTTGCAATCGTCGTGCGCCGCTCGCACATTGTACAAAGTTGTTCATACTTTTGTTAAGAAAAAAGCGATACAGGACGACTTGAAATATTCGGAAATCAATGAAGCGTCTTTCATCAATGCGATAAAATTGGCAAAGTCATATCGAGCAGCCGCGCTTTTGAAATGTTACTTACCGATGATCTCTCAAGTGGTCCTGCCTGCGGAAAGCTTTGCCGCATATGTCGCATGAGTACGGCCGTTCGTCGGTATGCGTCCTCTCGTGGATCAGCAGATTGTAGCTCTTGGTGAACTGCCGATTGCAGAACTTACAAATGAACTGTTTTTTGGGTCTCTGGCCGGGTATCCGCCGTGTGAGAAACGACGCCGGCGGCGGTACCGGCAGCAGGCTCTGATGAGCGTGATGATGATGGTGGTGATAAGCGTGAGGGTGTGTCTGAGGGCAGCAACCCCTCACGGCCAACAGAGCCGCACCCCTCAAGAACCAATTGTCCAAGAAAGACGGATGATAACCGCCGTTGTTGTGTTGAGCCGCTTGCACGTGTTGTTGCTGCTGCAGATACCTCGTGCCGGTGATATGAGCCCGACTCCACCTCGAAGACGAGAACGGCAATTGCTGCTGTTGTTGTTGTTGTTGTTGAGGTGGCGACTGGTGATGCTGATTCGCATGATTGATCGGCCTCTCGACCGACGGAGGTGTCTGTGGCGGCGTTAACGGCTCTGTTTTCGTCTCCATCTTACCGCGTGGGAAGCCGCGACGACTATGACGGCGACGGCGACGGGGGGAGAGGAGGGAGGTGGGAGGGGAAGAGGGGGAAGAACGATAGGGAGAGTCTCACGATATAATAATCAAAATCACTCGGGTTCTATCAGTGAATGACCGCGTCTTCGTTCATCAAGGCCGGCGAGTCGCTGGGGTCCGAGTGCGGGTGGACGCGCGCGCGGTCTCGTAGGCTCGACGGCGTAGTGACACAGCGTGGTAACGGCGAGCCGGACGGGTGGACCGATGGCGAGAGACGCGACGGAAAAAAAAGAAGCAAGAGGATATTAGCTAGCGAGAGCCGACGCGATACTAAGCTCTCTACCAGTGAACCGCCGCACGATCCCAGGGTCGCCGTTTACCTGGCCTCGACGAGAGACGACACGGTGGCTCCTCCTACCGTGTCTCGTACGTTGGATACGCCGGTTGGCGGCCCGACTTCCACCAACTCCACCGGGGCGGAGCTTCCGGGTCGGGGTGATCCCTCCAGGGCGTCGCGACGCTATCCAGCCGTGGACAACCGCTGTCCCCCGCCGCCGTCTCGCCGTCGCCACGCGCCCGCAAGACAGCCGGGGGTGTCCGCTGCGATGTAAATTGAAGCGATGTTACCGCCGCGGATGGGTCGCGTGGGTGTAGGCGAGTGTGTACGTGTGTCGTCGTCGTCGTCGTCGTCGTCGTACACTCCGTGCGCGCGTGCGAGCACGCGGCTGTACGTGTGTGGGTGCGTATGGCAACGCGTGTGCCGGCTGCGCGTCGATGCGTGCGTGCGTGCGTGTTCGGGAAGCAGGCCGGGTGAGATCCCATTCGCAGCTATTCGCATGCCGGACGGGTGCCTATGGTCGCTGAGTGGCGGTGGACCATGTCGCTCGAGACGAGAGAGGGGAAATTGAGCTAATTCGTCAAGCTTTGAGTCTCTGACTGACGAGTAGCTGTTTGCAAGACAACAAAATACGGGAGAAAAAAGAGAGAGAGAGAGAGAGAGAGAGAGAGTTCACTTTTATGTGAAACTTAACCAAACGAGACTCTCACAGTTGCACAACCGTGACGAAACACATCCAAGTGGTTGAACGTCACTTTTTGAAGATATATTTTCGTGCAACAGGGCTAACTTCGAGCAAGTTGGCACGCTCAAGCGATGACGGAAACTCCATTGTGGCGAACGCGTAGGATTTCCGCGGCATGGTGCGTAATCGACTCACCGCGAGTTTTCGCGCGAACCAACCACAGGGTTGAAGGGCGCGAAACCACCCCTACCGGAGAGACGGGGGTTGCACATGATGTGAACCATTAGTATTCCGCGTGACGCCACCGGCATGCATCTCCGATCGAGTCGCTCGATTTACCATGCAAATCGTCCGGCTTTTGCTGATGCAAAACGGCCCATCGAAACGGTATCTGATTTTTCTCCCCCTCACCCCACGACATTTTGAAGTGACAAATATGTTGAAACCAGAAGGATGGATCTCCGGCTCTCCGATGAGCGAGAACAAATTAACTGTCTGTGCGCGATGGCATCCTGCGTTATTTCGTCATCCGCGCTACTAATTGGGACAAGTCCTCGTTTTGCTTCCCGACAGCGCGATCCATCTTCGTCTACCTCCGCTTCCAATACTCTTTCCGACGTATAGGCCGGTAATCTCATTATGCGCTAACGATCCGGCGCAGCGTGATATTTGAAGATACCGATGCTACCGATTCGTTCGCCACGAATTTACATCAACGTCGCGGGAGACGAATCTCCACGTTGAGCCGCGCTAATGAGAACAAACCGCTAGAACTTGTCTTGGCCTCGAGTGTCTTTACGACGCTCACTGTAGCGTCATCATGCGCACCGTACAGATCATAAAAAGAAATCATTGAAGCGACACCCGAGATAAAGATTTTCGCGTTGAGATACGAAATTTTGATCCTACTTTCAGTCTTGTTATTCCATTCAATATCTATTTTGACACTAGAGAAAAAGGAAATTTCAGATATTATCAAAGTAGTAGTAAATTGTATCATTAGAATTAAATCTACTTAACTCTTACTGCGTTGTAGAATTTAAGGTTCAACATAGGACGAAATTTCTCGAGGTGTCAGCGACAGCAGCATCTTCTCTTAATTTTTCTGTTACTTCATTTCCCATGATCCTAGAATGTTATATTTTCTCAGACTCACCCTTTCTCGATTAAGTATGATTGTCAGTTGATAATAGATGATAGAGAGAGAGAGTGATAAAACTCCGAGAGTCAGGTAATCGTATTTAATGTTAAATACGATGAATTGACACGGGCTTCGCTTTTGGGAACCTAATCTGAAAAGGGGATTCGTCCAATGATGATATTAAAAATATGACTTTGTCGCAATCGACAGAGAAAGTCGACAACTAACGCGCACGGTGAGATATCGTAGATGATACGTCATTATCGGTAACAATATGTGGTGTGGTAAAGATTATCTTATCCACTTATCGATTTATGACAGCGCAGACAGCCTGACACCGACGGGGAAGTCGCGTCGACATTCGCGAGTTGAGAAGGAAGCATTGTTGGTCGCGCGGTATCGCATAAAACGCGCTATATTTACTGTGCCTTCTAAATCTACCGCCGCTTCTCCCATTTATAGAGTCCTCGACGAAATAAGAGTCGAATGTGCTCGTTGTGCCACGAGATAGTAACAATTCTCATTAGGTTTATAATTATGACCACTAATAGCCACACTTGTATTTATTTACATTGCAAATCCAAGTGTGTTACGTTTAAACGCATGAGCGTGTAATTTAGCTGGAGCTCTTTTTACATGTTTCTTGCAATTTTAAATCATGTTATTTGACACACACATTTAAGAAACATGTGAATTACATAATGAATCATAATATATTTTAAACATATCAAGTAAAACGTAACTTAAAACGATAAAAAACATACAAAAAGAAATTCAGCCAAAATGATACACTTGGATTTGCAGATATTACACGGAAAGAATATATTAGTTTTTTTTTTTATATAAATTTTTTTCAATCTTTCTATATTTTTAGTAAAGTATAGGAATAGAAACTGTCAGTAAAGTTTATCTTGCCAAGGAATGTAATAAATTTTATCGGAAACATATTTTAATAGCACACTTCAGTTCCTGAAATATAAGTAGCACTTATTAAATAAAAATAGAGTAAATTACTCTCTGTAGTATGTTCCAATTTATTACTAAATTCTATAGTAATTTTTCTACAAAATTCTTTCCGTGTGTATATATATATATAGACTTGTACGTATAAACTGCAAGTTTTTGTAATCTTTGAGAATTTCTCCAGGGAATTGTTCAGGAAGTTTTTCAAGGGGTTGATCATGAATCTCTTCCTTTGGTATGAACTCGTAAAAAGGGAAGAATTTCTAGCTTGAAAGTACCGTAAGATGGGGTTACTTTGTGACTGTAGGGCTTACTTTGTGACACAGTGACATTTTTTTGTATTTTGAATCTCGCTCCATGACAATAATAACAGGAAAGCTAAAATTTGCGCCAAAATCTTGCCCAACATACCATGCCATTTATGGGCTGCAGCCAGAAGCACTTTATCACTATTGACAAACAGTCACTGTGTCACAAAGTAACCCCTACAGTCACAAAGTAACCCCATCTTACGGTATTTTACTTTTCACAAGTCTAAAGGGAAATATTTATAGCAACCTCTCTCTCTCTCTCTCTCTCTCTCTCTCTCTCTCTCTCTCTCTCTCTCTCTCTCTCTCTCTC